>NC_054374.1:50489186-51089186 GCF_017654675.1 Xenopus laevis | reverse complement strand
GGGCCGTGCTGCTATGCAATCCTGTGGCCCTTAGCAAATTTGCCCGTTTTAAAAAGCCAATGACCCTGAACTCCCAAAATGCTGAAGAGGTAGTTGACTGGCTTACACAGCACACCCCATCCTTACCGGTTTTTAACTTTACCACAAACATCCTCCTCATCCTCCACTGCTATTGCCACCCCCACGTAAACACTTCTCCACCACCGGTTGCCCCTTCTTCTGGGCAGAGGAAATTTTTCCCATGATTTCTTAACTGAGTAATGCGAACCATTATGCCAAAGAAAGAAGGAGATGAGGAACCCTTCACCAGTTTAATTCTCAAGAGAAAAACGATGGGAAATGGAATAATGAGTGATGAGGAGGAGGCCCCCCTTTTTGGGGGGTTTCCTTTCTGTTGTTTTTCCCCAAAAAGGAAAAATTGATAAAAATAAAAAGGAGGGGGGTTTTGATGGGGGGTTTTTGATTTTTTGTGGGTTTCCCCCTTTAGAAAAAAAGAGCAAGAGGGGGGGTAGTTCAGATGGAGCCCCCGGGAAAAGTAAAAAGGGGCCCGGGGGGGGTTAGGAAAAAAAAAAACCTAGAAAAAGGGGGGGGAAAAGGACACCCCCCCGGGTTTTTCAGTAGGGCACAAGCATTTTTCGGCCCCTTTTTTGTTCAGGGGGCCCAAGCCCCCCGTTTTTTCCCCCGGCCCAATTTTCCCCGGCCAACTCCCCCCAAACTTCTGGGGGCCCCCCGCCAGATCGCCACCCCCCAAAAAAAAAGTAAAGCATTTTTGGGGAATTTTTTTTAATTTTTTTGGGGGCCTTCTGACAAAAGCTTTGGGTTTTTTTTGGGGCAATGAGTGTTTTTGGGGGAAAACTGAGCCTTGGTAACCCCCAAAAAGCCACATAGGAAATTTTTTCTTGCAAGGAAAAATGAGCGGCAAGCACCAAAGTTTTTTGGGAAAAAAACCCCACCTCAAAAGGCAACAAAAAAACTAAAACCCAAATTTTCCTTTGGGGGCCCAAAAATTTTTAATTTTTTTTCTCCCTTTTTTGCCCCCCTTTGGGGCCCCTTTTTAACCCCCCCCTCCACCCCCGCCCCCCCCAAAACCTTGACCCCCCCTTTTTCCCAAAATTCCCCCCAAATTCCCCACCCCCCCCACCACCCAAGTTTTTTTAAAAAGGGGCCCAATTTTTGATTTTTAAAAAAACCCAAAGGGGTTCTGCCCCCCCACCCCCTTCCCCCGGGTTTTTGGGGGAAGTTTTTTGGGGCCCCCCCCCTTTTCCTTGGGCCCCCCCCCGGGGGTTTTAAAACCAAAACCAGTTTGGGTTTGGACCCCCCTTTAAAGGTTTCCCAAAAAATTTTTGGGTTTAACCAATTAAAAAAACCCCGCGGGGGAAAAGGTTTTTCCCCAAAAACCCCGAAAATTTTTTTTCAAAAAAAGGGAAAAAAACCAAAAACCCAACCCGGGCCAAAAACCAAAAAAAAGGGGTTTTGAAAAAGGGCCAAAAGGGGTTTTACCGTTTCCCGGGGGTTTCCCTTTTTCCCATTTTTGGGGGCCCCAAAGGGGGCCAAATTTTAAAAAAAACAAATTTTAAAGGGCGGGGCCCCCCCAAAGGGGGGGTTGGGGGGAAAGGGGGGTTTCAAAAAACGGGGGGCCCCACGGGTTTTTGGAAAACTTGGTAAGGGCCGGGGCCCCCAACCGGAAAAAAGGGGGCCCCCTTAAAAAAACCCAATTTCCCAGGGGTTTTTGGGGGGTGTCACCCCCCAAAAACCCGGGGTTTTTGGGGGCCGGGGTTTTCCCCCCCAACCCCCCTTTTTCTTTTTCCCTCCATCCCCCCCCTCCCGGGGGTTTTTTCTTTTTCCCCTTCCTTCCCCCTTTTAACCCCTTTGGTTTGGGGGGCCGGGTTTTTTTCCCCCTTTTTCCCCCCTTTCCCCCAAAACCCCCCTTTTGCCCCCCCCCAAAACCCTTCCCCCCTGCTCCCCCGGGAAACCCGGTTCCCAAAAGGTGGGGGCCGGGGTTGCCCCCCCCTTTTTTTGGGGGGGGGGAACGTCCCAAAAAAACCCCCAAAAAAAACCCCCCCGGAAAATCTAAACCCCTTTTTATCTCTGCAGTCGGGGGCCCCGAATTTTTGGGGCTGCCCCCAAAAACCAAAAATTTGGGGGGGTTTGGGAAAAATTTTTGGGTTTTGGGGCAAGGGAACCCAATTTTTTTGGCCGGGTTTTGAGAGGGGGGAAATTTTTAAACCCAACATGTGCCCTGGGGGCCCCCAAATGGTTTAAATTTTAATCCCCCAAAAATTTTTTTGTTCCCCAAGTCCCCCAAGGAAAATTGGGGGACTTTAAAAACCCCATTTCCCAAAAAAAGGTTTTCGGCCCTTTAAAAAGGGCGTTCCTTAAAAAACCCCAATTGCCCCGCCTTGCTGTTTTTTTCCACCCAGCGCAAACAACATGCCAGTCAGGCTTTTTTTTTTTCTGACACCCCGACTCGCTGGAATTCAACGCCCCTTTATGTTGGAAACGCTGCTGCAAAAAAAAAAGGCCGTAAACCCCAGTACCTTTTTTTAACTGGGGGGTGGGTAAAACTGGATCTGCACAGTTTTGGGGTTTTTTTTTCCCCCCTTTACTGGGCTTCCTTTTCGCATCCCCGGGGAGGCCATGCAAAACCTTTTTTAAAAAGGGGGACAAATAGGGGGCAGTGGGGCCAAAAGAAAGGAACCCAATTAAAACGACCCTAAAAACCCTTTTTTGTTTTAAAATTTCCTTTTGGGGCGTGGGCCCTGCAAAAGATTTTACAAAAATTTAAAGGGTGTAGGGCCACTTAAAAAGGAGCGGGGAAGGGGAAAAATTTCTTTGGTTGGGGGAACCCCAAAAAACAAACCCCCGGGGACCTGTTCCCCAAAGCAGGGAGAGGCCGAAAGGGGAGTAAAAAGGAGGGAAGGGGGGGTTTTTTTGGGGAAAAGGGGGAAAGGGGGAGGACCGGGGAAACAGGTTTCCCAGGGGGGCTAGTGGCTAAAACCTTTTTTGGGAAAACCCCCGGTTTTTTTTTTACTTTTGGGTGGGGGGGGAAAAGGGCCGGGGGGTGATGCCAGCCCCCTTTAAAAATGGGGAAAAACGGAATGGGATAGCTCTGAAAACCAAAAACCCTTTTAAAAAATGGGGTCTTCATGCTGTCATGCCTGTTGAAGGACCCCCGTATAAAAAGGGGGTTAAAGGGAAAGAAGGACCTGTGGGGGGTCGCAACCTACTAGACCCTCGGAAAAAACATAAAGTTTTAAAAAAATTTTAAAACCAACCCCCCAAAAATCCGAAAAGAGGGGGGGCAACCAAAACCGGCCCTTTTAAAAAAGGGGGTTAAAAAGGTTTTTAAAGGGGGGTTTTTTTTGCACTTCAGGAACTCATCAACATTGGGGGGGCAGAGGTGCCAGTCCCCCCTGCCAGGGGGCAAAACCCCCCCAAGGAAAACCCCCCTTTGGCCAGTCGTAAAACGTCCCCCCAAAAAAAATTTTTTCCCCCCGGGGAAAAAAAGCCAAAAACCCCTTTTTGGAAAATCCCCCCTAAAAGAAGGGCCTCGGGGGGCCCCGGGGTAGCGGCCCAAAACCTGGCATTAACTGCGAATGGGAAACCCCCTGGGGGGGGGGGAAAAAAAACCCCGGGTTTTTACGGGGTTTGGCGGCAGCGGGGGATCTTCGGCCAGAGTTTTTCCAAAAATTTTCCCAAAAGGGAACCCTTTTCCTTGGGGCCCTTGCCCACCCCAAGGGGCCTCTAAAAAAGGGGGCCTTTTTCAGGTTCAGCAAGGGGGGAAAATTTAAAAAAGGGGGAAGGGAAAAACCCCGCCTAGGCCCAAAAAGGGGGGTTTCCGATTACCTGACCTTTTTAAAAAAAAAAATTTGAGGGGTGGATCTCGGGGGGTTACTCCCCCCCCCGGGAAAAAGACTTGTTTTTGTTTTTATGCAGTGCCCCCCTTTTCAAGCCTCATGCCCCCAAAACACCCCCCCCTGCCCTTTTAGTTCCCCCCCCTCCCCCCCCGGGGTTTAAAAACCCCAAGGGGAAAAAAACCCCTTTTTTTTGGTTAATTTTTTCGGGGCCCTCTTTTTTTTCAGGGCAAAAAACCAAAAAAACGGGGGGCAAACAACCCCCTTAAAAGGAACTTTTAGGGGGGAAAAAAAAAACCCCTTTTTTTGGGGGTTTTTTTAAAAAAAAATGGCTTTTTTTTTTGGGGGCAACTGTGTTTTCAGTGGCTGCGCCCAAAAAAAAAAATTTAAAAATTAATTTTTCAAAAATTTAAAAGGGGGTTTTTAAAATTTTTTGGGGCCCTCTGTGCTTCCCAGGGGGCCCTCAAAAAAAAAAATGCATATTTTTCTGCTTTTAAAAAAGGTTTTAATTTTTTTTTTTGGGTTTTCCGGGGGGCTTCAGTTTTTTGGAACCCCAAAAAAATTTTTATTTTTTTTCTTTTTTTAAAATTGGCAAAAATTTTTTTCTAAAAAACTCCCCCTTCGGGGGCTAAAAACCAAAAAAAAAAAATATTTTCAAAAATTTTTTTTTTAAAAATTAATTTTTCAAAAAATTGTGAAAAAGTGGCAAAAACCAAAAAAAAAAATTTTTTCCCCAAAATTATATGGCTTTTTTTTTTCCTGGAAACGGGGGCTTCAGTGGTTTGAAACCCAAAAAAAAAATTTATTTTTTCCCCAAATTTTTTAGGGTTTTTAAATTTTTTTTACTTTCAACTGTCTTTCATTTGGGGGGGGCGCCCAAAAAAAAAAAAATTTTTTTTTTGGCCCCATTTATATGACAAAATTTTTGGGGGGCCTCTTTTTTTTCCCCGGGGTTTTTTGAAACCCAAAAAAAAAATTTAAAATTTTCCCCGGGCATTTATGGGGGTTTTTAAAATTTTTTTTTGGCCAACTGTGTTTCCCATTGCGGGGGAACCAAAAAAAAAATTGAAATTTGGGGGGTTTTTTTAAATATGGAAAAATTTTTTAGGGCCCTTTTTCCCCCAAAAATTGTTTTTTGCCGAAAAAAAAAAATGTATTTTTTTTAAAAGCATTTAAAAAAAAGTTTTTTTTGGGGGGCCTCTGTTTTTTTGGGAAAGTGGCTCCCCGACAAAAAAAAAAAAATTTTTTGTTGAAAGGGGGCCCCATTTTTTTTTCGGGGCCCCCTTTTGCTGCATTTTGGGGGGGCGAAAAAAAAAAAAAATTAAAAATATTTTTAAAATTTAAAGGGGCCCCATATTTTTTCCCCGGGGCCTCGGGGGGCAAAAAGGGGGGGGGAAACAAAAAAAAAAATTAAATTTTGGGAAATTTAAAAAGGGTTTTTATTTTTTCGGGTTTTTTCCCTTGGTTTTCAGGGGGGCCGAAAAAAAAAAAAATAATTTTTCGGGAAATTTTTACACCCCCCCAAAAATTTTTTCCCCAAGGGGTTTCCCCCCCAAAACAGTGGCAAAATCCATCTTTTATGGTCACCCCCAAGGTTTTTAATTTTTAAAGGGTCCCCCAAAACCCCGGGGGGCCCCAGGGGGCAGTTTCGGGGGGTTTTTTGGGGTTTTTTTTCACTGTACTTTGAATTACCTCGCCCCCCCGGGGTGCCCCGTGCGCACAAGCACGGTGACTGCAAAAACCACCACTACAAAAAAAATTGCCCCAAAGGGGGAAAAACATCCGGGAGGTAAAAAAGGGAAACCCAGAAATTTAAAAAAAATTTTAAAAAATTTTGCCCCCTTTGGGGGGGGTTATAAATTTTTTTTAAAAAGGGGCTCTTTGCTTTTTTTTTGCTTTTGGGTTTAAACCCCCAAGGGGGTTTCCCTTTTTTTGGTGTGAACAGGTTTAAAAATTTTTTAACCCCCGATTTAAAATTGGCATGGAAGCCCCCCCCGGGAAAGGGTTTTAAAGCATTTTTTTTAAAAAGGGTTTTTAAAAATTTTTAAGTTTTGTTTTCCCCCCCCTTTAAAAGGCCCCACAAAAGGGGGGGCCTTTTTCCCCCAACAATTTTTTTTTTTAGAAACTTTTTTCCCAAAATTTTTTCCCCCCCCTTGGAAAAAGGGCCACTGTCCGGGTTTTCTTTTCCCCCCCTTTAAAAAATTTTTAAAAAAAAATTTTTTTGGGCCAAAAAACCCTTTTCCTTAAGGTTTTTTAAATTTTTTCCCCCTTTTTCCCCCTTTTGGAAGTTTTTTGGGGTTTTCCCCGGGGAAAAACCTTCGGCGGGGGGGGCTTTTTTTTTTGGGCCAAAAGTTCGCGAATAGGTTTTCCGCGTTTTTTTTTTAAAAATTTTTCGCTTTTTTTTCCCTATTTTTTTAAACCCCCCAATAAAAAAAAATTTTTGGGGGTTTTTGGGGTTTTTTTCCAGAGCTTTTGGGGGGTTAATTCTTTAGGGGGGTTTGGGGGGCCCCCCGTAACCCACCACTCTTTTTAAAATAGAAGGGGGGGCCTACCCCCAAAAAACCCCTGCTTGGGGCCACATTTTTTTTTTGGGTTGGGAAAAACCCCAACGGGGGGGCTTTTTCCCCCTTTCCTCGGATTTGGCCAATAACCCAATCCCATTAAAGCAGCCCCCCCTTTTCTTTAAAAACCCAAAAAAGGGGAGCGGGGGGCCAAAAAACCCCCCCCCAAAATTTTGGGGTTTAAACCCCTAAATTTTTTTCCCCCGGGTTTCCCCCCCGGGGGAAAAAAAAAAACCCCCTTTAAAAGGGGTTTGGGGGATCTCCTTTTCGTCCAAAACCCCCCAAAAAATTTTTTTTCTTTTTCCTTGGGGGGGCCCCCTTTTTTGGGAGGTCCCAAAAAAAGGGGCTTCCCGAGACCAAAAAAACTTTTTGGGGGAAGAAAGGTTTTGGGTTTTTTTCCAAAACGGGGGCCCCTTTTTCCCCCTTTTCGTTTTCCCCCTTTTTTGGGGGAACCCAGTGGGCCGGGTTTTGGACCAAAAACTTTAGTTTAGGGAAATTTTTCCCCCCCCCCCAAGCCCTTTTTTTTCCCCCACCCCAAGGGGAAATTTTTTTTTCCCCAAAATTTTAAAAGGGTAAAAAAAAGGTTTCAAAAACCCCTTGGGGTTTTTTTCCCCCCCTGGCTCACTGGGGGTTACATTTTCCCATAAATTTTGGGGTTTTTGGGAAAGGGGGGTTGGGGGTTTTCCAAAAAAAACCAAACCGGGGATCTCGGGGAATTTTTAAATGAAACCAATTTGGGCATTTTTTCCCCGACCATTTGACTTCGAGTCCTTAAACCTTTTAATCCTGGAGGGGAAGAAAAACCCCTTTCCCCAAAACTTGAAAAGGGGGGGGTTTCCCCCTTGGAAAGGGCGGGGGGGTTCCCCAATTTTCCCCCAAAAAATGGGGGAATTTTTTTCCGGGGCCAGTAAAATTTTTTTTTTGGGGTTTAAAATTTTGGAAAAAAAGGGTGGGGGTGAAAAGGGGGGGTTTTTAAAAAGGGTGGTTTAAGGGGTTTTAATCCCCCCAAAAGGGTTTCCCCCGGAATTTTCTCGGGGGGTTGGCAGAGGCTTTTTTTTGGGGCCCCCCCCACGGGGGGTTTATCTTCCCTTTTTAAATTTTGGGGGGTTTTTTCCTTTTTTTGGGGAAAAATTTAAAAAAGGGAAAAAAGTTTTTTCAGCATTTTTTTTCCTTTTGGGGGGAGTTATCCGGGACCCCAAAGCCCCCCAAAACCCCCAAATTTAAAAGGGGGGGCGGGGTTTTTTCCCCCTTTTGGGGAAAATTTTTAAAAGAAAACTTTTTTGGGAAGGGGCCTGAAACTGCAATGGGGGTTTTTTTTGACAAAATTTTTTTTTTGGTTTTCCAAAAAATTTTTCCCCCCTGGTAAAAAACCGGGGCATTTTTTCCCCCACTGGGGAAAAATTTGGGCTTTTTCCCCAAACCCCCAAAAAATTTTAAAAACCCCTTTTTCCTCTGGTTTTTTTGGGGGAAGGGGGGGGCACCCCACCCGAAAAAAACTGTAAACCTGACGGGGGAAATTTTTTCAAAAACCCCCAAATTTTTAAACCCTTTTGGGTTCCCCTTTTTAAAATCAAAAAACCCAACTTGGGGGGGGAAAAATTGGGGCCAAAATTTTTTCCTGTTAAAAAAAAGGCCCCCCTTTCCCCTGGGGGGGGAAAAAATGGGTTTAAAACCCCAAAGGGGATTTGGGTGGGGTGAAAAAGGGGGGGGGACCCCCCCGGGGGGCCTTTCCCCCCCTATTCTTCAAAAATATTTTTTAAGGGGAAGGGGGGGTTTTGGGTTTCACCGTTTCCCCGGGTTTTTTTCCCCCCCAAAAGGGAAAGCGGGGGGGGGCCGGGGAAAAGGCCCCAAATCCTTTTTTTTAAAAAGAGCCACTTTGGGGAAAAGGAACCGGGGCGCCCCCCCCGGGGGATTCCTGGGGGGGCCCCGGGGTTTTGTTTCCCAAATTTTTAATTTTGGGCCCCCTTTTAACAAAAACCTTTTTTCCCCCGGGGGGGCCCCCCCCCCCCGGGGTGGGGAAAAATTTTTTTTTTTTCCCCTTTTTTTGTTTTAAAAAAATTTTTAAAATTTGATCCCCAAAAGGGGTGGGGGGAAAAACCGGCCCCCCGGGTTTTTCCCGGCCCCATTCCCCCCCAAATTTTTTTTTTTCCGCACCCCAAAAACCCCCAAAAGCAGGGTTGAAGAAATTTAAAAAAAATTTTGGGGGGGGGTTTATTATTTCAAAACTGGGGGGGGCCTCGCCAGGGCCCCCTTCTGGAAACCTCCTCTTTTGGGGGTTCTGGGCCACCCCCCCCTTGGGGGCCCCTTTTTCCCCGGGGGCCCCCCGGGGTTAAACCAAAATTTAAACCCCCTTTTGGGGGAGCGGGGTTTTGAAGGTGATTTTTGGGGGGGGGTAAAAAATTTTCCCCCAAAAAACCCAAAACCCCTTGGGGAAAAAACCCCCCTTTTTGGGTGGAAAATTTTCAGAAAAAAGGCTTTTTCCCCGGGGAAAATTTTTTAACCACGGGCCACCCCCTTTTTATAAAAAGGGGGGATTTTTCCAAAATAAAAAAAGGGGCGGCAAAACCCCCCGGGTTTTAAAAATTAAAAAAGTCCCCTTTTCCAAAAAAACCCAAAAAAAAAAATTTTTGGGGAAACCCCAATTTAGTTTTTCCCCGGGGCCCCTTTTTGGGGGGGAAGGGGGCCCCCCCCCATCCCCCGAAACTCCCTTTGTCAACGGGGGAGAGGGGGATTCAGTTTATGGGGGGCCCCTTTTTTTAAAACAAAAAAAAAATTTTTTGGGGTTTTTCGGGGGCTAAAAGGGGGCAGAAAAAACCCCCCACGGCCCTTTTCCTTTTCTGTCAAAAAACCCCCCCAAAACCCAGTGGTTTCAAAAACCCCCCCATTTTTTTTTCCCTTTTGGAAAAAATTTTTCCATGGAGGAAAATCATAGAGGGCCCCTCACCATCATCAGGGAGCTCATTTTCTACTTGCCACAATAGCCGCACAGTGTCCTGAATCCCTGAAGGGGCACGGGCTATGAACCAGTACCATACAAATCTTGGGAACATACTTAAGGGCCATGCAGCTAAGTACACAGGAGCGAGTGGGTGAACTCCATCTATCACCACTGCTCGGCGAGGGTTAATGCCTTCCTTGATAGCCCAGGCATACACTGCATCAGAAGTTATCAAGCCTGGGATAACTGAGGGAAAATGGCCCTTTATTTCTTTGGGCAGTATAGTAGGCATTTTCACTATGGCTCAGTACTATACTGTGATTTTGCCAGAATATTTGTGCGGGAGAGAAGAACCACAGAAGTCTCCTGCCTCTTTCCTGGCTTTTTTTCTATTGAGTCCGCACCTGCAGCGCCTGTCACACTAGGCTGCAGTGCAGTGTTACAGTTTAACCCTTCGGGCCCCACGTTGGGTGCCAAAATGTAGCGCTATAGTAAATTGAGTGCACCTTACTCTACTATAAGCTTCACTCCCACTCCCGGATGAGACCTTAAAACCTTAGGGAGTGAGCCTTCATAGCGATGTGGAAGCAGGGTGTAGTCCAACTGTAACTGTATTCAGGGTGCAAAGAATTGGGTGCCAGTGGTTCTTATAACTTAACTATAGAACAGATTTATTGAGCACAATATACAATCCTCAGTGGAGTGTACATAAATCAGAACATTTGCAGGTTCATACAGTTCAATGAATAGGCAGTACTCACAACACCTTTGGTCAGTATGATTCTCCTCAGAAATAGGAACAATACATGCAGCTTTGAGGAGGTATGCCCAGCTTTCAGCCTTTTCCCTAAGTGGAACCTGAGGGGAATCTATCTACCCTAGGTCTGTACACTTAGTCCCTACTTCTGGGCAATTAGTACCCTGGGATCTTAATCCCACTACAATCCTCGTAGGAGCCTCAAGCTGCTCAGCTAAATAATACTGACTGTCTGTCACTCCTAGAGTGACCTATAAAGGTGAGTAGCCTATTCTTACTAGACCTGACCTTTCTTGGTTCCACTCGAGCTCTGCCTCCTGCACAGGCTAGAGCCAGCACAAGATGGGCCCTGAAAGCATGGCTTCAGAGTCTTTTATACTCTAGCACAATGCCATCTGCTGGTCACTGTGAGAAACAGCAAGGGGCATAGCTTAAAGCAGGAATAGGAAACAGGTACCCTTCCCAACTGTATTTTAGGACCCAGTTAGGTGTCTATAACACTAGGGAAACTGTCTGCTGAATAATATTGGGGATGGCTATCCTACACATCCCTACATATATAAAGCAGAATGAAGGAATAAGAGACACAGATGGTAAATATCCAAACACATGCAGCAGCACCTCTAAAGTTCAGCAATATCAAAGACAGTGAAATGCAA
Organism: Xenopus laevis; assembly: GCF_017654675.1. Taxonomy (NCBI): domain Eukaryota; kingdom Metazoa; phylum Chordata; class Amphibia; order Anura; family Pipidae; genus Xenopus; species Xenopus laevis. The sequence goes on along the minus strand of NC_054374.1, from coordinate 51,078,417 downwards.
ATGTAATGTTAATGTGTATATTGATATCAAATCATGGAAAAAAGGAAACCCCACATTTGAAAACAACAATGTCAAATGACTGCTCACACTTATAATTACCTGTGAAATGTGACTAGTCTAGAAATGCATTTATTTTGCTGGTAGTCAGATATAACTTAGATATGTCTGTATACTATTCAGCACATTCAACCAAGGGGCAGACAGAGGACTAATAGCTAAGTGCCTTGTTATATTATGTTATATCACAGAAGGAACCTGTGCCCCCCCCTCTGTTTCATAAAGTACATACCCCTTTACCTTCTTGCCAACATAAAGAGAGTAACAGTTATGCTTCCAGTAGATGCTGGCAGTAGATGATGATCTCATTCTTTAAATATACTGTATAATATACCTTTCTCGTGCCTCTTTTACATGTGTGGTGGGTGCAGAGCATTTTGCTCCCCTCTTTAAAGAAACTTTAAAGGAATGAAAATATCATTACCTTCACTGGTAAAAATGATCTGTTTGCTTCAGAAACACTTCTAGTTCATACAAACAAGCTGCTGATTAGCAATGGCAGAAATTGAAAAAAGGCTATTTGGCACAGTATAAATAGTGGATAACAGATAACATTATATTCTACAGAGCTTGTCTGCTATCTGCTGAGTAACTTGAGACTTTTCTCCTTTGAATAGCTGCCCCCATGGCTACACAGCATCTTATTTATACAAACAATAGTAGTGTTTCTGAAGCAAACACAGCAGTTCTATTAATGCAAGGCAACGCTACATTATATTTTTATTACTTCAAAACAATTAAATTTTTTGATGTTACTGGTCCTTGAAGTATACATATGTATATAGTATATATAGTATAATGCTGAATGATGTGTATTGCGATCACAGTAATAGAAATGTTAATTTCATGACATCCAAAACAAGTTTGGTCTGTCTTCCCCTCTGGGAATTCATAAGCACGCAGAGACCTCCAAATGTGCTATCCAAGAATGTGTTACCCCTGGGAGGAGAACAGATACACAAAGCATAATACAGTATACAGTATACAGTATTAGGCCCCTTAATGGTATTGTACATTAAACCTTTGAGGGCAGAAGGATTTTTATCCAGTGCCATTGCTTATTATATACTGTATAAGCTCGTGGCTGGTTTATGTTTTTACATGCAATTCTGTGAACATTAAGATGCAAGACTGAGATAATGCATGAATATCTTCCTTTTCCATTAAGATACAATTGAAGCAATACAGTACAATTTGTAATTGAAATACAAAATCTAGTTTGCAAATAAATTATTACAATACAATATGCGTATTCCTTTTTAAAATCTGCTTGTATTTAACCATTCAAGTAAGGTCTATTAAATAAACTGCACACTTTTGTTTTCCAGAAACTGAGATTTCAGTTTAGTAAACTTGCACTGAATGTTAGTATGCACAAAGGAGTAACTGTTTGCATTATACACATTTCCTTTACATTCTATTACATTGCCCTCACCCATTGTGATTACAAGAAAAGAGGTTCTACCTAAATATTCGGAAGGGTTTTTTTTTTTTACAGTGAGCTGTGAAGAATTCTCTGCCTGAATTAGTCATACAGGCTGATACATTAGATAGCTTTAAGAAAGGGTTGGATTACTTTTTAGCAAGTGAGGGAATACAGGGTTATGGAAGATAGCTCATAGTACAAGTTGATCCAGGATGGCATAAGGAATTTTTTCCCCTCCGAGGCAAATTGTAGAGGCTTAAATTGGTTTTTTTTTGCCTTCATCTGGATCAACTAGCAGTTAGGCAGGTTAAAATAGAGTTAAAAGGTTGAACTTGATGGATGTGTGTCTTTTTTCAACCTAACTTACTATGTTACTATGTAATTTGGAGCTTTCTGGATAATTAGGCTGCTGTTATCTAGAAAGATCCCACATCTATACTATTATATCAGTTCAGAGAAAAGGGAAATCATTAAAAAATGTTGAATTGTTTACTTAAATATGACTCTTAGGCAAATTTGACAAATAGCAAACCCAGGAAATATCGCTTCGTTTTTTTATGTGTTTAATTGTACCAATCTGTTTACTAAACCCCTTCAAGGCAAATTACTGAAAGCCATTATATAGTTAATATTTTGAGAGAATGTTTACAGTGAATCTATTATATACACCAAAAAGGTTTGTGCAATTGCAATGTTTGCCTTGAGCAGATGAGAGTTGTCCTACATATGCCGCAGAACTAGACATTCAACAGTTACCGAAAATGTACTTTACAACCACACTCGTTTATTTCAACAGTCTGAAGGACATGTGAAAATCCAGTTTTGCAGATTGTAGCAAATAGGACAGGATGGGATACTGCAGACATGTGTGTAATGTGCTGTAGAGGTATCAACGATTAAATTAAAACGGAGCTGTCATGTTAAGTTAAAACAAAGGGGTTAACATTTCCATGGGATGAGTTTAGCAAGGCTGCAGGGGACACCCATATTAACAAAACAATTTCAACCCTGGTGGTCCTGAAGGATTATTTTAGACATACTTTGGAAGGTCACACACAAGGCTAATCATCTTAATGTACAAGAGGCACCAAAGAATAACCAGTTCAGCAGGAATGTTTTTGAATGATGTATAATTGTTTGATGGCTTTAGAGCAGCACATTTTAAAGAATTTAAAGGAGTCAAAAGCTTCACAGCAAATTATATAAAACATTTGTAAAAAATAACACTAAAAAGTATATCGGTGATGGAACACTTAGGGATATCAATACAAATCAGCACTTTACAATGATTTTAACATAAACTAACACCGTTTTATGGTTATTGATTGTCATGTTTTATTAGCTGAAGTGTGGAACTGAAGCATGTTGGGTCTTTTTTTATTGTGATTTTATTCTTATTGAATCTCCACAGAAATAAAGTTATTTATCTGAGTTTCTTTTGTCAGTTTCATTTTGCTTATCATCATGTTTTGAGTGTTACAAAAGGCCAGGTCAATAATATGAACAAAAACCAATGTTGCTAAGGCTACTGCCACATGGGTTGATTCTCAGCCTGTGGATAACCAGCCTCTTAGTTGGCATCAGCAGGGCCCTAGGCCCACTGCTGTTTGTCACCCCCCTCCCCTTTATTCAGGCAAATGTTTGTCTTTGGTATCAGAGCAATTGGTATCGGCGCACAGAAAATTTAAAAAACGATCATATCTAATGCGCATCTCCAGTGTTTCTGAACCAATGTGGGTGTGCCCCCCCCCTAAATTCCTACCTCCCTAGGCCCGGGCCTTGGTGGCCTTTCCACAAACTCAGGCTAGGGCATCAGCCATCTCCTGCATCTAGAGCCACTGTGTCGGCCTAAATTTAGGCACATGGAATGGATTTCGATGCAGAAACGAATAAGTATGCATTTCCATGCCAAAATCCACTCCATGTGCCTGCACCAGGGCCGTTGCAGTGGCTAATGCCAGCGTCAGCCAAAAATCTGCCCAATGTGGTATTAGCCTAACAGTTAAGCTGACCATACATATACGGATAAAACCATATGAATCTAATTTTTCTACAATTGCAGTCCATGTGTTTTAACTAGTATGTCAGGAGAAATAACATCTTTATCTGTAGTATTGCAGTATTGTAGTACACACCAACATATCAGGGTTTCTCTATAGCTGGATATGGGGGGCCCGATTTAAGAATGATCAAGCCTTCATGCTTGAGTATTCAGGTCCAAAACACATGCAAGATTTCCTAAACTCTCTTGTGGTTTCTTTCTTTAAATACCGCGGCTTGCTGCCAATCTAGTTTATTTTCCCCCTAACAAAAAAAATGAAAAGCTTGGCAGGTTTTAGGTGCTAGACCTGATCTATGACTTCGGTTTTAGACCTGATCCTCAGGAAGCCGAGGTATTCGAAGGAAGAAACCACGCTAGAGTTCCTAAACTATGCCTAAGCATTCTTAAATCGGGCCCTTAGTGCTTAATAAACTAGACAACCGTACAGGTCTTGCAGATACATTTAGGAACATACTTAATTTGCAGCGACGGATTTATTACATAATCTACATAATCTAGATTTATTACATAATCTACAATTAATTTAAGCAGCCTCCTGAGACTCCTCATCTCCCACGGGCCCTGTTGGATCAGCGGTTGGCCAGCACAACATTCTGCAAACAAAAATAGGCCCTACATTACCACTTTATAAGCACCTTGTCTTGATCCTGCCACTTCTACACTAACTGGATAATAACCAGGGTAATAACCACTTCCTTTCTCTTGGGTGGGGCCTCAGCTGCTTATTTGTGGCCCCCACAATTTTTTTTGGGGGGGGGAGGTTGCAGGTAGCAACACAGGTCACCCAAACCCCCCCACAAAATCTCTGGTGCCTACCAAGGAAGCATTCCTCTGTTGGCCCCCCGTATCACTGGGCCCATCTGGCAGCTGGGGGGTCTGCATCCTCAGTAGTTGCACCATTACTATTATCTGAGGTATTGGTCACAGGACTATGGCATATTTCCAATATCAAATAAATGTAATGTTCATAAAAAAAATTTGTTCTGTGTTTTTTCAAAGTAAAAATCATATGGTTTCATGATATATGCAAATAGATGCATATACTCTGTATCTGCATGCAGTGTTTAATAAGAATAACTTTGAATGTGACAATAACAAAATAAAACAAAATAAAATGCATGCAGTTTCTGTCGAAAATTAGACATAACTGTGACCTGCTGCCAGGAACCAATTTATATCTTATCTTTTACATTATGTTTGCCAACATTTTGTAAAATCTCTAGTTACTTTTACCTTGAAACCTGAAGGCAACAAATTGGGAATACCATTTATGAACAAAGATTATGTTGAACTCAACTAAGGGTTACACTGTGCATAAGATAATTAGACATTGCAGATTAATGTTAAATTCAAGCACCAAAATGTATAGCAAGCAAACAAGAATCCAAAATTACAAACAGGAACATTAACCAATTCAAACAAGAACTACAGCAATTGTCAAGGCTAGGATTCCTGTATGTCAAGATTGTCCCTAGTTTACTGCTGTATGTGTCTCAAGAGTTTTCTTTTGACACTCCAAATATCCAAGATCTGGCTAAAGTGTCCATGTTTTGAACCAGTATAAACAACAAATAAGGGATCATTTTACATTTTTTTTATCTTACATAAACACTGCATCTGTTTTTGTTGTTGTTGATGACCTAGTAGTGGCCTTCATGGATGAATATGGTTTGTTAAAATTTTCTTCTGTGCATTATCATATTATAAAAGCAACCCTGTTCTGTGGTCTTTGAATATTTCCACTTTACAGGGATATTAAAATAAGGTTAGCAGGGGTGGAGCTTGGTGGGACTGGACATGGTCGCACACTAGGTAGAGCTCCTTGCACATTCCCAATTAAAGCCTGCTAAAAGTTAACAGTAGAGCCTCCATTTGCACCAGGCACTATTAGAGGTAACAAGGTACCTGAGTGGCATGGGCAGAAGACGCACAAAAAACTGGGGCACTTTATTGCCGTTCCTGAATCGCAAAGCCTTGCACCGTGCTGGGGAGGAAATCCAAGATGGTGAGATGATCAGTTTTCTAGTGTGTCAAGTTCCCCGTCACACATTTGAAGCAGTGATGCTGAGGCAGACAGAGCAACTGAACATGGCGGACACCTATCCAGATACACAGGTAAATCCTCTCCCTATTACACAGACAGCAATCACAGTGGACATATTAGCTCGAATCCTTACACCATAAACTATCACATAGCATCACGGTTTCTCTAAAATCAGCAGTGGCTGACCTCAAATGGGAAATCTCATCCCTGGGAGAGTGTACAGATAAATTAGAGAACAACTCAGATGAGATTATACTCAAGATGGCATATTTAGAGGATGAAAATACCTCTTTAAGAGAAGAATTACATTGTGTAAAACTGCTTCAAGAGGACTTGGAAAATAGGGAGACGCGCCAAAACCTGAGAATCAGGGGGGTCCCTAACTCCGTCACAAATCAAGACCTTAGGGCCTACTTGAGAGGCCTGTTCTCAGCGATCAACCCTGACCTTCCACTGGAAGCATGGAGGATGGACAGAGCTCATAGAGCCCTTGGGAACCCCCCCAGCAAATTCCAATCTACCAAAAAAGATATAGTGGTGAGATTGCATTATTTTGAAAGCAAGGAGTCCATCACGCTAAAACTGCACAACCAATCCCACTATACACATCAGGGAGTTAAGATCAAAGTTTTTAATGACTTATCCCTATTTACACTCTCTAAAAGGAGAGCAATGAGACCAGTCCCACAGAAACTGAGGGAAAATCGGATACCATACAGATGGGGCTTTCCTTTCCGTTTGATAGTCAACCGCGAGGGTTCTCAGTTTACCATCCAGGATCCTGACAGGGCTTCCCAATTCCTACAGCAGCTGGGACTAGATAATGATGATGTTCCCTCGGGATTGCATTCTCCGCAACAACAACAGAGCTGACTATCCCCAACGTGGAGCTCAGTGTCACCAGGACCCAGACGGCAACAAGGATCTCCACACACCTCTCCGGTGCCTCTTATTCCACAGAAGGCACCCACCTCAATTCCATCGGTTCCACTACAGAGCTGATTCCCCTACAAGTTGAGAGATCCACAGGGTTGATTTAACAGAGGTACATTGCACCCATATCTTCTTTTGGGCTTTTTTCCACTGTTGTATTTCACAGTTCTTTTTGCCTTTATTAATGAAAATAGTTATGTTACCAGCACTGGTTACTGGGAGGAAAAGGAGCACAAGCTGCTGAGATAATTTTCCTGATCTTCCTTCTTCTATACCCCACTACGGGTCAGGCCTGCATATTATCTATTCTGGGCCTGTTTCTCTACCGGCCAGATTGGATAGAAAGACCGATTGGACCGACGATAAGTTGGAAATTTGATGGTTGTTAATTTTTTTTAATTTCTTTTTTATTATTTTTATTTTTTCTTATGGGCACTACTCTTCAGGTATGCAAGGTGGTTCTGGCTTTACATGTTGCTCCCCTTCTTTGGGTATGTACTAACGGGGGGGGGGATATGTGTTATTGCAGAATTTTGTTACCCGGGCGGGTTCGCTCCCAGATAAGCTGCAACTTAGGCACCCAAAATGGCTAAAATAATATCATTAAATGTCAATGGGTTGAATTCCCCATTGAAACGTAATCTCCTGTATAGGGACCTTAAATCCTCAGGCCCCAGTATTATCTTCCTTCAGGAAATGCACCACCGCAAAACAGATCCCTGGAGAATTCAATCCAAAGACTTTCCATTAGTCCTGAGGGCCTCTGGGCCACAGAGAAAAGTGGGCGTGGTGGTTCTTATCCACAGATAGGTGCAGTTCACCGTGCAGCATATGGTTGCAGACCTGAAGGGCCATTACATTATTATACATGGGCTACTCGTTGAGACTCCTGTGACCCTTATAAATGTGTACCTTCCCAATCAAAGACTGCTCCATAAGTTGAAAACTATCTTAGCTAAAATCAACACGGATGTTACTAGAAATCTAATAGTGGGAGGTGAATCAATATGATGCATACCCCTTCAATGGATCAATTGGGACCTACACATTTAATCTCGTCTCGATCCATTGATCAAACTTGTCAACAATTCCGGGCATTGCTGAGGTCATATTATTTACAGGATGTGTGGAGAATACATCACCCTAGAGATAGAGAGTTTGCATTTTATTCGCACTCCCACAAGGTGCATACTCGTATTGATTACTTTTTCCTCTCATTGCCTTTATGTTCTATTTTGCAGAGGTCCATAATGCACCAGATAACCTGGACAGATCATGCAACCATAGAGGTAATATTGTCAATGGATTCCCCCACAGCCTATAGGGGGTCTTGGAGTCTTAAAATATTTTAAAATGGTCCTCCTCCAGGGATAAGCTACAATCCCGTATAGAAGAATACTTTTGTATAAATGAATCATCAGTGAACTCACTAAATACTTTGTGGGAGGCACACATGCAGGGCCGGACTGGGGGTAAAAAGCAGCCCGGGCAAAAGAAATCAAAGCAGCCCACATGTAAACACGCAATGGTTTTGTACACATTCGCTCATATATTGGGGTAAAACTGCAAAAAATGATGTGCATAAAGTGCTGCCTTTCTCACAAGTGTAATTCATATAAAATATGTTAAAGATTCTGCAGCCTTGTGCCTTTATATGGTCACAGAACAACCCCTCAGTGATTTCTAATATCCTTATCATTTACAGTAGGGGGTACATTATCCATTATAATACATGAGTGATACTCAGAGTTCCCTGTATAACTCAGCCTTGTGCCTTGTGCCTTTATATGGCCATCAGGGCCGGATTTACATAATGGGTGCCCCTAGGCCCAGTGCCGTTCGTCGCCCTTGTCACCTCTCCTTTATTCGAGGAAATTTCCATCAATGGGGATTTGCGCATGGGAAATTTAAAAAATTATTGTATCTCCGGCGCATTCCCAGTGTTTTTGAACCAATGTGGGTGTGGTTGGGCAGCATGCCGCCCCCCTATAATCCTGCCGCCCTAGGCCCGGGCCTAAGTGGCCTTTCCACAAATCCGGGCCTGATGGCCATAGAACCCCTCAGTGACTTCTAATATCCTTATCATTTACAGTAGAGGTACATTATCTCTTATTATACATGAGTAATTATCAGAGTACCCTGTTTCCAGTTGAAAAGCTAATTTACAAATAGAACAAACTCTGTCTGATGCTTGCACTTGGTACTGCAACGCAGCTGTTCTTATAAGAAGCAGTTTCTGGCCATATCTGCTGCTGCACAAGTCTGTATGTCAGATGACAGAAAACCAATATGTTCTGCTGAACCCTGCAGCTAAGATGCAAGTCATGCTATCACATTTTGTAAACAAGGGAAAAGTGTAAGGAAGGAAACCTAATTCTGTAATAGGTTGAAACGAAAAAGGTCCCTTATGTCGCACTCTTGTAAATTTCTTCTTAATGAAATATAATAATCAGTAATTAATTAAATGGAGTAAATGGATTTAAATTAATTGAGGTTTTTAAAATACTGTATATATAAAATCATGTACAAAATTCATTTATCAAATTTCATATGTAGCAATTAATTGATAGCATTAAATTCATATTATCAGTTTGTATATAAATATTTATTTTATCTTGATTATCGTAGCAGTAACTTAAAGCATAAAAAGTTCTATATTAAAAATAGACTAATTGTGTAATAGAACTGAAATGGTTTTCATTTTGTAGGAAGCAGGAAAGGGACATAAAAACATCTGTAACAGGTTTAGAGCACTTGTGATTCTGCACCTCCAGCAAATCTGCAAGTTGACTTGTACATATTTCTCTACATGGCCGATATACAGCACATCTGCAGGAGAAATGTTAAATGTACATACCAGCTAAGGAACAGATCACCTTGCTGGGACACATGCAGCACGGCAGAGGCAGCAGGAGCACAGAGAGGAGTGGGAGGGGGCGGAGCCACAGCGGGAGATAGGATGGAGGAGCGATCCTAAAGCCAGCCGGATCTATCAGGAGCAGCCCACTTACACAAGATATAGAGCGGCCCCACGGGCAAATGCCCGAACAGACAGATGGTCAGTCCAGGCATGCACACAAGGCAGTGGTTAGGGGGGAATGTATAGCACAAGCCTCAGCCTTTAAAAAAACAGATTACTCAAAAGCCAGCAGTTAGAGTCTGACCTCAAACAACTTTGGAAAAGACACCTACAGGCCCCTACGGTTCACATTCTGGCAAAGGTAGTAACATTACGAAATGCCCTGAAAGATCTTAAAGTGGTGGAAGCAGATAAGTTGATGAACAGGTACAGGCAGCTGTATTATGAAAAGGCCAATAGACCCCATACATTATTCACAAAAAAATTAAGAGCCCAACAGGCCCTGAAAACCCCCCAGATTATTCGTACAGCTCATGGTAATGGCTGCACCCCGAGGAAATTGCAGAGGCCTTTCGTGCATATTACACAGATCTATACAATTTATTCCCTACTAATAACACAGATGGATGGGCCAAGCAAGCCCAAACTTTTTAGACCTTTAAAGGACAATTAAGCAAACACATGTTGAAATTATTTAATAATTGGATGGAAAGGGAGCATATCCCTAAGATTATATTGAGCTCATTCATAACCCTGCTTCCCAAAGAAGGTAGGGATCACACAAAGTGTGCTACCTAGCGCCCAATTTCACTATTAAAGTCTGATCTGAAGATATTTTCAAAGATTTTAGCAAATAGATTAAACATATTGTTACCTAGTTTAATAAATACAGACCAGGTAAGGTTTGTACTGGGCAAAAGGGTGGGCGATAACATCAGAAGGGCTGCCAACCTCATAGATATAGCAAACAGGAGAAAAATCCCACTGTTAGTTCTTAGTTTAGATGCCGAAAATGCCTTTGACCGCCTTAGATGGGATTATTTGTTTTTGATATTAAGGACTATGGGCTTCCAGCGACGTTTTCTAACTGCTCTTCACTCCCTTTACTCCTCTCCACAAACTCAGATTAAACTGCCAGGCATCCTATCAGTGCCTCTTCAAGTGCGGAATGGGACCAGGCAGGGCTGCCCGTTATCCCCATTACTTTTTGCCATCAGTATTGAACCCCTAGCACAAGCAATTCGTCAATGCCCCATCAGAGGCTTAGGGACAAAACATACAAATTGGGCCTTTACGCGGATGATATTTTACTTATGGTGACACATCCTTTGACCACTCTCCCAAACCTTCACAATATATTGTCAAAATATGGGCAGATCTCAGGGTATAAAGTAAATAATGATAAATCTGAAGCTTTATCCTAATCCCACATCCACAGCTTAAATTGCTTCAATTAAATTTCTCGTATCGGTGGGTAACCTCATCTCTCAAATATCTGGGGGCACATTTTACAGCAGACTATGTTTCTCTTTATCAAAAAATTATCCCCCACTCCTTACCAAGCTGAAGCGAGAGTTGAAACTTTGGCATGGGTACGCAATATCATGGATGGGCAGAATAGCTTCAGTAAAAATGAACCTCCTGCCTAGGCTCTTATACCTCTTTGACACAGTCCCGTTCCCTGTTCCTAAGGCGGAAATCACGAGCATGCAATCGGCATGGCACATAAGCGCCATAGGGTACCTAGACATACTTTGTACTGTTCAAAACCTACAGGAGGTCTAGCGGTACCAAATATCTTAAACTACTATTTGGCTGCTCCGATCAAACAGGTTGGGGACTGGATGAATCTCATCCCCTCCACAAAATGGGCCATGATAGAAATGGATTATGTCCACTCTCCCCATCTAGCAGCTTATGTATGGACCGGTAGACCATTCACATCCAAGGAAAAGGGGGGAATTCTTAACTCTACTGCCCATACCATATCTTTATGGCGTAAATTAATGGAGAATCTAAAAATTAAAAAATCCCCCTCGCAGTTGACAATGGTTAGAAATCCAGAGTTCCCACCTGGCTGTACTAGAGAATTTATTGCATTAGCCACTAGAGGAGATCTCTTTCACTTGGGTAGACTGTTTCACCCCCTCACTGGGAAACTTAAACAATACCAAGAAATGCTTGGAGATCCTAGCCTGGAAGGCCTCACTAGTTTGCAATACCTACAGTTGAGACATTTGGACCTATCCCTATGCCCAAATGGTTTGATGCCAGAAAACAACCTGGTGGTGCGTATATGTAGGGAGGGCTACTCCCAGAGAAAATTAATTTCGCAATGGTACTCACTGTTAAATGAAAAAAATCTCACCACTGCCCCCCATCCATATATGAGCAAATGGGAAGAAGCTCTGGGTCACCCTGTGGAGTTAGAAACTTGGCACAATATCTGGGAAAATGCGACTAAATCTCCACTTTGTATTACTTTGAAAGAGAACATATATTAGATAATGATGGGCTGGTATCTTACCCCTTCATGCTATATAAGATGTTCCCACTGACAACTTCCCCAAATTGCTGGAGGGGCTGTAACATGGAGAGGACATTAATGCCTGTGTTCTGGTCCTGCTCAGGCATTCAAACATAATGGACAATGGTGAGACTTTGGCTACAAAGAGTGCTGCTTCTTGACCTACAGCTTGATCCTTTGGTTTTTATACTAGGGAAGAGAGTCCCCAGCCTCAAAAATCCCATGCAGAAATTGGTGAATGCTTTGCTTACTGGGGCAATATGTGCAATTGCGGGGAAATGGAAATGTACCCATCCCCCATCTGAAACAGACTTTTTGGAAAGAGTCAGCTTCATCAGGAGGATGGAATACCTAACAGCATTAAGAGATAGTTAAAAAAAAAAAATAAGGTTAGCAGATGCTGTGATTGCTTAGGGATCCAGAAGACCTAAGGGGCAATGACTGATGAGTACTTTCCATACATGATCACAGGAAAGTTCATCATCCTCAAGTCAGGGGATAAGGGGGGGGAAATGATTTTGTTTCTGGGGCCCAATAACCTATTTACTCAGCTGCATCTTTACTATCAGAATATTTTATCAGGCCTATGCTGCAGGTCTGAATCCAATTGATTCCTTGTGTTGGTAGAAAGAATACACCATGCATAAAACTAACAATCACCTCTGATGTATGAACTAAAGACACACGAAGAGGTGTTTACAGCCTTTCATACTTTGTGATGCCATGTTGTTATACTTTGAGCGTGGATTACCTAATTTCCTGCATATTATTTTCTTGCCTTGGAAAAATAAAAACCATGCATGATAACCACAGGCATGATGTCATTTTAAAACCTGAAAGGAAAAATATGATATATTGGAGAAAAGGAATGCATTTTATAATGGAGATAAGGAAATTCTATTATTATTATTATATACCATGACTAATGTTATACAGATTCATTTATCAAGAGTCTTTAGAGAGCACATTGATAAATAACCAGTAATCCACCTTTGCCCCTCAGAACTTACTGTCTAGGTCTGGTAACAAAAACTCAAAGTGATAAGGTTACTAGGTTACTTGAACAAGGAGCTGAAAGGAAACCCAAACCTAGTTAATAGTTAAGTCACCCCTTCTTCCTAACATTTAAATGAGCATACTTAAATGAATATGAGACTGAATATTTTACCTTATTCTTCTAATCTTCAGTATTGTAACTATATTTGATGTTTTGGATGTTTCAGATGCCACCACTAATTTATTGGGTTTGCAAAGATATTGACTGCATGCATAGCAAATTTCCTATAGTTACTTACTTAGGGACAGGGAAGGGGGGGGAGCAGACATACCATGGCAGGCCTAGGGAAGCTGAAAATAGAAATGAATGTATACATTTTTTTTAATATTTACATTAGAGATGCACTAATCAATTATTGTTAGATTTGGACAAGCACTGAGTTCTTAACAAAATATTCAACAAAACTCGTAATTTGCATATTCAAATATGAGAAAAAAACTGAATGGTCATAACATTTATTTATCCAGAGCTTTCACGTGCCTTTGGGTTTGACCAAATTCCAAACCTTCAATGTATTTCATGTAAAATGAAATACATGTACAGGTATGGGACTGTTATCTAGTGTTTTACATATATTGGATCCTTCCATTATTTGGATCTTCATACCTTGTCTACTAGAAAATTATATAAACATTAAATTAATCCAATAGACTGGTTTGCCTCCAATAAGGAATAATTATAGTTATATAGTTAGACATATTTTTTAATTAGAAATCATGGGAAAATGCATAAGTTTTGTATTGTATATAGCACAAAATTGTTTTGCCTGTCCTTGGATACACCACCAATCCCTCTTGCTTTTAAATTGTGCTATTTTCTATATAAATGTGCTTTTCAAAAAATTCTAACAGCAATGAAGAAAACCATAATGGTATCAGTGTTTTGACCCAATGTTCCTTATCAGAAGTCTTATCCGCCATATATTGTGATTTCTACATAACAAAAGAAGGCTTAACCTTAGAACACTTTCCCTGGTGCATTATTTATCTGTCATGTTTTTGGCCAATAAATGGTGGAACCCAATCCTTCTCCCTGTTATTACAAAGTTAAAAGTTGTCCATTTTCCAGCAAGCAATTAAATTCTTTTGGAAAGATTACAAACATCTGAATATGTTCCAAAAGTACAACTACTTTGATCTGAATGCTATAAATTCTACATTTCAGCCTAGGCAAGACTGTTAGGGTTGACACCTGTTTATATACAGATACATTTTCCCTTAGTTTTGGCAAAGATAGTTGAAGAGATTCTGTGGTGCTCTGGGAATATAAAGTTAAAGTCTAGCAAAATAATACTTCTATTTGGACTTGGGCTTCTTAAATCCTATTCAAAGTCAAAACGACTGAAGCCAAAAACGGTATGCATCTCAAAGTAGGATATGAATATTTTCTTCCATCACTTATTTATATAAAATATTGAAGGAAGAAACATTTGCGGCCACCCAAAATAACCATAAGTTATTAAAGGGCAGCTCACACACACAAACTTTGGTACTAGATAGAATGAGAAACAATCTCCTGACATATCCTAAAGTTCACCAACATGTGAGCCAAAACAGATCATTTCACTTTGGTTACTAAACCAAAAAATTCTACTTCTGCACTTAGAACCTTTTTTTTAATACTCAAACAACAGCATCAGCTAAAGAGAAAGTGCACATAATTAGTGTGACAAATATTCAGAATATCTTTGATCTTTTAGACATTTGCTTAAAATGCCAACTTTTGTTATGCATTATCCCTTTTAGCATGGAACCAATTAATACATCCATACAGGTTATGGAGCTGTCATGAAGTGTGGTGTGAGCTGGTGAGTAAAGCCTGGTGACTGAATAGATAACTGCTACCCTTCTGTTGGCTGCCTGTTTAAGTGTCAGCTGATGAATGATAGCTTGTGACTTTATTTACTAAATACATTAAGGTACTGTATCATATTCCCTATTCAACTGACCTGTTTTACTGGAAGAAATAATATTTTGTTTACATTGGTACTGTAATATAAACCATTTAGTTGAGCAATAGAGGTAAAAAGTGCATTCTTACAGAACTGGAACGAAAAGCATTATTAAAAGGCAAATCAAAAAAAAATTAGATGATGATAATTATAGTCCCCTTAAACAAAGGCACATACCTAGCTCAACACAAAAATATCTTATAACCTAGTGTTATCACATACCATGAACAGTTAACAATCAGTAAGCTGTCACTTAAATCTTCTAGAGCTTAGTCTAATTTACTACACCAGAGTAAAGGTGTATTGAAGGGATCTTAGTGTTTTTATTCAGCATGCAGCTATTAATCCCCATAAAGCCTCCTAGGTTGTGCCAGTAGCCCAAGGCAACATTAGGTTTGAGGATTTAAAAATCCCAACCAGTGCGATATGTCTGAAGAAACTCTGGAGCATAATGACAATGTTATTGTGGAGGCAGCCATTGCTGGATATATTGTAAGACATACAGGAAAATGGATACATATAGTATGTATTTAGTAACTCTGTGTCTTTCACATGCAGCGTTATGTTGTACAGGGCAAGTTTTGTAAGTAGGCACTTGTTAGGGCCTTTTGACTTTAGTAAGGTTGAAGTCATGACCAAGGAGGAAGCTGTATACAGTACAAAAAGTCAAATTTGAGGTATTAAATGGGTTAAGAAAGTCCAAAGTTGTATCCAGGCAAAAGATCAGGGCAAGCAGTGAATACTGAATCCAGGAATTTTACCAATAAAGACCTATATGAAGGCATTGAACCCAGGTCTTTGGTGTTCTTTTATTTTGAATTTTGCTGGAGCAATGTCATGATGTCACCCAGATGGAAGATGGGTGCTGCCATCTTGAATGCGGTGCCTAAGAGGAGTGCTATTGACCTCTCCTTACAGCACTAATGTACAAGGGCATTGCTTGCCGTGCTCAGAATCTGCTTCTTCCCTGCATCTCTTTATTTGTATATGAGCACAAACTTTCCATTTTATTAAATGTTGTCATTACAAGTTACAGCTTGGCTTCTAGTATTACAAACAAAAGTTGGAAAAAGTGGGAAATCATTTAACTGAGCTCAAAGATCATTCTCTGAAGGTCACTGTAAACAAAATAGTCAGTCATTATTGGGAAATGAGCAAAAACATATATTTAAAGACCACTTCCTTTATGATTAGCAACAGGTGACATTTACCCCTCTCTAATCTCTAAAATGTCAGATTTTCCTGTGATGAGACAAATGGCATGGCAGCTTCTATTCCTACGCATAAATGGAAATGTGCAGAAAAGAAATCCAAATATTTTTTTGTTAAGCCTTGGAAGCTGAAATTATGAAACATATATTAAGTCAACAAATGCTGATGTAAAATAAACAGGGTAATACAAGGTACTCTAAGGTGATTCAGTCATTGTGTCAGGCAGGTTTAAAAGCTCATGAAAGAACATGTCTTAATCTGCTCAGCTTCACAAATAGTCAGCTCGGCCAAAACTACTTGCAAATGAAAAAAACACCATTTATGCCTACATAATTTATATTATCAAGTGCCAAGTGTGATTAAGGGTTTTTTTAGTCATTGCAAAAACCATACAGGCTTCTGGAATACGAAACACCAATAAGCAGTTTAAAGTCAATATAAAAGCAATCCTTTTGGTGTCAAAATAATACATGGCTTTCCTTGATCAACCTTTACACAAAGATTTGTTCTTAATGCTTTGGCAACCACAGGAAAAGTAATTAAAAAAACACAGGCAATCAGCCACACAATTTAGGAACTGGACACAGTTAAAAGTTGTCAACAAAAAAGGCTTGTTTTGATGATAACTGTGTTGTTAATGAATGGATACAATTATCTTGCACAATTATGGGCCAGCTTCAATTCAGTGAGAAAAAAAGTTATCTCATTATGTTATCACGTGAAAACTCATGGAAAAGATTAAATTTGAGGAGAAAAAACATTTCTCCTAATTCAGTTGCATTTTTTCCCATAGACTTCAATAAAGTTTTCACTTGATAAACCCTGAGATAAGGTTTTCTGAAATGAATTGCATCTCAAATTGAATCTCCTCCACAGTTACAGCAAGAAGACAAGAGGTCAAGTTGACTAGAACTAGGATACATTTACATGCTACCACCAAAATATAGTCTGTTACTCTCTTCATTGATGAAGAAAGTTGTGCTGCAACCTTATGGCCAATGTTGACTGTTAAAGTGACTTATCAAGTAAAGGAAAGGCACCATCTTTCAAAATACAGCAGCCACTCAGTATCATCAAACAGCATTTGCAAGGCTTGTGCTTTTACTATATAAACTAAAAATTTACCCCCCCGAAGATTTTTGTGTCTTTGGCCTATCCAAAGTTTTTTTTGGGAGGGGGGCAGAAACCTCTTGTTACCCCAGTGCAGAAATAATTTTTATTTCCTTTATAGAAAAATAAAAGAAATAAAGAGCATTTTATTTTTTATTTTGCTACAGGGGCAAATAAGATATACTCTAGCTTATGTATTTTGGACCTGATGTCCCATTCTAAAAAAATTTAGTTGACAAAAGGAGATCTAGACAAAAGGAGATACTTTAAAAAAACTATCCAACCCAGCAGTTAGACCAGGACAAACCTATGCTTCTGCAGGGAGCCCACAGATAAGCACTGCAATGTGATTTTACCTGCATACTTAAAGCCTCTGTTGAGATAACTGTGATAATTCCCATTTGCAGACTATTTCAGTCTGTGCTCTTTATATATGAATACGGATTTGGTATAGCAGATCTGTAAAGCAATCACTGAATGTAGGAAGCTGTTGCAGAATCTCCAGACATTGGATTTCTCAAATCTTTGCAGAACAATTCCAAGGCAAAGCTTGCAAATAAATTTTTTTGGTCTAAAACCAAAATAAAAAAAAAGCCATCATTTTTGTATTGTTTAAATATGATAGTGACCCAATATTGCACTGGTGTATGGGCTAATGCAAATGTACAAATGAACAAATGTAGAACAATATCTGGACAAAAGTGCACAAATAGCGCTATGATATAAATACAAATACCAATTTTTTTTTTAATAAACTCTTGTGAATTTCATAAAATATACATACATATAGCAGAAAATCCCTTTTTATAAAAATTACCCATTTTCCAGCAGACTATAATTTCATCTGTTCCTTTGGCAGACGTGAGATTTTCCGTGCATAAATTGTCATACCTTAACAAATGCATCAGAAAAGAGGACATCTGGTATGGCAGTTAAAGATTCTTGCAGAAATAGTCCAACAATTTTGGCTTTGCAGTATAAACAAATCTTCACAATTTGAAAACATGGTTTGGAATATTTGTAGAAATCACTTGATATCTGGACTGGCTATTTTCCTAAATGGAAAAAATTGCAGCAATGTAGTTGAAATATGTGTTCGGTTGGGTTTAGGAAATATACAATGATTTATGTTTTAGTGTTTATAATTTGGTTCATTTAAGAAAAAACAAATGAATCTCCTCCATTGCATATTGAAACCACCCCTAAAATGTTAAGCATAACTTCAAATACTTTGCATATTCTTATGTGAATTCATTGACAGAAAGAAGTGATGAAATTAATGTACCTTGCAATATTACAGTAAAGTACTGAAGGCAAGGGCTAATGCATTTTCCTCCCACTGGATGCAATACATATACAGGAATTCATTGCTAGGAACACTAGAAGCTGGGAAATCTGCTCAGTTTTATTAACTCTTTCCTGACTTTCTGTAAAATTATTGCTGGTTAAAAAAACACCAATGATTCTGAATGCTACCCCTAAATGTTCCTGTGTTATTCCCTTGTTGCTGCCATGCTACTAGGACTGGAGATTTTTCTAGTGAAAGCAATGTTGCATATAAATAATGTATGAAGAATTGGATATGTTTGCTCAGGAAAAACTAAGGACCCCTGTATAAGCTTACTAACAGGGGTATAACCTAACAAATTCAATAAAATCTTGGACAGATGGACTACATGCCATAAATCTACTACAAAACAGGACATTACTTATACAAATCCCCCTACCTCCATACCTTTCCAACCTCTACCCTTTCTATCCTCTTTTCCTTTACCTTCACCCCCCCCCCCTTATACTATTGTTTTGCACTGTATGTTTACTGAAAAGTCCTGGAAAAGTTCCTTGGAAGAGAACCGCTAAAACTACAGAACACCAATGGGAGAATGTAATAAAAGTCAGTAATGGAAAAAATATTCGCAAAGTGGAAAGATATGCCTTTGTGCGTACATATATTAATTTGCACAAATTTAATATAATTTTCTGCAAACCTGGAAACTGTTTAGTAAACTCTTCTGACAGAGGAAGAAGATTTGCATGTAATAAAACTTCTTTCTGAAAAAGTTATGTTTGCTCCAAAAGATTACAAGATTACAAAATTCTGGGGGGGGGGGGTCTGGCTTTACCAGAAATCTCCAGATGGGCCCAGTTGGGACTGACAACTCTACGTGATATTGTCTCAGGAGGCGTCTGCAAAAGTTACGACATGATACGTCGGGAAGTTTAACCCCCTCCAGACAAGTTATTTAGGTACCTGCATCTTTGGTATACCATTCCCCACAAGGCCTGTAAGCTTATTTGAAACTACTCTTGAAACTTACTTGTATAGGCAAGACTTCCCCCTCTGAGGCCAAATGGAAAGACTTCATTTGTTTATATATTTTTCATATTTTTTTTTTTGCCTTACTCTGGATCAACTAACAGTTAGGCAGGTTATATATAGACATAAAAGGTTGAACTTGATGGGTGTGTGCCTTTTTTCAACCTAACTTAGCATGTTACTATGTTACTATATGACTTGGCTAAACCTCTGTCATGGCTGTACATCATGTGTCCTCACAGGCACCTTCTCCCATTGAGAAAACTTGAGATATCCCTGAGCTGGATGAGATGTGGACTGATGCAACTGGTTGCAGAGGTTTCAATCTGCATGAGGCATAGATATATACAAATAACATTTTTGAATCGGGCATATTTAACTCCCCATCATTTACCAAAAATATACAATAATGTGTGTTATATTTTGGTAGCGTAT
Organism: Xenopus laevis; assembly: GCF_017654675.1. Taxonomy (NCBI): domain Eukaryota; kingdom Metazoa; phylum Chordata; class Amphibia; order Anura; family Pipidae; genus Xenopus; species Xenopus laevis. Next base: position 51,058,426 of record NC_054374.1, on the reverse strand, counting down.
AACAGTGCTTTAGTAGCAAGCTCATGCAGGTCTTACACAACAGCAGTAACTTTCACTTTTAAACCGTATAGAATGTACAGTGTATGCACAGTTTAACTCTTGTGAACAGTGCCACCTGCAGGCACCTTGCACAAACACCACATATTCCTCCTATAGTAGGAAAGCATTTGGACAAATGCAATAAACAACAACAATGAAACAGTATGCATTTTAAAACAATATTATACATTCTTCACATCACAAAGTCCTTTGTCCATGCAGGTATTTTTCTGATTCTCTCAGTATGCCTTATAGGTTCACTTTCTTCAGGCCTATTACAGTTGGCATCAGTAGAAGGAAAATGTCCTTCATCAAATGGAGCTACTCCAAAGTCATTCCTAACAGGAGCAAGACAACTTGCATTCCATATGCGTCCATCAGACAGTTCATATCTGTATGGTCCTCGCTGGTGTCTCACTTCAAGTGGTGTAGTAAATTTAGATTGTCCTTGTTTCAGTATTGCTGGTTAATTCTGACTAAAGATCCAGACTGAAAGTGTACTTCTCTGGCACCACGTTTTCTGTCAGTATAAGCCTTGCATTTGGCTTGGTGACGTTTCACAATGTTTCACAAAAAGCAGTAGATGATTTTGTAGGCACAGTATTTTGTGGAGGTTTGATGTCTGCAACATGTAACTTAGTGTGCATCTGTCTGCCATGTTATAATTCAGCTGGAGATGATTGGGTTGTTGCATGGCACGTTGCTTTGCAGTTATGTAGGAACTCTGTTGTAAATACTTTCCAAGATTTCCCAATAAGATTTGTTGTCTTTAGTGCTTCTTTCAGACTTCTGTTGAATTGCTCGATTTCTCCATTTGCTTGTGGGTAATACACTGAAGATTTCCTATGCACAATATTCCTCTCTCTCAGAAAGGATTCAAACTCATATGAGACAAACTGTAGTCTGTTGTCTGACATTAACTCCTTTGGATTACCTTCTCTGCTGAAGACTTTAGACAGAAATGTTATCACTGTAGCTGATGTTATATGAGAAACAAATGCAATTTCAGGCCATTTACTGTAATAATCTATCAAAGTTATAGCAAATCTACAGTCTATAGGAGCATCTGTAAAAGGACCGACAATATCCAGGGCCGGATTTACATAGTGGGCACCCATAGGCCCACTGCTGTTCGTCACCCTGTCCCCTCCCCTTTATTCGTGCAAATTTTCATCATCAATGGGGATTGGCGCATGGGAAATTTAAAAAAAATGATTGTATCTCCAGCACATCCCCAGTGTTTTTGAACCAATGTTGGTATGGTTGGGCAGCATGCCGCCCCCCTAAAATCCTGCCGCACTAGGCCCGGGCCTAGGTGGCCTTTCCACAAATCCGGGCCTGACAATATCAATAGCAAGTTTTTCCCATGCTGAATCAGGGAATGGTACTGGCTGCAATGGTGGTGTATGTGTGATAGATGTTTTGTCATGATTCTGACAAGTAACACAAGAATGAATGGCAGTTACCACATCAGCATCCATTGCTGGCCACCAGTATAGTTCTCGTAGTCTTTGTTTTGTACTAACAATACCTTTATGACTGTCATGTGCAAGTTGTATGAGCTTTTCACGCAAGGTCTCTGGTACTAGTTATCAGTGAGCTCCACGGACAACTACTAAAGACAGTTGATGTCTAATCCTGTAGTAAGGTTGAAGATCAGGACTGAGTTTCTTCTCAGCCATTTGCTTTGTAAGATGTCCCATAGTTTTACTTGAATTGGACATGTGAGGCAAGCTTGCTTAAAATTAGCAGCTGTAACTGTAGATGATATTAAATCAGTCAGTGCTACAACTTCTATGTCCTCATCCAGTGTATCAGAAACTGCAGGTAAAGGTAAACGTGACAAACAATCAGCAGTAACAATTTTCAAACCTAGTTTCTATTGCATTTTATAGTTGAAATTCATTAGCCTTGCTGACCATCTAGCTATACACATTCCAACTCTTCCTAGTCCCTTTGTTGTAAGCAGTGTAGTTAAAGGGCTATGATCAGTGCATAAGGTAAATTCTCTACCCCATAGGTAGGTTTTCTATTGCCCAAACACATGCTAGAGCTTTTTTTTCAACAGTTGAATACTTACACTCTGTCTCTGTAAGTGTTCTGGATGCAAATGCAACAGTTTTCTCTGTATGATCAGCATGGTTCTGTGTGAGAACTGCTTTATTAGGTTGATGGAGATCAACACACAATTGAATACCTCCAGTTTTCTTCATTGTTACAACAATTGGTGAAACCCATTCAGAGGATTCTGATTTTTCAATCACATTTTGCTCTACCAGTTTCTTTAGTTCCTGTGAGACAGTCTACCTTATAGAGTAAGGCAATCACCTCAATTTCTGGCGTACTGGTTTTACATCTGGTCTCAACTTATCTTTGTGTACAAGGTTCTTTGCACAGCTCAGTGAAGTATTGCTTTGTGGTGACATTTTAGACACTGGCTGTGTGGCAGGCACTGGTGCTGTAGTAATGAGACCATCAACTAATTGTAGGTATAATGCAGCAAAGAGATCCCTTCCAAGTATAGCAGTACCCTTATTCACAATGTAAAAGTCACATTTTGCAGTATTTGATTCAAATTGTACAGTGACTGGCAAGCAACCAAGCACAGGGATTGGATCCTTTAAGTAACTGACCAGTTTCAGGGCAGGTGCAACAAGTGGATCTTTTGCAAAGTATTTCAAGAAAATATCCTTTGGTATAGAAACAGCTGAACCTGTATTAACCATCAGGTTAATGGAGTGCCCCTTGTCAGCAGAAGCGGTACTGACACTGACAGTGCATATAAACTTGTCTGGAATAATTGTACCAGCTTTATCCACACTTAATACTGTGACATTTGTAGTAGTGACTTCATGAACATGTTTAGCAGAACTACGGCAGATCTAAGCAAAATGACCTACCTTTGTGCATTTGCGGCACTGAACAGCTTTTGCAGGACATGTAACATGATTTGCAGTGTGTTGAACCACAGCAAAAGCAATATTTTTTATTTGTATTTGCTGCACGCTTTTGCAGTGTAGGTGAATCCCTTTCCTTAGCACTGTATTTTGCCTGTTTTACGCTGTCCACGTTGGCGGAATTTATATCTTTCAGCAACCACATTTTCTCATGGCATGAAAAAGTTCTTTATAGCAGTAAGAGCAGTTTCATAAGAATCATCAGGTAATGGTAATGTATAGAATATACGCTGTCCCTCTGCTCCCAGGTAGTGAATAAGTAAAGCACGCTTTCTAGCAGCAGAAATCTCCCCTTGGTCAGCAGCAATAATGTCATTTTCAAACATACAGATCCAAGCAGTAAAGTGTATGCTAGGCACACCAGGATTTGGGAGAAAAGGTGCAGGCTGCTGCAGAGGTAGAAGAGACTTCCTTGTTGCCATTTGTTATGTTTTGGTAGCCGAGGATTAGTAGAGTATAACAGTGCTTTATTAGCAGGCTCATGCAGGCCTTACACAACAGCAGTAACTTTCACTTTCACTTTTAAACCGTATAGAATGTACAGTGTATGCACAGTATAACTCTTGTGAACAGTGCCACCTGCAGGCACCTTGCACAAACACCACAATCAATGTCCTAAATGCAGAGATGATATAGGCTCCCTGTTACATATGTTCTGGTAGATTTTGGAGTGAGATTATTCAGAACATTAATGTGAAGCTAAGCTTCCGAATATTTGCTCCAAAGAACTCTTGCTGGGAATAAAAAAGGGCCTACAACTTTGGTCTTACTCCAGTATGTGCTATTTGCAGTTGCTATACTATGCTAAAAAGGCCATGACTGTATTTATTATCTTTTTTACTTGAAGGTTGTGTAAGGCCTGCATGTGTTAACTACTGTATGTTAAATATTTTTGCCACAGCCACATGAGCACTTTTCATGTTTGTACAGTTCAATGTATAAATAGCGGCAGAAGGATTAGTTGAAATTTCTGCAGCAACATATTAAGCTACCTCAAAAATGGTCAAGTTGGCAGTGGAAGGGCTACTTCATCACTGAGCAGGTTTCATCTTAGACCAATATTGCACTTTTTTCTTAGTAGTTGTGTTAAAAGTAAAATGTTGTGGATATTCTAGTATTTGCACTTTGTTTAACAGGATAAAATTATCCTACTGTTTTGGTGTTTATGATATTTTTTTAGTGTACTTTATTTCTGTTTGTTAACATTACATATTTATATAAAAGAAAAGTTTAATTCATTAATGTGTTGTAAGGTTTCTTTATTAAAAAAAACTGTATGTGATTAGATGGTAAATGGTCCTACCCGGGGGGGGGGGGGGGGTGCTGATTGAAGTCCTTGCCTAGGCTGCCAAACTACCTTGGCCCGTCTCTGATTCTAATGTGCTGGAAATCCCTTGATCCCCCTACCCTACAATTCTGGCAAAAAATAGTGAATGACTCCCTCCTGAGCCAGAAATTCACCTACCTAGTTAGAGGTCTCCCTGAAATATGCAATGCTATATGGGGTACATGGCTTGATTTACAAAACAATTAAGTGCTTTGGAAAGTATGTTCTGTTGCCTTTCCTCACTGTCTCTCTTTCTTTTCTTTTTTTTTTCTTTTTTGTTCTTCTCTTTTTTGTTTTTCTTCTATTGTAATTGTTTGTAGTTTGGAAAATTGAAAAATAAAATCTTAAAAAAAAATTTGTAATGAAAGAACAGTCTAGGGAAGAAAATTACATTGCGAAATGTGAAATTTTAATCTTATTTGTGTGAATTGTTTTTCTCTTAGTGACTTTTATTACATTCCACCACAAGACTCTTTTATATTATCCCTTTGTTGGAAAGGGCAGCAGTAAACTATAGATTATTATTGACCTTAGTTGCCTCAGTTATGGACTAGTCAGAACTTTCATGACTTCAATTAACTTGTGTATACTGAGTCTGTCTACTTTAAGGAATATAGAACATTTATTTAAAAGCAGTATACATTATTGTATAGGTGACTTTAATTAAGCATACGATTACTAGATAGATTTATTAGATTAGGGCTGTTCAACTGGCGGCCCGCAAGCCGGTGTGACCCCCCACATGGTGGCCAGGAACCCCCATACAAGTTAAAAAAACATTGGTGGTCTGGGCGCCCATAGAATATTTTTCAAAAATTGGTGACCTGGGGCCTATAGAGGATTAAAATAATACTTTGGTGGCCAGGTGGTTAATACAATTTTAAAAAAAAACAAAAACACACACATTGGTGTTCAGTGGAACTTACTTCAGGTTCTTCATCCTTGTCCTTGGCAATGGCAGTTTCTTCGTTTTTTTTTCTGCTCCTTTTTGTGGCTTCAGCTTCAGCTCCTTCTGTGGCTTCGGGTCTTTTTGCGGCTTTGGGTCTTTGACGCTTCAGGTCTTAGCTGCTTCCGGTCTTCAGTATTTCTGTCCTTTGGCACCTCGAGTCTTTGCCGATTCAGGACTTAGGCGCTTTGGAATCTAGAGCTTTGGGTTCAGCCTGCATGCTGTTAAGGGGAGCCCGGTTAATTCAGAAAGTGCAGTACAGCCGGGCACTAGGGTTGCCACCTGGCCGGTATTTTACAGGCTGGTAAAACACTTGCCAAGGCCGGGACCAGTATTACAAATTTACCGGCAATGTAGCTGCCGGTAAATATGTAATACTCCTAACAAAAGCCCTTGGACACCCCAATCCGCTCAAAATTTACCTTTTTTGCTCTGCCCCTTTATGACATGACCCACAACTTTCTATGTCACTGCCCACCCTCTTTTAGGCCGCGGCCCGGTATGAATGTCCCCCCTGTGCACCCCTGATGGTGGCCCTGCTTAGCACTGTAGAGTGGCAGCCAATCACCAGCTTGGCGACTTGACAAGGAAACCGCATCTTTCAGTGTGGGAAAACAGGGCTTTTTAAAAAAAATTATATTTTTTAATGTAGAGTGTAGCTCTTTGGTGATCTTCATTTGGTAATCTTCATTTTCTCAAAGGAGGTCTTCACCAGGACCAAAAGCACATATTAAAGCAATATTATTGCTGGGTATCGCAAACTGCTGCTTGCAGTTGTTGCATTTAAGTTGTTTGAAAATAATTTTTGACGAACGCTCTGCATGCCTTTGAGATGGTGAAGACAAACAAATTTAAAAGATATGCAAGTATTCACATACAGAAAGGATCCCATAGGGCTTAGTAACACATATAAATACCCCCTTAATATACGCCCCCCCTCCCTTTAAAAACATCAACTCTTCCATTTGCACATATACACGAAAATATCTATAATAAAAAGTGGTACAGTACAACATCCCCAACCTCAAGAAAATCGGTATGGCGCGACACCCCCTCAAGAAAAGTGGTATGGTTTGAAACTCCTCTCAAAAAAAGTGGTAAAGTCTGACACCTCCCCATGAAAAAAGTGGTACAGTCTGGCACCCCGAAGAAAAAGTGGTACAGTCCGATAGCCCCTCAAGAGAGTGGCAGTGTCTCACACCCCCCACAAAAAAGAGCACACAACTCCACGGAAAAAAGGTGTACAGTTTAAAAACTCCCACTAGAAAGTGGTACAGATCTACACTCTCTCACGACAAGTGGTATGATTCCAAACCCCCAAATAAAAAGTGATATGGTTTGGCACCATATAATTTGTACAGTCCAACACCCCTCAAGAAAATTTTTTATGGTCTGACACCCCCATCAAGAAAGTGGTACAGTCCATCTCTCCCTATATAAAAGTGGTAGTGGCAGTCTGACACTTTTCTTGGGGGTGTCATATCATATCACTTTTCTTGAGGGGGTGTCGGATGTACCACTTTTCTTTGGGGAGTGTTGGACTATACCACTTTTCTTGAGGAGGTGTTGGATGTACAACTTTTCTTGAGGGGTTGTTGGACCGTACCACTTTTCTTGAGGGGGGTATCGGACCGTACCACTTTTCTTGAGGGAAGATTGTTGGACCATACCATTTTTCTTAAGGTGAATGTTGGACCATACCACTTTTCTAGTGGGGGTGTTAAAAAAATAATAATTGGTGGCCAGGACCCCCCTACAAGTGAAAAAATAATTGGTGGCCAGGTCACCCTCTACAAGTTAAAAAAAAATCAATGGTGGTCAGGGTCCCCTCCTACATATTAATAAAAACATTGGTGGCCAGGGTTCCCCCATACTTTACTTACTTCATTAACAGCCCCCAGTGCTATCAGGGAAATGCAGACTTCAGAAGGAAGAGCGAAAGCTTAGGTGACTGATTGGTCACTGAAGTCTAAGTACCGGTACAGCTGCACAAGGATTTGAACTTCCCCTCCAATCTATCCAATCCCCATGCAGTTTTCCTGGGACTTAGACTTCAGAGACCAATCGGCAGTAAATAAAAGTTGCTAGCTTGAAAATTATGACGGCATGTGAGCTGCTGCCTTCCTTTCTGAAGCCTGCAACTCTCCAACAGCAGGGGGGCCTGACTGAACAGGTAAGTGCGGCATGGCAGGGCACTTCTAAGCCACAAAAACCTATAGGGCCTGGGACAACCCCCTGAACCCCCCTGATGGCAGCCCTGCATATGTTTATTGTATTGGTATGATACACCATATTACAGAAATACTGCACCCTTTATGCCCTAAATAAAAACAATTAGAATTCAAGTATTCTTGCTGTCCCCAGTGCTCCCAGAAAAGTGGCTAGGCGGCATGCCGCCCCTAATATTTTGCCGCCCAAGTCCCGGGCCTCTGTGGCCTTGCTACAAATCCGGGCCTGCTAATGGATACAACACCTGAACTTATGTATGGCCACTAGATTTCATTTTAACACATTTTGCAAAGTGAGAATCAGTTACCCCTTAGGGCCTAAACATGCATTGTTCATTTAACCCCCAATCACCAAAAGAGCAAACGATTGGAGTAAAATTCACAGCATATTTACAAATATGCTGTTTTGTCTGCTGAGATTCCACTTCTTATAAAACAGGGTGTTTAGATATATGCTGGAATTTATATAATTTGTTTGCTCTGGACTTGGTCCATGCAAATCAGTGGGAACAAAAAGCTGCATAAACTGCACACATTTCTCAATTTTAATAACTATGCCCCTTTCTACAGAAGCTTTTCCATTTGTATGAACTATTTTTTAAAATCTATTTTATTTATACATTTTAATGAAACAGGTACAGTCATCAGCTGTACAATCTTAATGTAGTACTACATACGTTTAAGATGATCATTTGGGTTACAACCTTTACAACATTACAATTTAGGAGATGGAGGAACATTAGTAGAAATGAATAGAATAAAGAAGAAAAGAAAAACTGAAATAAAACTAAAAGAAAAAACAACATTTTCTCTTATGCTCAAGCCAACTTGTATGCATTTGTATACACATTTTTATATGCACCAGTTTTAGAGCTAGGGCCAAACATACAGTACATGCAGATCTGCACTGTAAAAACAGATAGCTATACCTATACTGCACCTCTCTTTATAACCCATTTTATAAATATTTATCTTGTTGCGAAATATAAGAAAAGTCATTAACAGAAAATTATATACAAATATTCTTTACTTATGACTTTATTGCTTTGTCCCATTTGTTTATAAAAGCTGGCAAAAATGAAAACTTTCAAGCAACAACCTTAAGGCAGGTTAGATAATGACTGCATCAGGCTGTTCATGTTGTCCTCTAATGGTGGTTATGGATATGGTTCTACTGTAAACTCATCACTGGTCGAATGCCCAAACAATCAGATTAACTTGATTTGGCCTACCACCAGGCGGGGATCTATGGAGAGGCCAGAATGTCAGAATTATTCTTTTTTTTTTTTTTTTTTTTTTAATTCAGGTAGTTTCGGTGTTAATTAAAAAATGTCTCCCTAATAGAACATACAAATCAGTATAATGTTACAGAGAGCATGTATAAAAAAAAAACCATAACCAGTTTACGTGGATGCACAGTATTCAACCAAAAGTAACATAGCCTAAATGCATTACAACCTATTAATTAATTACCATTTTCCAAATTTTATAAAATAGTTGTTCTAGTTGACTCACTGGGGGGGAGTACAACTTTTACTGTTCTGTGCAAGAAGCAGTACTTCATGGACAAATATGCAGTGGCATTGGTTGGTTATTGTAATTGAGTAGACATACTTTGGGCAATCATTTGCAACATGCAGCATCCAGAAACCACTTGTGCTTCATGCAATTCCTTGTCTTGAATAGCATCTACTGCTTGTTCCCATTTTGTTCAAAGACTACATAGACTATCTAGAACAGTGGTCCCCAACCTTTTTTACTGGTGAGCCACATTCAAATGTAAAAAAAGTTGGAGAGCCACATAAGCATGCAAAAAGTTTCTGGGATGCCAAATACTGTATGGGCTGTAATTGGTAGACCATATGTGGACTACAATTTGTGTGCTTGAGTCAGCAGAAGTGCCCCAAAAGCAAAAATGAGATTATAGGTGCACGTACCATCAGTGGTCCATCCTCCACCATAAATCCATGTTCATGCAGCACCAGTAGTATAAATTGCCTTTATTAGAAATTCACATGGCAAACAACCTGGTCCGACCCTATGTGGACTGACAGCCTACAAGAGGCTATGTTTGGCAGTACACATGGTTATAATGCAACTAAAGCTTTCCTTCAAACCAGGAATTGAAAAAGAAGCACCTTCTTTGAGGCTACTGAGAGCAGCATCCAAGGGGTTGGTGTGCAACATGTTGCTCACGAGCCACTGGTTTGGGGATCACTGATCTAGAAGGTCAGTCCTACTTTCGTGTCACACTAGTCCCTCGGTGGAGGGCCTATTGAGATAAAAGTGTAGCCAGTTTTCAGCCAGGGTATTTCCTCTTCTCTTTAAGAATTCATAAGGAGCGTGACAATTCTTTGGTCACTTGCTTTGTCTATTATCAGCAGACAAACTAAGGATTGTGAACTGGTTTATATAGGTTACTACCTCTGGTGCAAACTTTCATTACATTACTCTGTATATAACAATAAAATCCTAGCCCAGTGTAACATTAAAGTTTCTTTAGCCATCCCTTTTTAATTGAGCACAAAATTGGATTTCACATTGAAAACCGCATATATCTTTACTTTTTAAAAACTACACTGAAATCATGTTTTCATTCAAACTTGTATTTATACCACACCTAAGATAAATATGTCTTGCACAAATTAATGATCTGAGGACATGGATGGTTTTATCTGATATTGGATTTGAGCATTAAGAGTGTGTGTTTACTTGGTCATATTTTAGCAGTGAAGTTTATTTGGAAATCAAATATCATTGTTATTATAACCTTAGCAGAAAGTTTAACTCATATGTTTTTCTAATTTTCCTTAAAGGAAAATTAGAGCAAACTTGCTGCAAAGCCTAGCAGGCAGGGACACCTTTTTGAAAAGTTTGAAAGTAATTGCACATGACAGGAATACGCCCTGTGTTAAGTGGAAGACAATTACATCTTTAATATATAAATATAATTTATAACAATGTGACAGCAGAAAGACAATATATCTTAACATGTACATTCACATTCATGACCTAAAGAAAGACAATTTTCCTATTATGTCTTTTTCCTATTATTTTTGTTTTTCATGATATTTCATGTCGAACAACAGTGAGACCTCCTCCTAGCAAACTGACCAACACTACACTCCATGCCCAAAAGCATTTAGACACATTTTTTACCATATGTATTTGGCCCTCCATCTAAAACAGGGATCCCCAACCTTTTTCAACCGTGAGCCACATTCAAATGTAATAAGTAGTGATGGGCGAATTTGCGCCGTTTCGCTTCGCCGAAAAATTTCGCGAAATGGCGAAAAATTAGCAAAACGTTTTTTTGACACCGACGCCTGATTTTGACGCCGGCGTCCATTTTTTATAAATTTTTTTTTTGACGCGGGCGAATTTCTGCCGCGAATTTACGCGAGCGTTTCACGAATTTCTTCGCTGGAGGCGAAACGCGCAAATTCGCCGCAAATTCGCCGCAAATTTGCGCCTGGCGAATAAATTCGCCCATCACTAGTAATAAGGGTTGGGGAGCAATATAAGTATGAAATTAGTTCCTGAGGATGCCAACAAAGGGCTCTGATTGGCTATTTGGTAGCCCCTATGTGGACTGGCTGCCTACAGAAAGCTCTATTTCACAATACTTTTGGTTTTAATGCAACTAAAACTTGCTTTCAAGTCTGGAATTCAAAATTAAGCACCTGCTTTGAAGCCACTGGGAGCAACATCCAAGGGGTTGGGGAGCAACAAGCTACTGGTTGGGAATCACTGATCTAAAACAAAGTCCTCAGTTGCAACATTGCTGCATCACTGAGTTTCAACCTGTCTGGGCAAACAAAGTCAGCACAAAAACTTGACTATAGTATGCTTCGATTCCGATACAATACCCCAACATCCCATAAATACATTCCAAACACAGATCATTTGGTGAAAAAGGCCGCAGATTGTTTTATTAAGTAACATCTTCATTCACTTATTCTTATTTAACTTCCAAAAAACATACCAGCATAAAATAATACTGCATAACACTTTGACATTTTGTATAAATTAATAGCCGCTGAAGGCTGCACATAACATTTAACAATGTTTGCAATAACTTCCCAAACCCTTCTTTAACTAACCTAAGGCTAAGACTCCGTCACCTGTTTCCTCACTTACGGTGCCTCCTTGCACCCTTAGCCTCGCCCCAGGCCTATCCAACCAACCTCACTTTACCTTCCAGCCCCCTTTTTGCCTACCCGCCACGATCCGGAAACAATGAGAACAATACGCAAGTGGGGGCCTATTCAATCTCCCCAATCCCAACCGGAAAATCTTTATGAACTGGTACCTGGCCAATGGCGTGCCATCCTCATGAATCAATAATGGACCCACCAACCCCGGACGGGATGCCAAAAACTGCCGTACGTTCTCCCATGGGCAAATCGACCCCCCATGTAATGCACATAAGACAATCCTCTTACCTTTTCCTGCTTGATCCGTTTTAGACCGCCTGAGCCATATGTCCACCTTGTCCGTTCCCATTTCAACGTCGCCCAACTGAAGCCCTCCAGGTACCTTTTTGCTATGGCTCACCAGCTCACCCACTCTAAAGGCTCCAAAAAATGCCAGGACAAAAGCCGCCCTGAATAGGGTCTCTTAGTACCATGAAAAACAAATATCTCCAAAAACCTGTATTAAACTTCCCAGCAACCCTACTTTCAATGGCCTTCAGGAGTCCAGCCTTGTGCGCCCTTTTTACAGCCCTTTTACGGCTTGTCTAATGACAAAACTTTTTGTTAAATCATCCCCCTTCAGCTTGAACATAAAGGCCAGCGCCGACATGCTCTTCTCAATCTGGGCTACCGACCTCCCCCGTTCCGCCATCCAGTATACCCACCACAACATAACCTCCTCTCCACCAAGCCCAATTGATTAATTGCTTCCACTCCTCCCAGACCTTACCATATGAGGCCCAAGTTGACTCCAAAGACCCGCTGGGAAAGGATGGCCCTCTCTGTCTTCTCCCGGAGCCAGGTGTCGAAAGTGCTCCCACTGGAATCGAGACAAAGCATCGGCAATCTCATTCCGCACCCCCTCCAGGTGAACCGCCCAGAAACCCAAATTTAACTGTAAGCAGTGCAGCACCAGAATACTCAAAGGTCGCACAACCTCCAGCGAGGAAGCCGACTGCCTGTTTATAGCTTGCACTACTCCCATATTGTCCGTGGTGAAGACCACTCTCTTGTTGGCCAACACATCCCCCCAAAGAAATAAAGCGATCACAATCAGGAACATCTCTAGAAAGCACAAATTCCTAGTTAAAACCAGCACAGTCCACTCCTGAGGCCACTTTTCTGCATACCATTGTCCGCCTAAGTAGGCGCCAAAACCACCTCCACCAACTGCATCAGTGAGCAATTCCTTATTATTGACTTCTTCTTCCGGGAATATCAACCTCCCATTTAACGTGGCCATAAACTGCTGCCAAATCGCTAAGTCTGCCCTCACCTCCTGGGGCAACCGTAGATGGTGGTGGGGGCACCTTGTGCCTGCTAACAGCAGGCCCAGCCTACGACAGAAAACTCTGCCCATCACAATCACTCGACTCGCAAAATTGACCTGTCCAGCAAGGACTGCACCTCCCGAACCGTCACTTTGCGCTTCTGTGCTAAAAGGCTCACCCACTCCTTCAAATCATTCAACTTATCCAGTGGCAGCTGACATTCGCCTGCCACCGTGTCAATCTCCAAACCTAGGAAACAAAGGCAGGTCACCGGTCCCACCGTTTTCTCGGGCGTTAAATGTACCCCAATATCCCCTGCCACGTCCTGAAGAGTCTCCAAAATATGGAAACACTTGTCAGAATAGGCCGGTCCTACGCACAGGAAATCGTCTAAATAGTGCACCAACTAAATTTCTCAAAGTACGTGCACAAAATAGAGCATCCCATAGGCAGGCACAGATCAATGTAAAAACGTCCCTAAAACGCACATCCCAGTAAGTGATGGCAATCTGGGTGAATGGGCAACAATCAGAACCCTGATTCTATGTCTGCCTTTGCCAGCCACACCCCTGATCCCGCTTTCTTGACCACTGCCACAGCCTGGTTAAAGGATGTGTACAAAACCGAGCAAAGATCCAGGTCAATATCGTCATTTACCGACATGCCTTTTGGGTACGATAAATGATGAATCAATCGGAACTTCCCTGGGTCCTTTTTTGGAACCACCCCCAATGGTGACACTCTCAGGTCCGTCAAAGGGAAGGCTGCAAATGGGCCGGCCATCCGGCTGAGCTGTACCTCCTTACGTAATTTCTGACGCACTCCAAATTCCCTGCTACTGATTTGAGATTCCCGTGGACCTCGCCTTGTGCCCTAGGTTGAAACAGAATCCGAAACCCCTCACTGAACCCCTCCCTTAGTAGCTCTGCATCCCCTTTCCTACCGTACCGATCTAACCACTGGCGCATTGCGGCAAGGTTCACTGGCATCCTCCCCTTTGTTGGCCTCCCCAGGCTTGGGCCCTGTTCTCCCTTTCTTGAAACATCTGGCGTAAGGATGCACACCCCCACAGCCTGAGCATGCATGCTTAAATTTACACTTGGACTGTCCCTCGTTAAACTGCCAACAGTAGCCAGGCTTGAACCCCGCCGGCAAGGCCCCCGACTGTGTCCCCCCGGCACTTCTCTGAAAGGGGTAAGCCATTTGCGTGGTCATCAATCGCAACCAAGCATATCAAGCTGGTCCCATCCCCCGGTTGGCCGCTAACTTCTGATGAAACTGTTCATCATAACGCCACCAAGCCAAACCACCATACACCCAGTAAGCCTCCCAAATACCGTCCATGTAACTGAACAGGGATGAGCATCGATCAGGATGCTTTTCGCCGATGATGCTGGCTAAAATGCAAAAGGCCCAAAGCCAGTTTCCAAAAGCCTTCGGAATTTTCCAATATCTCATGCTCCTCTCCTCCTCCTCTTTTTCCCCATCTTTTTTATCATCATCCTTCAACTCAACTGCTTCTTCTAGAGGAAGAAGAACTCCCCCTTCCAGATCTTCACTTCCTTTTTAACATGCGCCCCTAAAGGACTCGTAAAGGATACGTAAGCTCCTTGCCGAGCTGCCTCAGGAACAGTCCCGGGCGTGGGCAGTTCGCTTCCCACTTTTTCCTGCTGAAGCCTGCCGCCCTCCTTGTCCGCTACCACCGATGCCTCGCCTGTTGCCCCTGCCGCCGAGCTGACCGCTGTAGTGGAAGGCCCTGCCCGTGTGTCCTGAGCCCCCTCCTGTGACCCAGGTACCCACACCCTGGAAAACCCCACCCGGGGTGCCCCTGACTCCCACCTAGATAAGAGATCCTTCAACCCCATTAATAAACCCTGTATGATGCTAGTACCCTGGGCACCACTGGAGCACTCACCGCCTGGCCCACTCCCGGGTTCACCCTGTTGGGCCATCCATCCACTTGTACCGACCTCCCTTGACTCACGCCTCTGCGCAGGTCCATGATAACGACTCCTGGACCGCGAATCCCGAGCTGAATGCCTTGCATCGTGATTGCCTTCACGCCGATCTGAACACCTAGGAGGAGAAAAGCAACAGGGAGACATGGCATGCATATTCAGGGGAGAACGCCGAGCCCTCTCATACTCCCGCCTTTGCACCCACCTGCTTTCCCAGTTGCCGTGGCTGCCGCTCCTGCCCGAGCCACATCCCCCCCTTCTGGGGCCCTGGGTCCACTTGCCCACTTCTATGTTAATTAACAATGAACGAAAACAGCTGCACAGTTCCGCAATGGATCGAAGTGGATATGCGTAAATTATCTAGTCGGATGAAAGGTAGGAAAACCCTGCTCACCCGGTAACAGACGTGACCTGGGTGTAAAAACCCCAGGTCCAGCGCTTGATTCAAATAAACGGTCGCTGATATATAAGTGGAAAAACACTCACCCGTAGTCTTTAGTGGTCCGGGTGCATCGCCCCGAACCCGTAGCAGGGGGTGTGTGCACAGTCAAGTATAGAGGAAAAGGCAAGCACAGCCTTAGATACGAAACGCGTCAGGACATTCTGGTTTTAATGTATTTGAAATAAAAGTTGAAATTTTATCCATACGAAGTGACGTCCGGCTGTGCTTGCCTTTTCCTCTATACTTCACTTGCCCACTTCCTCCAACCTCCCCCAAGGAGGTGCCGTTAGCGGCCAGCTGCGCTAGCCTGCGCACCTCGTCCCACTGTCCAGAAGCTGCCATATCCTTGCGGCTCCTGCTTCAGATCCCACCCCCGCCCCCGGTGCCTGCCGCTGCCTGCCCTGAGGCACTGGAGGCCAGAGCCACAGACGCCTCCTGCCTAGCGACCCGCACCCCATCCCGCTGTCCAGAAGCTGCCATATCCCTGCGGCTCCTGCTTTGGCTCCCAGCCCCGCCCCCGGTGCCTGCCACTGCCTTCCCTGAGGCACCGGAGGCAGCCCTTTCCCACTGTGCGCCACTTGCCTGGTAGCGCGCACAGGAGCGTGCTGTCCCGATCCACCTTGTGCCGCCTGCAAACCCGATGGCCCTGCTACTGGGGAGGTGCTCCGACGTCGCCACCCACTCATTCCATCTGGACTAAGGCGATCGGGTGGTCGGGCCCAGCGTTGAGGCCTCCTCTTCTCAGCTGCCTGTTCTGCCACTGGGACAGCCGTGCCCTGTGACGGCCCGAGGAGGGACAACAGCTCCCAGCAAATGCACTTTCTGTCTTGGCCCGCCAGTGCCAACCTGAGGCCCTCCAGCACCATGGATCCAGTTTCCTGCGCCATGACGTTGTAACTGCTGTGCCATCTACAGGTAATGTGGTCTCCCGCGCTTTAGCCCTTATTTAAAGGCTAAACCCTGCCCCTTTTCATTCCTGCCTTTTTACACTACAACTCCCACAATGCCTGTCACCTCTACCCCTTAATTTCCTCTACTCTGCCCTTAGTCATGTGCCCCTTCCGCTCCTCCTGTCCCAGGCTCGCTTTTGGGCTTCTACATATATTTATAGGGAGTGTGAGGTTTTTGTGAGTTATTAGTGGCAAGCTCTCATGGCAACTCCAAAGAAGCTTGGATACTTGGATAAATGCTGTATACTCACTGAAAAACATGGCAATGTGCTTGGAAGTGCACTTTGCACACTGCATCTGCAGAAATTGTCTGGGGACGTTGACCCCTTGCCTGGGGATGTTTTACACTGACTCCATCACCATCTGCAAATTTTGTTGTTACACTGCAAGTCACAGGGACAAAAAAGTCGCCACAGGAAAAACCCCATTGACGTTAATACATTTGGAGGGAGAAAAAAATTGTGGAGCGTAAAAATATATTGACTTCATTGATATCTGGCATAGTGCCGAGAGACCTCAATTCTGGGATGGCAGTGGATTTCATTTACTTAGACTTTGCTAAAGCATTTGATACAGTGCCACACAAAAGGTTACTGGTTAAATTAAGGAATGTTGGCCTGGAACATAGTATTTGTACCTGGATTGAGAACTGGCTAAAAGATAGACTACAAAGAGTGGTGGTAAATGGAACATTTTCTAATTGGACTAGTGTTGTTAGTGGAGTACCGCAGGGCTCTGTACTAGGTCCCTTGCTTTTCAACTTGTTTATTAATGACCTGGAGGTGGGCATTGAAAGTACTGTTTCTATTTTTGCAGATGATACTACCGTATATACTCGAGTATAAGCCGACCCGAGTATAAGCCGAGGTACCTAATTTTACCTACAAAAACTGGGAAAACTTATTGACTCGAGTATAAGCCTAGGGTGAGAAATGCAGCAGCTACTGGTAATTTTCCTCCCATGCTACATATGGAAAAACAAGCAGTCCTCTCCATATATATTTAAATAGCAATTCCATGCACTTTATTCTACACACAGCCCAAAAGACTGAGGCCAAAGCAGTGGCACAGACAGATTACACAGTTTGGCGTATGGATCATACATTTTTAAACTCTCGTGCAGTTGGTAAACTACAGATCTCGCCTGAAAGGGTTCCCGGGGAATGCTGGGAGTTGTAGTACATATAGGCCATAGGGTGAGGATGCCTGCTCCAGCAGTTCACAGCAAGGGAGAATACAGTAGGTGAATAACTTACATCCATGCAGTAGAGGAAAGGGAGGGAGGTGAGGGCACAGTGTAGGCTTTCCAGGAGATGACTGCAATGAATCCAGCAGAAAATCATTGGCTTATACGTTCCTTAGTAGATACACTTTTGTTGCCTGTCATTCCCTTTTAATAAGGCAGCTCCCTTGCAGCTGCATTGACACTGCACAGCAACATGATGGGGCGTGCTGTTATTATTCGCTCTGCAGGGGTACGAGCCAAAACACAGTGCAATCGCACAAGCAAAACGATCCGCCCTTCCCTGACGTGCGGCTGACGGCGGGACTGAGTGATGACAGACGTTGTTACCCTCTGCTAGGCAGTCAATCACAGGTCGCTAAGGAGCGGCTCTTCAAGTAGAGGGCGGTGCTATAGGAGGCTGCTGTGCTAGGAGATGCGTATAATCAGGAAGTGTGCGAGCTGCCGGGGGGAACGTTGCGTTGATCAACTAGGTACCGTAATGACTCTAGTATAAGCCGAGGTAGACTTTTTCAGCTTATTTTGGCTGCTGAAAAACTCGGCTTATACTCGAGTATATACGGTAAATTGTGCAGAACTATAGGTTCCATGCAGGATGCTGCCACTTTGCAGAGTGATTTGTCTAAGTTGGAAAACTGGGCAGAAACTGGAAAATGAGGTTATGCACTTTGGCAAAAATAATATAAATGCAAGTTATACACTAAATGGCAGTGTGTTTCCTTAAATGAGAAGGATCTAGGGTTTTTTGCAGATAAGTTGTCTGGGCAGTGTCATTCTGTGGCTGCTAAAGCAAATAAAGTTCTGTCTTGCATAAAAAAGGGCATTAACTCAAGGGATGAAAACATAATTATGCCTCATTATAGGTCCCTGGTAAGGCCTCATCTGGAGTATGCAGTGCAGTTTTGGACTCCAGTCCTTAAGAGGGATATAAATGAGCTGGAGAGAATGCAGAGACGTGCAACTAAATTGGTTTGAGGGATGGAAGACTTATATTATGAGGGTAGACTGTCAAGGTTGGGTTTTCATTTGGAGGGTTGAACTTGATGGACTTTGTATTTTTTCAACCCAATTTAAACTATGTAACTATATGACTTCAATGCTTTTCACTATTTTTTCGCTGTTTCGTTAATTTTATTGCAGTTTTCAGAATTATCTGGTGAAGCGAAACGGGACAGATTCGCTCATCACTATTGACAATTCCATGCTTTCTATTTTGTGGCAAGGTCCATACTGAATGTATACAGTTAGATGGGAGTTGAATGACTTGCTCAGGCTGCACAGAGCCCTGGCCTTAACCAAAATGAGCACCTGTGGATTGAGGCCTTATCCTTAACATCAGTGCCCAATCTTGCTAATGCTCTTATGGCTGAATTGAAGCAAATCCCACCAACAATGTCCAAAATGTAATTGTAAACTTCCCAGAAGATTTTAAGCTCTTATAAAAGCAAAGGGAAGATGGAAGATTAAAATATTAGACTTATAGGTGTCCAGATACTTTTGGCAATATACGGTAATATATTTACAGCTTTCAATTTACATTACTATAAGTTGAATAGCAGCTAAGAACAATTCCTATTCTTTCTATTCCAATACCTTTATAGCCTTTGTTTGCTCTAATCAAGTAAATAACTGATAACGTATTTCTTATGTTTTTATAGGACCATTATCAAATCTGATAAGAAGCTTTGTGAATTAAGTTTTGGTTATGAATCAATAAGATATGTTATATTTATTTTCTTTTGTAGGTAGAGATTTTAGTGCATTTAATGGATTTGTGGGGATCAACCATATGAAACATATAGTCACATTTTCGGGTCTTGATCCACATGGTAAGGATATCTGCTATAAACCATTGTGCATTAAACAGTTCAGATCCATCTCATGATGTTTTCCATTTTTCTATTTGCAATGGGGACAACAAATAACTAACAACTGTAGACTTTAAAACTTGATAAATAATTTCACTAATCTCCATTTAAATCATGGAAACCTCAGAATTTGCAGCAAGTATTTCTTGGACTATTTTGAAAATGTTGAGTTTTAGTAAGTAACCTCCTTAATGCTGAAGTGGCTCATGATGGAAATGTACCTAATCTACCTGTTATTTGGTGTTATTATGCTTTATTTACAGTATGTAGAAACAGGAAATGTATTCAGCCTTTTTAGATAGATAGTTCTTGCCCTAGTAAAGGTTTTAGTCTAGGGTTAACTGAATCCCCTTGACAAAGGCTTACGCCGAAACGTTGGGGCCATTCTCATACTGGTGGTAGGTGTATCTGCTCCTTGCTGTATAATTGTAATACTTACTGTTTACTGTTATGTAATTGTGGCTATGTTTAAACGTTAGGTATATACCATGTAAGCTTATGTATTGTATTATACAGGCCTACTATTGTGGCTTTGTGTGTATTATTTGCATAAACAAGTAAAACTTTATTTTAAATATACCATACTTGCCTTCTTTTGAGTGTGCATATCTATATATTGTTAACTTTCACATATACATAATATACAATGGTATAAAAAAATTTCAAGTGCCTATTACATTGGGAGAATACTACAGTCCATGCAAATAGCAGGCAGGTCAGAATTAAACTGAAGCTATACATAGTAGCTGATCTAACCGTTGAAACAGTGCAAGACCTAAATGTTTTGTTAAATAACTCACTGATAAGAACAAAAACATTCCCTCACTGATGACTTTCTGTGCCTTTTAAATCTGTTGCAAGGGTGTCTCATAGTATGGGGTTACCACATGAATTAATCTTTGGATCTCCTTCTTCATTTTTATATGCCATGGGAGGAGACAAGGCAGATTCCAAAGGCTGGTGGGCTTTGTTTACCAGATTATCAGAGTGTAATACATAACACAAAATTGGGTTATAGGATGAGTAATGCACCTCACTATTCTCCCAAACATTTCTTTCAATGAAGCTATGTTTCATAAAGTTGCTTACAAAAAAATTGCCATCAGTCAACCACATTTCATCGTAAACCTTGGAAAACACTTCTCACAATGAAAATTTCTGCATTTATCTCCGCAATAAATAAATACATAAATATGAATGAGGGGATCTCTACATTTTAATTCAATGCTGGTCTGTAGGGTGTGACAAGCTGGCGGCTTGACCACGTAACTTTTAGGGGGATTAGTCAATGGTGAGCAGGCAGCATAGGAAAAAGGAGCAGAAAGACAGGGACACACAGCTTCTTCAAGGAAAACAGAGATTTATTTTCCAACTTTAACACACACCATCAATAATGCACAGACACAGGGGTGACCATTGTATCATACAAAACATAAATCATAAAAATAAAACCTAGCCCACTGGGCACTACTTTCACACTTTGAAGCAGTCCCTGACTAGACTGGGCCCCTTGTGGACAACCAGCACAACAAATAGTTTGGCTCACCCCTGTACTCACAGGACTCCTTCCTGTAGTGGTTATTCAGCCTCCTGGCTTCCTCACTCTCTTCACAGTACTCTCTGCGAGAGTCACGGGCTCCCTCTGCTTCTTGCAGTAACAGGCAGCACTCCCAGCTCCTCTGGGAGTTCCTCACACAGCCAGGTCTCCTACCTGCTGTGCCCTGCTGAGAGAGCCACTCTCCCATTCTAATTAACTTTAAATAGCCTTTCCACAGGACAGCTTTCCTGTGGAAGGTGAACTCCAATCTCTGGACTGGATCTGCGGAATGGAGTCCCTGGCTACTAAAGTCTTTAAACAGAGCACTAATTCTCTGTTTAGTAACTCCCTTCCTGGAGCCTATCTCAGTACCTGGGGAGAAATTAAAGGCTAGAGTGACCTTTTTCCACCTTTTCCTAGTCACTCTACCACAAGGGTTATTTTACAAACAGGTTAAATCTTTTTCCTTTCTGGCAAACAGAAGCTCTCTCTTCCTTTATGGAGGGGAGTCTAAATATACTCTCAATATCAGAAAATAGGATTAATTACCTTTAATTATTAGGGCTTATAATTATTTACTATACTGTGCCCTAGAGAGCCTTGTGCAAATTGAACTATGGGAATAAAAGAGGTTCAGTGCAGAGATGGTGCTCACTTGGATTTTTGATCCACCGCATGAGTGCAGCATTACCCAAAGCACAAGTGCTTCCTAAGTGAGCACTTGTGTTCCAGATAATAGGAAATTAACCCTTCAGTTACAGTCATTGATTCCTTTTAAAGGTTCTAATTTTGTCAATGTGCTTATTTCTTAGCTTATTAAAGTAACAACATGTCAAAACAATGCTATTGACATTTTTTTAATAACAATTCCATAAAACAATTCTAACAACCTCATAAAAGCCCATTTTCATCCCAGTGTCCAAAAATGTCCTGAAATTCCATTAAATTCACACAGGTGTTCTTCCTCCTGTTTAAAAATACTGTCAGTATGAATTTGCTGATGGCAGCAATCTTTTTATTTTAACTGCCACAATAACAAAAATGTTCAGAAAAAACTGGGATATGCTGAGCTTCTATCAGCTGTCGGAATGGTTCAGTTGTCAAACTGACATGGGAGTCTGCATCTGTCAATGCTAAATGTGAGTGAATCAAGAGAAACATGTTAACCTAATATCCTAATTTAGGTTTAGGGGGAAAAGTGGTTGGGAAGTTGACCCGCATATTTGCTTATTAACTCAACAGACACTTTAAGGGGGTTTGTCACTATGTAGTGATCTTATTTCTAGAGAGAGGCTATGTATATTCCTTGATTTATATTAAGAGTTTTTCCCACTGTTGTTTTGCAGTTGCAAACAGTGTCAGACTAGCCCACAGGGATACCAGAAAATTTTCAGTGGGCCATAGTGTCAGTGGGCCCTACTGCTTCTAACCATTTCATGTTCATTACCTATTGATGTATTTCAGTTCTGTACAAAGAGGCTAAATAAATGGAAGAAAAGTGTACAGGTATGGGACCTGTTATCCAGAATGCTCGGGACCTGGGGTGTACCAGATAATGGATCTTTCTGTATTTTGGATTTTCATACCTTAAGTCTACCAGAAAATCATGTAAACATTAAATAAACCCAATAAGATGATTTTGTTTCCAATAAGGATTAATTACAGTATATCTTAGGTTGGATCAAATACAAGGTATGGTTTTATTTTTACAGAGAAAAATAAATTATTTTTTTTTGGGAGAAGGGCTTTCTGTAATAAGTAGCTTTTTGGATAACATAGTAAGTAAGCTAAAAAAAGACACATGTCTATCAAGTTCAACCTTTTAACTCTATATATAATCTGTCTAATGGCTAGTTGATCCAGAGGAAGACAAAAAAAAAAACCATTTTAAGCCTCTCCAATTCACGTCTGGGGGGAAAAATTCCTTCCTGACTCCAAGATGGCAAACAGACTAGTCCCTGGATCAACTTGTACTATGAGCTATATTCCATAACCCTGTATTCCTTCAATTGCTAAAAAGCCACCCAACCCCTTCTTAAAGCTATCTAATGTATTAGTCTAAACAACTGATACAGGATAAGAATTCCACATCTGCACAGCTCTCACTGTAAAAAAAAAAAACCCCTTCCGAATACTTAGACGGAAACTCCTTTCTTCTAATTGGAATGGATGGCTTGCGTAGTTTCATGTCATCTGCAAACACTGATACATTACTAAAAATACAATCCCCTAAGTCATTAATGAACAAGTTAAATAAAAGTGAACCCAATACCGAGCCCTGGGGGACCCCACTAACAACCTAACTCCAAGTAGGGAATGTACCATTAACAACCACTCTCTGTACCCGATCCTGTAGCCAGTTTTCTATCCATGTGTAAACGACTTGGAGAACAGGTTTCCGGATAACGGATATCATACCTGAATATCATCAAGAAAGAAATACTAAGGAAAGAGGTTGAGTGAGGCGTGAAAGAAAAATAGAGAATGGGCCCTTGGTCTAAGGTTTTATCTCTGCTCCCTGGCATCTCAGTATGACACTGGTTGCAAAACTGTTGCAACTTTACATTTTCAGACACTGCCATTTTTCATTGTAGGAGAGTGAACAAGATCTGACTAGTAAGTAATGAAGGGATCAATAGGGTTAACATTACTTATGGTTTGGAAACTTACTTAATGTTTCCCACTATTCCTAAATCCCAGTATCTGAGTGGCTAGATATTCCCCATTGGCCCAAAATGCGATATCTACTACTGGTTTATGTAAGCCTCAATATAGTGATTGTTACATCGTGGCCTCCATCATCTGACAGAGGTGGATGTTATCTGGGGAGCTTGGGACCATATGACCCTGGTAGAGTTTGGAGAGCCCTAAGTGAACCAACCTCTTAGAGAAGTTATGGAATAGGGACCCTATAAACAAGGTTTCGACAGCAATAGCATAAATAATATTCTGTTCCGAAATCAGGACTGTGACCTATTACAATTGTCAGTTAAGTTGGGAGGAATTGCACAGACACAAGGGGGGTTGTGGGAGCAGAATTGCACAGAACCTTGTTTCTGCATGTGTGTTAGTAAATATAGTACAGTAAGTAATGCATTAGTTGCAAAATTGTTTGTGCAGTTTTACAAAAAATTTCAAGAGTTATTAAATACCCTTTAATAGTTAATTAAACCTTTTAGATGTCCAAAGAGAATAAAATATAACCAAAAAACACGAAGAACAGAAAACAGGATAATTGTGCAGAATATTGGTCTTACTGGGACATATAAAACAACAATCTTGTTTATGTCTCTTGCATGGCCTTGTGTGTTAGGACATGCTTCAAAGTCATATAAATGTAGTTACTGCCTATGAAACAATGTAATCAACATCAAAGAGAAACTTGCAATTTTATAGAACCTGAGAAATGAAATTGGCAGCTTGACAATTACCATACAGACATTTATCTCAATGTAAATTTTACATGGGTTCAACTACATCTCCCAGTGCTACCAAAAAAGATCATTCTTGTAGGTAAAAATTCTTGCATTATTGTCTTTTTCTACACCTGACCAAAATTCCATTTACTATAGTGACAATTATCCATTGTGTATTGATACCCTTAGGGAATCATTTACTTTATAAAAAGCCAGATGCAAAATAGCCACAAGGTGAATGCCATGTGATTGCATGGGTGGGTGAGATATCCATACATAAAACAGCGACTCTAACTAAATAATGCATTGATGCTGAATCAGTGTTTGGGGAGAGTCTTTGTATACAGTAGACCATTGTCATTGGTCATCTATTTTCTCCTATTAAGTGCTTCATTTCATCCCAATTTTTCAAATTCATGAAACGCGTTGAAGTCAATCAGTGTCAACATTTTTTTACGTGAGACAAATATTTATGCATGCAACAATTTTTTTCTTACTCCAAATGCATAAAAGTCAATGGGCATTTTTCTTGTTTTTTGTCTCAGTGACTTTTTTTGTCTTGGCGACTTTTTGTCGCAATGACTTTTTTTTGTTGAAATGCATTAAAGTCAGTGTTTTTTTTTTCTTATGGAGACTTTTTTGTCTAGTCGACTTTTATGTCGACTTTTTTTGCGCCGGATTTTTGACGCAGTTTTCCAAAAAAAATTTGCAGATAGGGAAATTCAGAAAATTGCCACAAATCCACGCCTAGCGAAAAAATGTGCTCATCATCAAAGTATGCCTTTTACTGATTGGTTCTAGTTGAGGGTTTGCATGTCCTTTAAGTTAAAAATATAATAAACAATACTGAATAATAAAAGGAATACTTTCTCAAAATGTATCAGTTAATAGTGCTGCTCCAGCACAATTCTGCACTGAAATCCGTTTCTCAAAAGAGCAAATATACAGTATTTTTTTATATTCAATTTGGAAATCTGACATGGGGCTAGACATATTATATATTTTTCCAGCTGTCCCCAGTCATGCTGGACAGTAAGGGGCAGTAGATGTGATCTACCTGTATTTGTATTTTTCCAAAGCGTTTGATGCCGTGCCCAACAAACAACTGCTTTCTAGACTAAGGTCTGTTGGTCTTAATGAAGTCATTTGCACATGGATTGGAAACTGGCTACAGGATCGGGTACAGAGGGTAGTTGCTAATGGTACATTCTCTACTTGGAGTAAGGTTTACAGTATATTGGGGGTCCCTCAGGGGTTGGTATTGGGTCTACTTTTATTTAACCTTTTCATTAATGACTTAGTGGAGAGTATTGTAAGTAATGTATTAGTATTTGCAGATGACACAAAACTATCCAGCCCAATTAATTCCATCCAGTATGCGGCATCCTTGCAATAGGATCTTGACAAACTGGCAATCTGGGCAGCTAAGTGGCAAATGAGATTCAATGTTGATAAATGTAAAGTCATGCACCTGGGATGTAAAATATCCAAGCCACTTACACCCATAATGGGACTGCACTAGGCAAATCCATTATGGAAAAGGACCTTGGAGTCCTTGGAGATGAAAAAATTGGCTGTAGCAAACAATGCCAGTCAGCAGCATCATGGACAAATAAAGTTTTGAGCTGTATTATAATGGGCAATGATTCACGGCAGGAAGGGGTCATTCTTCCACAGTATAGAGCACTAGTAAAGCTCCATCTAGAATATGCAGTACAGTTTTGGTCTCCAGTGCTCAAATAGGACATTACTGAATTAGAGAGGGTACAGAGAAGGGCAACTAAGCTGGTAAAAGATATGGAAAATCTTAGCTATGAGGAATGACTGGCCAAATTGTGTATGTTCATGCTGGAGAAGAGGCGCTTTAGAGGTGATATGACAAAAATGTATAAATATATAATTGGATCATATAATAATCTCTCTAATGCTTTATTCAGTAGGTCTTTCCAAATGATGCGAGGTCATCCATTCCAATTAGAAGAAAAGAGGTGCCGGCTAAATACCGTATATACTCGAGTATAAGCTGACACGAGTACTAGCTGAGGTACCTAATTTTACCTACAAAAACTGGGAAAACTTATTGACTCAAGTATAAGCCTAGGGTGAGAAATGCAGCAGCTACTGGTAAGTTTCAATAATCAAAAATTGAGGCATAAGTGGGTTAAAGGGATCCTGTCATCAGAAAACAGGTTTTTTTCAAAATGCATCAGTTAATAGTGCTACTCCAGCAGACGTCTGCACTGAAATCCATTTCTCAAAAGAGCAAGCAGATTTTTTTATAATGAAATCTGACATGGGGCTAGACATTTTGTCAATTTCCCAGCTGCCCCTGGTCATGTGACTTGTGCCTGCACTTTAGGAGAGAAATGCTTTCTGGCAGGCTGCTGTTTTTCCTTCTCAAAGTAACTGACGGTGTCTCAGTGACACATGGGTTTTTACTATTGAGTGTTGTTCTTAGATCTACCAGGCAGCTGTTATCTTGTGTTAGGGAGCTGCTATCTGGTTACCTTCCCTTTGTTCTTTTGTTTGGCTGCTGGGGGGGAAAGGGAGGGGGGTGATATCACTCCAACTTGCAGTACAGCAGTAAAGAGTGATTGAAGTTTATCAGAGCACAAGTCACATGACTTGGGGCAGCTGGGAAATTGACAATATGTCTAGCCCCATGTCAGATTTCAAAATTGAATATAAAAAAATCTGTTTGCTCTTTTGAGAAATGGATTTCAGTGCAGAATTCTGCTGGATCAGCACTATTAACGGATTCATTTTGAAAAAAATTTTTTTCCCATGACAGTATCCCTTTAAATGTTTTTGAATACGATATTTATTTCAAATAAAAACAGTAAACTACCGTAACTCTGTAAGTGGAGAAAGGGTCAATATGGTATGAACAATGATACCTTAAAAGTACAACCACCTCAGCAACCAAGCTAAAACACAAAAAGTTAAAATCCTTCAAAACTGGATTCCTCCTCATCATCTGTATGTCCAAACAGAGCTTCAATTTCAGCTGGTGTGAGGATGTCATCATGGACATTGTCATCATCATTGAGTTCGCAGTCATCACCATCACTTCTGTCATTCTCATACAAAGCGCTGTCTTCACTGCCATCCATAGCATTACTAATGCCACATTTCTGGAAGGCGAGTTTCACCATGTCCTCTGGAATATCTTCCCATGCATCTCAAACCCACTTTGCTATTAATTATATGTCGGGCTTCGTTAGATTTCCAGCTTTTGTCAGTTTAGCTTGACCAGATGACATCCATTCATGCCACATCTTTCGCACACGGTCTTTGAAAGGTTTATTTAAAGACACATCGAGGGGCTGCAATACTGATGTAAGCCTACCTGGAATAACGGCCTAAAATAACTTGAGAAGACTTTGCCAATTGTTTTATGTCATCAGATGTGTGGGCTCTGAACATATCCCAAACTAGCAATGATGGTTTATTTTTTAAGGCTGCTCCTGGTTGTCAATTCCAAATTTCTTCCAGACATTTTTTTGTTCCATCTACATCCATCCAGCCTTTAACATGTGTGCGCACTGTAATTTTTGGTGGGACTTTTTTAGCTAGGTCTTTCTTTTAAAAATAATGACAGGCCGCAGCTTAGTTCCATTAGCCAAACATGACAGAAAGACTTTGAAATGATTTTTTTCATTTCCTGTGGTTCTCAGGAAAATAGTTTTGTCTCCCAAACTTGCCACAGTTCTGTTTCTTGGAAGATCAAACGTCATAGGTGTTTCATCCATATTCCCAATTTCTCCCAGGTCATAGTTATGAATCCTTCTTTGTTTTATGATGAATGATTGGAATGACATCACTTTTTCTTCAAGGTCTTGTGGCAACTTCTGTGAAATCTTTGTTCTTTATCGCAAACATAGGTCAAACCTATTCAAGAAGCGGGTACACCATCCTGCTGATGCAACAAAATTTTCAATGCCTGGTGCTTTATATTTGTCATTTGAAGGGCACGTAAGCGAATTTCCATGCGCGTTACGCAGTAACCATTTTGACGAAACTCCATAACCCATTTATGCAATTCAATCTCTAGAGCCCCATAAGAAGTTGTTAAACCACGTCGAGCTTTTTTAGCCTTTGGGATCTTTTCCAAGTCAGCCTTCATTTTCCACCACTCCCTCACTTGTTTTTAATCAACACAAAATTCCCTACTTGCAATACTGTTATTGCTTTCTTCTGCTCTTGACACAACCTTCAGTTTGAAACCAGCTTTGTATGACTTCCTTTTTTGTTTTGGTCTAGGATTAGCGGTCCTGGAATCCACTCCAACAGGATAAAAAAAAGAAGTCAGTCCTCCCATATATACAGTAAAATAACCTTATAAAACAGCCCATGTATGGTATATATTTTTGTATTCAGTTGGTTGATATGAGATTCCTAATGTAATGCCTGTTGCCAGTTAATAACTTGTAATGCGGATTAAGGGTTTGGCTTCAACAATTCTGAACTAACAAAAACATAAACAAAAACATAAACATATAGCAGGTCCCACTGAGACACATTCAGTTACATTACACACAGGGCAGCCATCAGGGGGGGACAGGGGGGAGAGTTGCAGCTGAGAGCTGCTGACTTCGGGAAGGCAGGGCGGGAGCCAGGGCAGCCATCAGGGGGGGACAGGGGGGAGAGTTGTAGGGGGCCTGAGGGTAAGGGGGGCCCGGCCACGCCACACTTACTTGATTAGCCCAGCCCCCCATCTTTCTGAGAGCTGCTGACTTCGGGAAGGCATGGACGTTTAAGGGGCCCTAGCCGCCAATTTTCTTATAATGTGGGGGGGGCCCTAACCACCAATTTTTTTTTCTCATGTGGGGTCCTAGCCACCAATATTTTCTAATGGGGGGCCCTGGCCACAAATGTTTTTTTATGGGGGGCCCTGACCACCAATATCTTTTTATTTTTTATTAACATGTGGGAACCCTAGCCACCAATATTTTTTTTGTTTTTTTACTGTGTGGTGGGGCGGACCTGTAGGTGGGGCTTGCGGTGGGCGCAGCCCAGGGGGCCCAGGATATTTTTCCGTATGGGGCCCTGCGATTTCTGATGGTGGCCCTGCCTATATACACCAATATCACAACTAAAATACGGTACACTTGCTGGTTCAGGAATGAAATTTTACCATATTGTAGAGTGAATTATTTGCAGTTTAAGCAGTGTCATTTAGAAATAAAAACTACGGTACATGATAATAGTTATGACAGAATCCCTTTAAAATTAACTTTTAGTATGACCCAGAGTGTGATATTCTAAGACAATTTGCAATTGGTCTTCATTTTTTTAATTTCTTAGCATTTTGTTCAGCTCTCCAGTTTGGAATTTTAGCACTGGTTGCTAGGGTCTAAATTACCTTAGCAACAGGTATTGGTGTGAGTCAGAAGGCAAATATTTGAAAATTATACAAAGACCAATTGAAATGTCGTCTGTTTTTTTTTTTAGTACCTGTGATGCTGCAACAAGGGGTTCAGTAAAGTTCTCAGTTAGGATCCAGAATGCGCTAGAAAGGAAGCCGCACCTAAAAGAATGTGCATGTCCGTTCTACCTACGTTGGCTGCCTGAAACGTACAATTAACGTGCAGCCTGCAGGCACAGTGAGTGCAGCCAATAGCACGTGACATCAGCGTCCTCAGCACACAGCCGCAGGCAGCATCCTCAGGCAGTACACACCCTCTGAGCATCTGAGTGGACAAACATTAGGGGACGCACCTCCAAATTTTCATTGGCTACTTGAAATCAGGAAGTCTGCAAGCTGCCGAGTGCCCTGCGGTGCGCAGTATCCCACAGCTCACAAGCCCCATAGTTTTCACACGCCAAGGCCCCTGTGCATCCTTATTCTGGTCGGGTACTGTGGATTTGCCAACAGTAAAGATGGCATTCCAGACAGCAAGGAGTTCTAGCCGCAGATGCAGGTCAGTGGGCACGTCGCGTCGATCAGATAATCAGATAAAGGTAATTTTTTTACTGACTCGCGCATAAGCCGAGGTTCAATTTTTCTGCTTATTTTGGGTGCTGAAAAACTCGGCTTATACTCGAATATATACGGTATTCGAAAGGGATCTTTTACAGTGAGAGCTGTGAAGATGTGAATTTCACTCCCTGAATCAGTCGTACAGGCTGATACATTAGATAACTTTAAAAAGAGGTTGGGTGGCTTTTTAGCAAGTGAGGGAATACAGGGTTTTGGAAGATAGCTCATAGTATAAGTTGATCCATGGATCAGTCCGATTTTGGAGTCAGGAAGGATTTTTTCCCCCTCTGAGGCAAATCGGAAAGGCTTCAGATGTTTTTTTTTTGTCTTCCTCTGGATCAACTAGCAGTTAGGCAGGTTAAAAGGTTGAATTTGATGAATGTGTGCCTTTTTTTCATCCTAACTTACTATGTAACTACTATGTAGCTATATGACTTGTGACTTCAGTCACTCTTTACTGCAAGTTGGAGTGATATCACCCCTCCCTTCCCCCCCCCAGCAGCCCATCAGCAGAACAATGGGAAGGTAACCAGATAGCAGCTCCGTAACACAAGATAACAGCTTCCTGGTAGATATAAGAACAGAACTCAATGGTAAAATCCAGGTCTCACTGTGACATATTCAGTTACATTGAGTAGGAGAAACAACAGCCTGCCAGAAAGCAGTTCCATCCTAAAGTGCTGTCTCTTTCTAAATGCACATGACTAGACAAAATGACCCGAGATGGCTGCCTACACACCAATATTACAACTAAAAAAAAATACTTGCTGCTTCAGGAATTAAATTTTATCTGATAGAGTGACTTATTTGCATAGTAAACAGTGTAATTTAGAAATAAAAACTACATCATAAAAATCATGACAGAATCCCTTTAAATATGATACAATAAAAATACTATTACATCATAATAAAAATGATAATACAAAAAAATAATAACATTATTGAGAGATTGCACTATTCTGTAAATTTTCTTGCAAATGGGCACTGATGAATATATGAATAATAATGAAATGATTTGTTATTCAGCAGACATAATATAAATCCTCCCACTTGTTTATTCCATAGGGCATTTAAAGAGATAGTGACAGCTATACACTAATGGCTTGGCAAACTTAAGTTGCTCAGTTATTTTACAGACCAAAAGTTTACAGCTCTGTCTGGGGAGCCACTGTCTGACATCTACCTCCTTGACCAATGAATGGTTCATTTATAACATCATATACTGTAGCTATTTTAATATTCTTAATATTACATGATTAAAAAAGTAAGTAACATGTTCAGTAATTCACACAATATTGCCCCCAGTCTTCAGGTAATCATTTTCCCCAATATTCTGCTTTATTCTTTCCCACGAGAAACATCTTAATCATAAATGAATATAAATATACTACATATAAATATGTAGTACTAAATATACTACACAAACAAGTCTTAATATTGTATTATGCTAAAATAGTAAAATACATATTTCTTTCAAGTACGTCTGCATCCATTTTTGTAAACAGAAAAACATGTGAGCTTTCATTAAGGTTCACGACTTTTTAATAAACTTTGAAATTTATGACTTCGTCTGTGACTGTTTTCCCCTCCTTCGTTAGTGCTTTATTAGCTCCTCAAAAAGATTTTAATTCAGTTTTTATGTAAACCAAGCTATCCATTTCTTCTCAGGATTAACATGAACATTATAAAGGAGAAACACGTTTTGCGAATGGAATGTTGTGTAAAGTGGTTCAGTAGGGTAGGTGGCTACAGTAATTTGCAGACGTTCCCATAAGCAAGTTAAAGTTCATGTTAGTATGAACCTAGACTATGTACTTTCCAGCATATAGCAAATATAAAATAATTAAAAATTAGATACATTTTTTATTATTTTCTTCTGTCTGAATCTTTTATGTTTTACATTTTTTTAAAACATAAAAAAGTCTGCTATGAAAAATTGTGCACAAATGTGCCTACTGATGCTAAGGATCCCTAAAAATACTGCCGCCCTAAATGTAGAGGTAGTTCCAGTAAAGTCATTAAGTCAATAAGGAGGATTAAAAGTTAACAAGTGAATAGTTCTGTGTTTCCAATTTTGAATTTGGGGCTCCAGATTTCAAAGAGTACATTAAAGTGCAACCTCAGTTCTAGTTACCCATAATAAGCTGTCATATGTTTGTCAAATAAAGGACCAGTGAATATACCATGCTGATTGGTTGCTACAGATTTAAAGAATTGGCACAGATGTTGCACCTGTCACCACATTAACCCTGAATAGTCTTCTCTGATGCATGTTAGTACAGAATAAATACATATAGCTCCATTGGCACATAATACTAATTTACTTAAATAAATCCTACATCTTCTGGGGCACAGAGAAGTAATGATACGGTGAAAGAATAAACAACATAATTAGAACTGACACGGTCATTTATTATCAATAAATACTTTGGGGTTAAAAAGCCTAAATTATAGAGCCTGATGGAGTGATATACATTCCATCTACATTACTGATGCTGTTTTTCCACAGATTTTTCTCTTAGGAGCTTTTAAAAGCCACATGTATATACAAGGTACTGTGAATGTGCAATAGGTTTGCACATATACAGATATTTTGTGGTTAAAGTTTCTATTACAAAGAGAACTGTAAAGACATGGGATCATACTCATAATGTGTTTGTGCTGACAGATACAATTGATACAAGAGATTCCCCCAAAGGTAATTACAAGGTAATTAGCCTAGTCACCGTTTTTGAGTTAGAAAAGTTTATTTCCCCTTCTATGACAAATTGGGGACAGATTGTTTTCCCTATTCCTCTAGATCATGTATCCACAACAAGTGGCTCAATAGCAAAATGTTTCTCACTAACCCCTTGGATGTTGCTTCCAGTGGCCTCAAAGCAGGTGCTTATTTTTGAATTTCTGGTTTGGAGGCAAATTTTGGTCTCATAAAAACCAGATGTACTGCTAAAAATTGCCTGCTATAGGCTGCAAATCCCTCAAATTGCTACCAAATGTCCAATCACAGCACCTATTTAGCATCCCCAGGAACTTTTTTTATGCCTGTGTTGCTCCTCAACTCTTTATACATTTGAATGTGGCTCAGGAGTGAAAAATGTTGGGGATTCCAAAGATCTAATATCATCTTGAAGTCAGAGCAAAGGGATGAACTTGATGGACATCGGGGTCCTAACAAATGATCCCCACACCCACAGGACCCACTGTTGTCCATCACCAATGACAGATCATATGACTCCTTGCACCAGCGATCCATGTAAATGCAGACTGGGAACCGGAATCTGGGGATATATGGGTTCCCCTGTGGCTATAGGGTCTGCTTCACCTCATGGGAGTGTCCTTTTCTCAGCCTCATCTACTATGTAATTATGCAGAATGTAGTTCAGAAGAAACTCAGAGACTTCAGTTTGCCATTTTATATTCAACTTTGCTAATCCCACAATATATGTGTTGAGGCTACAGATCAAAAGGGACAGGAGAAAACACATAAACTGGCACTGACATTTAACAGCTATCAGAACAAATGTAGGCAAAATAGACCTTGTACAGTTTCTGACTGAGTGGATTAAAATATTTTATTTCTGCAGGACAATAGAAATAACCAATGTTTAATGGGTCTTATTTACTAAAATAAAAAGAAGTTTTAAAGCAAGCCACAACATATTAGGCATGCCTTTTGAGTATAGAAGAATTTGGAAAGGTCACCCAAGTGCAATAAAATCACACAGGAAACCTTACCATGGAGACCTGCATGTAATGGAAAGGTAAATCTTTAATAAGAGTATATAAGAAGTGTGAAATTAACACATGTTATTGTAAAGCTCTCTGGTTACATATTTTAA
Source organism: Xenopus laevis (assembly GCF_017654675.1). Lineage (NCBI taxonomy): Eukaryota > Metazoa > Chordata > Amphibia > Anura > Pipidae > Xenopus > Xenopus laevis. Next base: position 51,024,226 of record NC_054374.1, on the reverse strand, counting down.
AGCTGATGGATCCCTTTTAAAGCAAGTGTTAAACACTGAAGTGCCCCATTCATCAGAGCTGTCTATTCCTGTTTTCAACTGCGCAGCTGAGTTTTTGTGGTGTAACCAGATTTGTTGGAAACCAACAAATTTTTACTGTTTTGGTACAACATAATTTTACAGCATCTGGGCATTTAAAATCTTCCATAAAAAGCTATCTAGTGTACTAGCTTGATTTAAACACAGCTCCAAATGTTCACACACAAACATTTTAGTTGGCTTTATTAGTTTATACTTTATCCATAGCCAGTAACAATATAATATACCCTATTTATACGATACTGCAGCTAAAATTTTATTCAGTTATGAAGATCTTGGCTAATCTCTCCATAAAACATATTTTGTTTGCAGTATACACATGAGTAAAAACTGCCGTACTGATTGCATAGGTTAAAATAGGGATACGCAACACTAGAAGATAGAGGTTTGCATCTCTAAAAACTTTTCAGAGCCATGTCAGCTGTTTACTGAATTATTAATATAATGTATTAATACAAACTACATATTTTGGTTATAGTTTTCAACATGGCAAGTTACCATTATAATTCCATATAGTCCATTATGTTTGTTCAATACACCTGATAGTGCCAGCACTGGCCTGTGTGCCATTATCTAAAAGAGCTATTATCACTGATATTGTGTAGGAGTTACCCTATTTTTGTAATAAGTTCAGTAACTGACTTTTGCCCAGTCTACCGAATATTATAATTGCTGTGATTGCAATCAGTACAGTCATGATAAATCCATACACAGGGAAGGCAGCGGTGTGTGTGGACTGACAGATAGGACCCTTGGACATTATTGAGGCTCAAATAGTCTTGAAGTGACTACAGCTACTTGACCTCTTATTTCCTGCTTGTCTGAAACACTGCTTCATTAATCCCACTGGCAAGGAACCATAGATGTGAAGCTGCTATCTGACTGATTACAAAGCACATGTTGTTTTGCAATGCAATGGCAGCACTCCTCTGTTGTCTCAAGATCTAAGGTTATTTGGATATAATAAAAAAGTGCATTGGAGCTTACTGCAACTCACTGCAGTGAGTGCTGATGCCCCCTAAATGAACATCCCCCCAGAGAGATGTCTGGACACCTCTGTTAAACCAGTGCAACTCTATCAAGACTGATAAACTTCAACTATACTAGGCAATACTATTGGGCCCAGTACCCTATATGCACTATAGGCACCTGTATGCCTGCTTGTTTGCTAACTGCCAGTCTCCAACTTCTGTTTGCTTCCCTTCTGCACCTGCAATTGTCCACTCCCATTGCACCAAAGGCACAGGCCTCTGTTTCCTAGCCCTAATTTTGGCCCTGGCCTTATACATTGACTTCTAACAAATTATGTTGTCTAATAGCCACATTATTATGACATTGATAATGTCTATATTGTTTGTACTTTTACTTTTGCATTTCTTTCCCTGAAATGGAGTCTATGGGTAATTCGGAGCTTTCTGGATATCAGGTTTCCAGATAAGGGATCCTATACCTGTACTAGATATTTTATATATTAATAATTTTTTTATTAAAGATCCTGGGAGATCAAATTCATACACTATATGGTTACACAAACTTATTATTTTTATTATTAGGATAATAATTGCAATAAAAGTTCATTTAAATATTAATTCAGATTTCTATTAAGAAAATAAAATATAAGTACTGAATAAAAGATTTTTTAAAAAAAGCTTATTCCCATTGATACAAAAAGGAAACATCAAAACTTGAGAAACCTTTGAACCTCTGAGATTTGGCACACGTTATAACATTCCTCTACTGTCATATACTAAATTATTAGAATATCACATCAATCCCATTCTGTAATCGTTCCGTCATTGTTAATTAAAAATTTTTATACTTGCATGTGCATAAAAAACTAGGTGAGAGACAATAATTTCCTCAAAGAGAAAAACATTATATTCTTTAGTAGATGCATATTTTCTATAGAATTAACTGAGGGGTAGACACATGATAAACTATAAAGCTCTGTACTGAAATCAACTCACATAGCTTATACATCATTCTTCAGTAGTGATGGGTGAATTTGGGCCGTTTCGATTCGCCGACCAATTCGTGAAACGGCGAAAAATTTGCGAAATGGCGCCGGCGTCTCGTTTTTTACACCGGCGTCCATTTTTTTACGCCAACGCCCGTTTTTTTACGCCGCACCCATTTTTTTACGCCCATGCCCGTTTTTGACGCCGATGCCCGTTTTTAATGCTGGCGTCAGTTTTTTTTGACGCCAGTGACAAATTTTTTTGATGCCGGCGAACTTTCGCGAATGTATGCCCGTTTCGCGAATGTATTCGCCGGCTGCGAATCGTGCAAATTCTCTGCAAATTTGCGCCTGGCGAATAAATTCGCCCACCACTATTCTTCAACCAATAGCCCTTTTCTTTAAGTAATTTTAACCGCTGCACTGAAGCTTAAATATAAACGTACCATTTCATTTATCAAGATGATAAATAAGATGATTTTGTCGCCAAATGGACTATGGACCAAACTATTCCTTATGCCATATTGCTACAAATATGTTTCTAATTTTAATTTCCTTTCAAAGAGGTTTGTGGCTTATACAAGAGTCATAATTCAACTGATAATTTTCATCATCTACGTTGAGTCTTGCATATTGTATATATTTATTTCAAAGCCCCCAACATTTTGTGGGTTAAACCCTATATTAACATTGGTTTTATAATAAAAATAATCAATCACTCTAGCTAATAGCCTACAATTATCTTAAGAAATACTTTGAAGGCAGGAATGTTTTTTTTTCATCTAAATGGTTTGGGATGAAGTGAATGATGCTGTAAAGGAAATATATATATATATATATATATATATATATAATATATATATATATATATATATATATATATATATATATATAAAAAATAATAAATAATCATTTTTTTTGCAAGACCCCTGTTGTGCAACAGCCTTCATTCAATATATATATATATATATATATATATATATATATATATATATATATATATATATACATATATATATATATATATATATATATTATATATATATATATATATATATATATATATATATATATATATATATATATATATATATATATATATATATATATATATATATATATATTATATATATATATATATATATATATATATACATGAAGACAAATGACCAGCAACACCGAGATGTTTCGTGAATAGTCAAAGTGTATTAGAAAATCACATGTAAAGCCGACGTGAAGTTTCGGTCCACACAGGGACCTTTTTCAAGGCAACCATGTCAAACATCCAAACAAGTTTATATACCCACAATCCCATTAAACCAATCAACAGGAAGTGACAAAACATCAGGTGTAGCAAATCCCTCAGTCAGAGCTGAAAGACTGTAACAATTTTACCGTGAAAAGAGAATCCCTCTGGGATTTCGTTTTAACCAATATGCCCACCATTCGACGCAACAGTACTGAATTCTGTGACCGCTGGTGCGCTGCACTGGACAGATGCTCCCTAGAATTAATGCTTTTGGTCATAGAGGAAACTGGTCGTGAACTCAAAGTGGTGCATGGAGAGATTATACAGTTCGAGACAGACAAACTGGGCATCCTCAAGATAGACAAGGATAATGATTGGCTTACCTGGTTACAGGATCAAATTACACGTTACAAGAGCGATATACTCGCCTTCAAGCGATCTAAGTTTCTACGTGTACAGCAGGACTACAAGGATAATAACGTGTATCGTTGGCGCCATGGAGGTAGACCCAGCATACAGCGTCGCAGAGTGATGACAAAACGCGTGTGCAGACCACCTGGCTAAATGTCGAGTAGCGCAGAATCTGAGGAGGTGGAAACTTCAGAGGCACGATCCACGCAGCCGGCTTTTTTAGGCAACAAGTCGCCCCAGGGCGCTGGGGTCGACCAAAGCACAGACGTGGCGGCCGCAAACACAGGAAAGGGGAGAGGACGTGGCAAGCCACCGCGTCGGGGAGGAAGGACCCTACCGAACAAACAATAATCAACCTCTCCCAGTACCAGCCAACAGCAGTGGAGGTAAGCGTCTTGTCTAAAGGCTTGACATATGTTTCCTCCGCACTGGCACACAACTTTAACGCCATTGTAGACAATTACAAGTTTACACGTAACCTGAGACTTAAGGAACATTTTAAACATAAGGGTGATGATGTGATGGGTAACAGAGATGGAATCATGATCCCCAAAGCCAAGAGTGAATTTGACCCCATTACTACCAATATATCGCTGCAGACTTTTACACGCATGATTGATGCGGCTGTATCAGATTTCCCACAACAACTACACCTGAGGGGTAATTTATCCAAGGAAGAGCACGTGGCGCTAAAGGCATTATGTGATAATAAAAACATCATTATCAAGCCTGCTGATAAAGGTGGGGCGGTAGTGATTTTAGACTACATGTATTACAGGTCAGAATTGTTGATACAGTTACAGTATCTGACACTAATGGTTATCGCAAATTGAACTTTGACCCTACTTCTAAATTTCAGCTACGCCTCAAAAGTCTGTTGGACGTTGCATGCACACACGGCTGGATTACGGACATTCAACGAGAAGGACTGTACGTCAAACATCCGGTAAGACCAGTTATTTACTCCTTACCGAAAATACATAAGTCCTTGACAAATCCCCCTGGAAGGCCCATTATATCAGCCAGAGGGTCATTAACGGAAAATATAGCCAAATATGTCGATATGCTACTACAGCCCCTCATTAGGGAATTGGGATCTTTCCTATTAGATACCACAGATTTCTTAAAGATGATTAGGAGCATAAATACGGGCAATATGAATTTTTTGTTCGTGACTATGGACGTACAGAGTTCATACACCTGCATTCGACATGAGGCTGGTATCCAGGCTGTGAGAGAGTTCATGAGTTACAATCAAACCTACACTGGCCCACCATCGGAATTTTTGATTTCACTCTTGGAATTCATATTGTATCATAATTATTTTAAATTTGAGACTGACTTTTTTCTACAACTCACCGGGACCGCGATGGGTTCAAATGTAGCGCCAACATATGCCAATATCTTTATGCTTACATATGAAACCCAGAATATATATGGGCAAGCTCTTTTTCGCAAGTATGGTGGCTACTTTAGACGCTACATTGACGATCTGTTCTTCCTGTGGTATAGCACAAAGGAAGAATTGAATGTATTTATCAATGATCTTGATAGAAAAACCTCTCTGGAAGCTAAGCAAATGATAAGGCAGACAGATAGTCTCTGTGGTGTAGCTTTCTTACACAGCTATCAACAACAACTTTATTATAACAGAACACAGCAAACACAGGGAACTTGTATGTCACATGACTATCCCTCACAACACTGCCATCTACTGGCAATACAGTATAACAGATGTTACATTGATATGGTTGTTGCTAATACATACAAACCTGTATTCCAACACCCCCACTCAACAACTACTATCTATGTCAGTCCCATTTCTGATCTAAGATCCACAAATCTATTTCTAGCGAGTGGCTTTGTCATGGCATCAGCAATCATTTTTTCAGACTCACAATATATCAATACAATCACTTTCTGATCAACTAAGTCATGAATGTAATGATGTCTGACGTCGATGTGCTTGGTTCTTGCATTCATCTTCTCACTTGTTGCAAGCTTAATGCATGCCTGATTGTCCTCAAATAACACAGTAGGTTCTGATGTCGGCTTTCCAAGATCCTTGATTAATTGCTGTAACCATACAACTTCTTGACAAGCAAAAGCTGCTGATATGTATTCTGCTTCTGTAGAAGACAATGCCACTGACATCTGTCTCTTGCTTGACCAGGATATAGGACTGTTTCCCAATTTGAATAAGTAACCACTTGTGGATTTGCGTGTACTGTGATCACCGGCCCAATCAGAGTCCACATATCCTGTGAGGTTCAAGTCATCACTTGCTGAAAGTTTCAAACTTAAGTCCTTTGTCTGTTTCAAGTATCTCATAACTCTTTTGATTGCATTCCAGTCTCTTTGACGTGGTTTATCAACTCGTCTGCAAAGAAGAGACATGGCGACTGCAATGTCTGGACGAGCAGTGGTTGCAATGTAGAGAATTGCCCCCACTGCTTGTCTGTACTCTTCATTGGATGTGAGAAGATCATCTTCTCCTTCTAACCTTGGGTAGGCTGTATCCATAGGTGTACTTGCTCCTTTGGCTTCTGTCATGTTGAATTGCTGGAGAATTGATTCAATTTTTGCACTCTGGTTTAATCGGAAACTTCCATCTTTTTCACGCTGGATGTCAATTCCGAGATAATATGTCACTTCTCCAAGATCTTTGGTTTCAAAGTGCTCATTGAGTACTCCTGTTAACTTTGCAATGTTATTGTTGCTTTTGTGAACAATAATCAAGTCATCTACATAAACTAGCAGATACATCCATTCAGCATCTATTTGTTTAGAGTATAGACATGGGTCAGCTTTGCTTCCTGTAAATCCCTCATTCAATAGAACTTGGTTTATCTTTAAGTTCCATGCTCGGGCTGATTGTTTAAGGCCGTAAAGAGATTTTTGCAATTTGCATACAAGATGCTCTTGTCCCTTTTTAACATATCCTTCTGGCTGAGACATGTAAATTTCTTCTTCTATATCACCATTAAGAAAAGCTGTCTTAATATCGTGATGTTTCACAATCATCTTATGCATGGCAGCCACCGTCAAAAGTGTTCTAAAAGTACTTTGTTTAGCAACAGGAGCAAAAGTAGCATCATAGTCCTCACCGAATTTTTGTGAGTAACCTTTAGCAACCAACCTTGCCTTGTAACGACAGATCTTTCCTTCACAGTTGCATTTGGCTTTAAAAACCCATATACATCCTATGGCATGTTTACCTTGAGGTAGCTCTGAAAGTGTCCATGTCTGGAGATCATGAAGTGATGTCATCTCTTCATCAGCGGCTTCATTCCACTTTTGCTTCTCATGCTGAGGCAGTTGTTGCATTTCTTTCCATGAACCAGGTTCGGTTTGGACAGCTCTGCGAGCCATGTAGGATAAACGTTCAGCTGAAACACCTTTATTGGTTCTGGTTGATCTTCTGACTGAAGGTTCCTCTGGTTCATTTATAGTTTTTGAATTTTCTGCTGTTATCTCTATTTCTGTGTCACTTTCTTTGTTTTCTTCAGTGATTGATGTAGATTCTTTCTCAGTTTGGGCAGATTCTGTTGGTTGTTCAAACTTTAAACGCACAGAACTTTCATCAATAATGACGCTTCTGCTGACTGTAACCTTGTTTGTGTCTTGATGCAGAATTCTGTATCCTTTCTGAGATTCACTGTAACCCATAAGAATTCCTTCTTTTGCACAAGCATCCCATTTTGTACGTTTTTCTTTTGGAATGTGTACATAGGCTTTACTTCCAAAAATTTTGATATGTCTTAAATCTGGTTTCTTTTTGTTCCACAGTTCATATGGAGTTTTTGTTGTTGCTTTTCCTGGCAAACGATTCTGAAGATAACATGCAGTCATAATAGCTTCTCCCCAGTATGTTGTTGGCATATTAGCATCAAATAGCATGCTCCTCCCACTTTCACACAATGTGCGGTTCATCCGCTCTGCAACTCCATTTTGCTCTGGGTTATATGGAACAGTTGTCTGGAACATAATTCCATGTTTTCTGAGACTGGCTTGTGTTTTACCACTTGTATATTCCGAGCCATTGTCTGTTCTTAGTACTCTGGGCATTCTGCCAAATTTATTACTTACTTGAGCAAGATACTCCTCTATTTTCTCTGGAACTTCATCTTTACTGTGAAGTAGGAACACTGTGGTATATCTAGAGTAATCATCAATGAAAGTAAGAAAGTACCTTTTCTTTCCTGGAGTTATAGTTTTCATTGGACCACAAAGATCTGAATGAATTAAGTCCAGAGGTTTATGAGCTTTGCTACTGCTCTGCTTTGGAAAAGGTTTCCTTGTCATTTTTTCCTTAATGCAGCTGGTACAGGTCATTGTCTGATCACATGGATTGATCTGAATTAGTGTTGGGCGAATTTATTTGCCAGGCGCGAATTCGCGGCGAATTTGCGCGATTCGCGCCGAGCGAATAAATTCGCGAAACGCCCGCGAAAATTCGCGGCAAAAAAAAAAACGGGCGCCGGCGCCAAAAACGGGCGCCGGCATCGGAAAAACGGGCGCCGGCGTCAAAAACGGGCGCCGGCGTCAAAAACGAGAAATTTCGCCCAATCACTAATCTGAATACCACTTGCATAGTTGTTCTCAACTATTTTCTTTATTATATCAGGACTTCTGTGCCCGAGGCGTCTGTGCCAAGTGTGGATGCAGTTGGAATGCTTATCTTCTTTGGCAATATTAACCATTTCACTGCAATTCAGCTGATATAGTTCATCTGTAATTTTAGCCTTTGCGAGTAAGCAGTCCCCTTGTGTGATGACACAACTATCACCATGAAATGTGACTATGTTGCCTTGGTTAGTGAGTTTCTTCACTGACAAAAGGTTGCTTTCAAGATCTGGCACATACAGAACATTCCTCATATGGATCTTTCTGGTGATATCTGGAGAGATAGGACAGTACAGAACGCCGTCTCCTATTCCATCTGATTTCATTAATTGTCCATTAGCTGTAGTTATATTTTCTGATTTGCTTTCATCAAGCTGAGTGAAGAAATGTCTGTCATTAGTCATATGACTTGTAGCACCAGAGTCCACACACCATGCTTGCACAGAGGTAACATTATTTCCAGAATGAAATGCATACTCCTGTGTTTCAGTGGCATTCTTAGCTTGTTGCAATCCACTTTGCTTTTGCATTCTAGCTTTCCAGATTCTGCAATCTGCCTTTAGGTGTCCTGGCTTTCTGCACACAAAGCATTCCCGCTTTTCTAGCTGCACATTGCTGTTTTTAGTTTTATTTTTCATCTTTAAAGCAGTCTCTGAGCTGGACACACTTGCATTCCTTATGCTCTCTGTTTTGCGCTTGTATTCATCCACAAGCTTAGCTTTAACATATTCCAGTGTCAGTTCATCATCAGGACGTGCGTCTAGTGCTGTGACAAGGGTCTCATAACTTTCAGGAAGGCCACTCAATAATAGAGCTGCAATATGAAAGTCTTTGATATCTTTTCCAATTCCTCTCAGTCTCTCCACCATCTCTAAGGTCTGTCTTATATAGTCCTGCATGCTCTGCTCTTTCTGCAGCTTAGTCTGATAGAGCTTTCTGATTAAATACAGTTTATTGCTGAGATTAGCTCTCTCATGCACTTTTTGCAGTTCTTCCCACATGTCTTTAGCAGTCTGACAGTTACATATATGTATGATTTGATCATCATCTATGCACAGGGAGATTGTGCTCTGAGCTTTCTGATCTCTGTCTAGCCAATCCTCTGTGGGCTGTGCAGGTCGGGGTTCATTTATACATTTCCACGTACCTTCTCTTATAAGCAGCATTTTCAACTTGAATTTTTAGGACTGGTAATTCTGATTTGTCAGATTTGCGATGGAGATCTTTGCTGAGGGGATGCTGGCAGCCATTTCTGCTGTATGTCTTTCTGTATCTGTTGCTGTCTACTGCACTCAGTTGCTTTAGCTTGCTGTAAGGTATCCTGGGCTTTTTGTGGCGTATCCTGGGCCAATAACCTGATAGAAAAACCTCTCTGGAAGATAAGCAAAAGATAAGGCAGACAGATAGTCTCTGTGGTGTAGCTTTCTTACACAGCTATCAACAACAACTTTATTATAACAGAACACAGCAAACACAGGGAACTTGTATGTCACATGACTATCCCTCACAACACTGCCATCTACTGGCAATACAGTATAACAGATGTTACATTGATATGGTTGTTGCTAATACATACAAACCTGTATTCCAACAGATCTTAATAGCTTACCCTCACCCATCAGGTTTACAGCTCACACTGATGCATGCAGTATTCAGTTCCTGGATGTAACTTTATATAAGGATAAGGAGTGACAGCAGTTACACACTAAGATTTACCAAAAACCTACTGATAGGAACTCTTTATTACATTACTCGAGCAGTCACCCACGACACCTACTAAACTCCTTACCCAGGTCGCAGATGATGCGGATGATAAGACTAACCAGTAATGAAGAGGAGAGGGTGTTGGCATTGGATAACATGGCCAATAGATTCTTGGAGAGGGGATACCCAAGTAAATTGATCAAGGATACGAAGGAATGGGCTGGCACACTTGATCGGGAGGAGATCTTAAGAGGTCCCCCAAGGAAGGTTGGGGATAGAACAAATGAGATTTATTATATGACAACATTTGATGCCCGTACTCCTTTAATAAAAAGATCAATTTTACAGCATTGGCCAATTGTGAAATCCGACCATGACCTGACAGCGCTTAACCGTAAGAAGGTACCCTTTGGACTCAGGCGAAACAGAAATCTAAAGGAACTTCTCTCCCCCACCGACCCGGTAAGCAAATATGAAACACCCACACAATTGAATAAATTGGGTGTATTCAAGTGTGGCAACTGTTTAATTGTAGGTGACAGATTCTTCCATCCACACACTGGTTAATCGTATTCCATAAAACAGAGACTCACATGCACATCTCAGAACGTGGTATACATTATAAAATGTCCTTGCGGGCTTTTATATTGTGGTAAGACCTGTAGACAGCTATGGGAACGTATCAGCATGCACCGCTCAACTATTAGAGCAGCGTTTGACCCAAAACCAAGAAAGGAAACCAAACATGACATCTCAAAGCAACCTGTGGCCCAACATTGGTTGTCGGCCAAACACCCGGCATCTGCCTTTAAGTGCATGCCAATTGACTGCATACAGGATTCAATAAGAGGCGGTAACACTGACCGCAGGCTGCTTCAGAGGGAAGCCTTTTGGACATACGAACTTAATTGTGTAGCTCCAAAGGGTCTTAATAGCTCTTTGACTTTGAACTGCTTCCTGTGAAATCATTTTCTGCTGGATATAAATTTTACGAATGGATTCCCAGCTTAGCATAAAAGTAAACATATAGCATATAGACGGTTCTTATGCACACCTTGTTATGTGGCACATGCTGTAGATAATATATTTGAATTGGTTTAGCCTTAACTTCGTGTGTACTATGGCAACAATACTTATGACATAAACCCATAGCTGGGGGGCTCTAACCAATAGAATATGTTACAATGTTACAATCTTAGTATCAGTTAGATAATACAGTGATGTATCAGTGTTATACTGAAACTTTTTATGTATTTTTATCACACTGCATAACCTTTTAACTTTAATACTTTCACTTTTAACGATGCTGTTGTGAGAAATATTAATGAGCAATTACTCTAAGCACCTCAGCACTTTTTGAGGCTTATGCTTTTATTTAAATATATAAGCACATATGATATTTGGTCATTTTTATGATTGTTACAGTCTTTCAGCTCTGACTGAGGGATTTGCTACACCTGATGTTTTGTCACTTCCTGTTGATAGGTTTAATGGGATTGTGGGTACCGAAACGTCACGTCGGCTTTACATGTGATTTTCTAATACACTTTGACTATTCACAAAACATCTCGGTGTTGCTGGTCATTTGTCTTCATATCTGATTTCCTTACCTTGCACCCGAGTCGAAACACAAAGAGCGGAGTGCTGCCCACATGGACTTATATATATATAGCTAAAGAGGAAAAAACTCATTTAATTGTTTTGCACTTAAAGTACATATTTTGCATTCATGTTAATCATAAATATTCTGAATTTTCGGTATCTCTTTCATTTCCCAATATAACTATATCTTTGCCTTGTATATTCAGGTCAAGAATATCTGAATACCATTTCCTCTCCCCCAAGCATCTTGCAAGCTTCCAAAACCAATCTTTTCCTAGCTCCTCATCAACCCTACTTACTAAAAGAGGAATTACAGTGGCAGATACAGTGCACAAACCAATAATGTGTTTGTTTTATTCCCCTTGTCTCTATTTGCCACTTCACATTCATAGACAACAATATGTTCAGGCCAGGGGCTATTGTTAACTATATCAACTAGGGATATTCATTAATGTGTATTTATTGAGACATCACAGCACAGAGATTTAGGAGGATGACCCTCCTCTTCGGATGACTGAGACTCTCAAAGCATTGTACTGCACTGTTTAAAGGAGAAGGAAAAGTGAAATCACTGGGGAGGGGGTGCCAAAATGTAGGTGCTACTGTTACCAGAAAATTGTACCAGGTACCTCTGAGCGAGAATTGCTGAGCAATTGCCTTCTTCTGCTTCCTCTTTAGATTGAAGTTTCTCTCTACTGAGCATGCATACCCAGCATAAAGAAGGTAGAAACGGAAAGCAGATCACTCCATGGTTATATGCAGCTTTCTGCAAACAAGATCAACAGCCTGGGATATCAGGTAAGTGAGTATATACACCGAGGAGTACCTAACAAATTGCTGGCACCCACAGCAATTTCACCTTTCCTTCCCTTTCAGTAAGTTTTTAATAAAAAATATTCTGGGCTTTAGTCTTGGTCAAAGGATTTTGATTTGGATCAATATGTATCACATTTTTCTGACTCTGCTACCCACATAAGTGGGTGAATTATGAGAGTTGATTTAGAAACTTTTTTTAAAGAAGAAGGAAAGTCGTTTTTACTTGGGGTTCCAAAAGGCACCCCCAAGTGATAGCATTTACTTACCTCACACACTGGGCTGGTGTTCCTATCAGGAGAAAACTGCACCGGCCTGGGATTCTTTCAGCGAGCACCACAGAGCGGTCGTCTTCCTGCTTCTTCTTTCTTCAAATTTCCCAGGCTCAGATGCATGCGCCATATAACACAATAGACGACTTTTTCATTAAAGTTAGGCTTTATGCTCTATTTCACATGCGCAGCCGTGAGAAGAAAAAAAAGAGGCTGGAAGATGATCGCTTCACAGTGCTTGCTGGAAGAATTCCAGGCAAGTGCTGCTGATAGGAGCTCCGGCCCAGGGTGTTAGGTTAGTAAATGTGATCACATGGGAGTGCCTAACTTTTGGCACTCTCAAGTGTAAAAGGGTTTTCCTTCTTCTTTAAATTATAAGTATATAAAGATTTTTATTCTTTAATATTAAATTATCCCAGACACCATACATGAGACAATATACATAACAGTGTTATCTTTGGACATTAATACATTATCTAGTTTTAATGTGGCATGTGAGTGTGTACCTTCACTTTATTTACAAAGATTGTAAAAATTAAGCCTTATTTATGTGCTTATTTATGTTTTATAATATGACGGGATCCACCCTACTAGTATTTCTGGTCACGTATCCGAAATCTCATTCATAGGGGCAATTTAATTTTAGGTATGTCTAGTCAAACAATCAGCAGGTAGCATATATTTATATTACGCGTATAAAAGAAACCAGATGATGGTTGGTTGCTAGGGGGGTTGTTACACCTGGGCAAACTTTGCATTAATAGTACCGGCCTGAAGAAGCCAAAATGAAATAAAAAAATGGTAAAATGCTTATTTAACTTTTCTTTGTGGCAAGCTACTCTTGGGCATGTTGATTTACTTGAGTAGGAGAAGATATGTACAACCATTTCATAACTGTAATGTTTTATTGACAGTGCCAGAAGTAGTGTGGAATGGGATGCTTTCTGGCACTTCTTTTTCTTATGAAATGCTGGTAGCACTGTGAAGTCATCGTGTCATGAAATACTAGGGTTATATATTGCTGGGAGTTTTGTACCAAATAAAGGAGTTATAAGCTAGGGGGCTATTGAGCCATTTAATGATAGGGCATCACTGTATTAATTTATGTTACTGACAGAAGACACCATGTATGTAATTTGGTCTAGTGAGTAATGTGTGGATTCAAAAGTTAGAGTGGTCTGTGCTGGAATAACCATTGCTATCACAATTTCAGTTACATACCACACTTTTGCATTTACAAAACACTGTATGTTACATCTGTTATAAGTAACATATTGGATATGGAAAGAGCTGGTGGTCATACTTTAATCACTGTCAACTGTGTGTGTGTCAAACATTATATGGCAGTTATATAGAAATTATGTCACAGAAAGTGGGCCATTAACAGTTAGAGAATTTAGAATTTATAGACTATAAATCCTTCAAAGATAAAAGAAGTAAAATGTGCCTGTAGTAAAGATCTTTAAAATTATCAGATACAGATGATTCATTACACATTTCAGTATTGTATCACCACAACCTTTTGGTAAACTTCAACATTTGTGGGACATACTCCATACTTGTATACTTCAAAATGCAGAAATGTATCAAGTTAAACAACTGGCCCAATCATCGCACTCATATGAGGGCATTGCTTATTGTCTGAGCAGGATATCCACCACATTGGGATTTATACATACTAATTCTAGCTGCCATATTAGATGCCTTGGATAAAGTATTCTCAAAAATACTTCCACAGAACAGCAACTCCACTGTTCATTAATAGATTGTATCATTAAATGAGATTCTGCAGAATGCCTCAGCTGTGCCTGCTTCAATTTAAGAGTATAGGAAAAGGGAGGTTAACCCTACATTGATGAGAGAGATATTTTCTTTTAACCAACTAAGGACAGGCAAATATTTATATGAGAACTTCCATTCCAAATGCTTGCAGAGAAAAGCTTAGGTATGCCTTACAAATGGCAACCTAGAGTATGCTTATTTTTATTTTTAAATTTTATGAACTTTCAGGGTGTTGTAATCAGATACATGAGATGGTGCTGATAAACATTTTAATATGAACCCTTTATATACAATTTATTGGATTACTAGGAATTTACAACACATTCTTTAAAAATACATTAAAACATAGGTGCAGATATACAAGAAATTGACAGGAGGGATTCCCAGCAGGTCCCATTTTATCAAATTTATCAAATTGAGATATTTATCAAAGCAGAGTAAGGTGTCAGTCAGTCTATGCAGTCACCATTACGTTTAGCAGCAGCAATACTTTCTAACACCCCAATGAATTTATAATCCCTTAATTAGGTTAAAATTAATGTATTTAAATTAATAAGGGGTTAATAATTCGGACAGCTTAATTTCACACTCAAAGAAAAGTATGGAAAATAACTTAAATCTGGCAGGTTTTTTATTACCAAGCAGTAGCCTAAAACATAATCCTTCACAGATTGGCCCAACAGTTTTACAAGTGTTGTTACAATTGCCTACTGACTGGCAGCCATACAGTATAATTAAATGTATCAATAGCCCCCTAGCATATGACTCCTTTATTTGGTACAAAGCGCCCAGCAATATATAACCCTAGTATTTCATGACACGGTGAATTCACAATGCTACCAGCATTTCATAAGAAAAAGAAGTGCCTATTCCACACTACTTCTGGCACTGTCAATGAAATGGTTGTACATATCTTCTCTCACTCAAGTAAATCAACATGCCCAAGAGTAGCTTGCAACAAAGAAAAGTTAAATAAGCATTTTACCATTTTTTATTTCATTTTGGCTTCTGGAGGCCGGTACTATTAATGCAACGTTGCCCAGGTATAGCATCCCCCCTAGCAACCAATCATCATCTGGTTTCTTTTATACAGGTAATCAATATATGCTACCTACTGATTGTTTGACTAGACCTACATAAAATTAAAGGGATACTGTCATGGGAAAACATGTTTTATTAAAAATGCTTCAGTTAATAGTGCTACTCCAAAAACACCTTAGCCACAAAATTTATGTTGGCCTTCCTAATGACTCCAATAAATTTTGTCAAAATATTGCAGTGCAAATCACTACTGTCCAATCATATTTACATTTTTATCAAGTTATGAATGTACCCCAGTGCAGTGGTAATGCATAGTCCTGGGGCCAGTGGCAAGATAAAAGAAGAAGGGGACCAGGGGATGCAAAATACATGGGCTACCATCAAAAACATTACATAATTACATAACATTACATGAATTAAAGCCATGCACTAAAGAAATAACCATAGCTGGCACTGGTGAGGGTGTAGAATCCCTCTGGGTAGAGATTTTGACTGGGCAAAAGGTTACAAAGAGAATTATCATTGGTGTATGCTATAAACCACCTCGTATAAGTGACAAGTATGAAGCCCAGCTACTCTTGCAGATACAAGCGGGTTCACAGCTGGGTCAAGTTGTTGCTATGGGTGACTTCAAATATTCAGACATTGACTGGGGTAATGGGGTTGCCAAGACAGAAAAAGCTAGTAGGTTTGTAAATATGCTGAATGACAACTTTTTATTCCAGCTCGTTCAAGAACCTACTAGGAATAACTCACTTTTGGACCTTGTAATAACTAATAATACTGAACTCATCTTTAACATTTGTGTGGGTGAGCATTTAGGGAATAGTGGTCATAACATGGTCTCCTTTGAGATTCTGTTGCAGAAGCAATTCTATAAGGGAGTAACTAAAACACTAAATTTCAAACGTGCAAACTTTGACAGTATAAGGGCATCTCTGCAACACATTAAGTGGGAAATGCTTTTCACAGGGTTGAACACGGAACAAAAATGGGAAGTCTTTAAAATGCTGCTTAATAAATATACATGTCGGTATATTCCCCTTGTTAGCAAGGAACGACGTTGCAAAGCAAAACCTTTTTGGTTCAATAAAAGTGTTGGTGTTGAGGTGGGTAAGAAAAGGTGTGCTTTTAAGGCTTTCAAGTTAGCTGGGACAGCCAAATCATTTATAAGGTACAATGAGGCCAACAAATCATGCAAAGAAGCTATAAGGCAAGCTAAAATTGATATGGAAAAGGATATTACAGCAAGCAGTAAAAAGAATCCAAAATTATTTTTTAAATATGTTAGTAGTAAAAAAATGAAGCAGGAAGGGGTGGGAACTTTAGTTTCAGAGGGGGGTCAGCTGGTTGATGAAAACAAAATAAAAGTACAGATTCTGAATTCATATTTTTGTCTGTCTACACAAATGAGGAACCAGTTATTGAAGGTTTCCTTCTTAATAGTCCCAATTTGAGTAATACAATTAATGATGCATGGTTCACACATGAGGAAATTCAAAAGAGACTAGAACATGTTAAGATATACCAGATGGTATTCATCCCAGGGTACTTAGCGAGCTTAGCTCTGTGATTGCCAAACCTCTTTACTTAATTTTTCAGGATTCATTGAGGTCTTGCTAATTGCTAATGTGGTGCCTCTATTCAAAAAAGTATCCCGTTCTCAGCCTTAAAATTATAGGCAAGTTAGTCTGATGTCAGTAGTAGGAAAGCTTTTGAAGGGTTATTAAAGGATAAGATACTGGACTTTATAGCAAATCTTAATACTATGAGTGTATGCCAGCATGGTTTTATGCGTAATAGATCTTGCCAGACTGATTTAATTTCTTTTTATGAGAAGGTAAGCAGGGACCTCGATTCTGGGATGGCAGTGGATGTGATTTACTGAAGCATTTGATACAGTGCCACACAAAAGTTTACTGGTTAAATTAAGGAATGTTGGCCTGGAACATAGTATTTGTACCTGGATAGAGAAATGGCTAAAAGATAA
Source organism: Xenopus laevis (assembly GCF_017654675.1). Lineage (NCBI taxonomy): Eukaryota > Metazoa > Chordata > Amphibia > Anura > Pipidae > Xenopus > Xenopus laevis. The sequence goes on along the minus strand of NC_054374.1, from coordinate 51,006,701 downwards.
ACTACAAAGAGTGGTGGTAAATGGAACATTTTCTAATTGGTACTAGGGTACTAGGTCCCTTGCTTTTCAACTTGTTTATTAATGACCTGGAGGTGGGCATTGAAAGTACTGTTTCTATTTTTGCAGATGATACTAAATTGTGCAGAACTATACGTTCCATGCAGGATGCTGCCACTTTGCAGAGTGATTTGTCTAAGTTGGAAAACTAGGCAGAAACTGGAAAATGTTGATAAATGCAAGGTTATGCACTTTGGCAAAAATAATATAAATGCAAGTTATACACTAAATGACAGTGTGTTGGGAGTTTCCTTAAATGAGAAGGATCTAGGGGTTTTTGTAGATAACAAATTGTCTTATTCTGGGCAGTGTCATTCTGTGGCTACTAAAGCAAATAAAGTTCTGTCTTGCATAAAAAAGGGGCATTAACTCAAAGTTTAAAAACATAATTATGCCTCTTTATAGGTCCCTGGTAAGACCTCATCTTGAGTATGCAGTGCAGTTTTGGACTCCAGTCCTTAAGAGGGATATAAACGAGCTGGTTAGAGGTGTGGAAGACTTAAATTATGAGGGTAGACTGTCAAGGTTGGGGTTGTTTTCTCTGGAAAAAAGGCGCTTGCGAGGGGACATGATTACACTTTACAAGTACATTAGAGGACATTATAGACAAATAGCATGGGACCTTTTTACCCATAAAGAGGATCACCGTACCAGAGGCCACCCCTTCAAACTAGAAGAAAAGAACTTTCATTTGAAGCAACGTAGGGGGTTCTTCACAGTCAGGAAAGTGAGGTTGTGGAATGCACTGCCAGGTGATGTTGTGATGGCTGATTCAGTTAATGCCTTTAAGAATGATTTGGATGATTTTTTGGACAGACAGAATATCAAAGGCTATTGTGATACTAAGCTCTATAGTTAGTATAGGTATGGGTATATATAATTTGTATGAAAGTAGGAAGGAGTGTGTGTATGGATGCTGGGTTTTCATTTGGAGGGGTTGGACTTGATGGACTTTGTCTTTTTTCAACCCGATTTAACTATGTAACTATGTAATCAGGAATGTCCAACAACAGCTGTTGTTAAACTAAATCTCCCATAATTCTCCCTAGTAGCCTTGTGCTAAACATATGACAATTCTCTTCTCTATCAACCCTTAAACTATTGCTGAATGTGGTATTGAACTTGATTTTGACAGGGGCATTATGAGCACTGAAGCTGAGTTCCATGCTGTCCTAGACACTAGAACTGTCCACTCTCCTCAGTAGAGTTTGCTTATGTCACTATCATGGAATAGATAGGAAACCCACTCAACTCTATCCCTAGATGTCTGGAGGATGTTAGGGTGAAATACATATTATTTTATTACATATGCAACCTTAATTGGAAAAAACTTCCCTCTGTAAATAGAGGTTCTATGTTTCCATTGAGTATTTTATAGTTTAACTGGCTACTCATAAATCTTACCCTATTACTGGGAGTAGAAATAATTTTTGTTAGCTCCTCAGGACAGATAATTGAAATGATTAAACCATGCACTGTGTAAATGGATAATAATATGCCTTTACTGTACTGAACTCCTGTGCTGAGTTGAATAATTCACTTCACATAAACATTCTTCTATTTTAAAGAAAACATTTCACCTCAGAAAAAAACAGTTGTTCAAATTTTGCATTATGGATCTTGGCTGACAGATGAAAGATAGTCGAAGTACTGTCTCTTTAAAAAAAACTTCGACCACCTACTTCACCACCTAAAACCTACCGAGCACCAATGTTAGCCTATGGGGAAGGTCCCCATAGGCTTTCCTAGCAATTTCTGATCGAAGGAAAATCGTTCGATCGATGGATTAAAATCCTTCGAATTGTTCGATTCAAAGGATTTAATCGTTCGATCAAGCGATTTTTCCTTCGATCGTTCGATCGAACGAATTGCGGTAAATCCTTCGACTTCGCTATTCGAAGACGAAGGATTTAACTTCGATGGTCGAATATCGAGGGTTAATTAATCCTCGATATTCGACCCATAGTAAATGTGCCCCCACGTAAGCCAGAGGAGACAGCACCTAATTAATAAATTATGCCTCTCAATTATGGGCTAAATTGTGCTTTCCAATAGCATTGTTATGAATGAGGATCATTATGCTGCATGCATTTTATTATATGTAAAGGTAATACATTCTGCACATTGCTGATTTTAATGGTACACAAGCTCCTTGGAAAGTTACATGGTACACAGGTTCTTTGGAAAGGTCTACTGCAACCTAAACTGTTAATACTACCTTTAATTTTAAGTGAAAAACTGTTGTTTAAGAGATAAAGACACTTTTTGCATTTAGCAGGCCAGAAATACTCGTAGCAGTAAGTTTTCTCCAGAACCATATAACTTCATTTAAAATGTCTAAACGTGTCTCTCTGTACCAAATCGCAAAGTTCATTATCATATCTATTCACAGTACATAGCACCAGCAATTTACACAGTGCTGTACATTAATTTATAACAAACAGGAGTCTTATAATAATTTAACAAACAAAGGTAACAGGGTAAAAATACACTAAGGGTCATACTCACAAGAACTTTCATTCTTAAGGATCTAAAGCTTTGCTTTTTGTTTTTTATGAAATCAATGTAAAACTTCCAATTTACTGCATCATATATCCCACATGTCTTAAGATACAAATCTAAAATGCCTTGGCTATGAGTGCAAGGGGTCTTCTGAATAGTATCATGCCCTGTATGGATAGGAGTACAAAGAATGTGGTAAAATGGGCAAATTTGTTTCTGCAACAAACGGACTGCAATTTTTTGTTTAAAGGGGCAGTTCACCTTTAAGTTAACTTTTAGCATGTTATAGAGTGGTAAGCAATTTTCCATTGGACTATTTATTTTTTATAGTTTTTAAATTATTTACCTTCTAATGCTTTCCAGTTTTCAAATGGGGGTCACTGACCCCTCTAAAAAACAAATGCTCTCTAAGACTACACAATTATTGGTAATATTGCTTTTTATTACTAGGCCCTCTCCTATGCATATTCCAGTCTCTTATTCAGATCAGTGCATGATTGCTATAGGGTAATTTGGGCTGAAATGCTGATATTGCAAACCACACCTCAGTGAGATGGGGTGATCGAAATCTTAGCTACACTAGTATCACTGTGCAAGAAGTATTTTACTGACGCAACCAAGCAACCAAGAGTAATTCAGAATGTAAATGCAAGAAAACACTACAAATCCAATAAAAACGCTGACATAAAATGTAAAAAATTCGTATGCAGAGAAGGGTATGCATGGTCCAAGATGGCTGGAGAAATGTTGTTGATGTCTGGGCCCCATAGGGAGATCACTATACAGCGACTTATCAGCAGCTGCAAAAAACATGCATCCATTTCTATCCATCATAGGATTGTTTATACAAAGATCATAGACCCTCCAATCCGTGGCAGTTAAAGGGAAACACTGCTGAAAGCATTTCTGGTGACAACTGTACAGGTGTTCCAGAATGGGAGGTAACTAGAAAAAATGCCATGCCTTTGCCTCTGTTGTAAAATGTATATTAGCTTAATCATCTTTCCCCTTCATTTTTTAACTCATCGATACTTTACATATACAAAATATGCACCGCTAACATGCTTTTTTCCCCCTCAAAATGAAGCCAAAGGTGTTATTCCATACATTTTTATTCACACTCTTGGATTGTAAATATGTACAACAAATTCAGGAACAAGATTATTTTCATTCAAACCATGTTTTATCTTGTTTAGTTTAGTCACCCTTCTTACTGAATGTCATCTATATGTTTCTATTTGAAATGTTTTGTACATGTTTACAATTAAAATCAAATTCTCTTTTAATTTCTAGTAGACGTCTAGCTTCATTAATGCACAACAGGAAAAACTATGCGCTTTATCTCTTTGGAATATCAGATTAGACTCCTCAACAGAACAGTGACTGTGCCAGAGACATTTAATACTGCACAAATTCTGTTCAAAATCTTTTCAATCTGAATCTCAGAAGTGAGATTTTTCTAATGCAAGTATACTGTATATATCATACAGTTTTGATGCATGTCCTACCTGAGACTCCATTTTCATAATCCAATGTCTTCGTGTCTATAAGTCTTAAGGAAAAGAAGTGGATGCTGCAGTTTCCAGTATTTTGTAGTCCCCCAAAATACTGTAGTTCTCTTTTGGAAAACTTGTGCCTGTATTTCAGCGAGCAGCTGAGCTGTAGGCAAACTGATTCAGAAAGCAGCACAGTGTCCGGCTCTCAAACCACTCCCTTACAATAGGGTGTGCTTGCATGTCTTTCGTATTCAGCTTAAACCTACTTAAGCTCCCTTCATTCGTAAAGGTTTCCATATATAGGTAAGCATGAAATGCATTTGCAGGAAGACTTTAACTATGAATATCTTAAGTACCAACGGTTGCAGAAAAACAATGCCTTATGTCATAGGGACACAATTTAACATTCTTCCAGGAAAAATTATAAAACTTAAATTAGATATCGTATGACTACTTCTAGCAACCTTAAAAAATCAGAACCTTCACATTATTCATATATTAAAAAGTATTGCAAAAGGAAGTGGTGTGATCTTATAAAAGTAATACATTGAATATATTTTCAGCAGTTTTTTTGGCAAGGGTTCACATAAACAACATTCTGGGTGGTTTTTAATATTGCATAGAAGTCCATTTAAAATATCACCTTAGACTTAATTTTCCATTTCCATTTAACATATCAATCAGCCCATTTGTTTATTTGTACTTTAAGGAGCACATTTACTTAGCTCGAGTGAAGGACTAGAATTCTTTTGACTACCTACTTCGCCACCTAAAACCTACCGAGCACCAATGTTAGCCTATGGGGACCTTCACCATAAGCTTTCCTAGCAATTTCTGATCGAAGGAAAATCGTTCGATCGATGGATTAAAATCCATTTCGAATCGTTCGATTCGAAGGATTTAATCGTTTGATCGAATGATTTTTCCTTCGATCAAACTAAATGCGGTAAATCCTTCGACTTCGATATTCGAAGTCGAAGGATTTTACTTCGATGGTTAATTAACCCTCGATATTCGACCCTTAGTAAATGTGCCCCTACGTCTCCCGTAACACACAGTATTTTAATAAATAGATAATTATTGGTTTTCCCAGTTACAGGTGCAAAGAAGCAAAATTGTATCTCGCATTTTAACATAAAACTCATATAACAATCTGGGTTTTTACCTTTCTAAGGTCATAAAACTGTCTATTGCATGACCCTTAGGACACTAATGGAAACAACTTCATAGCAGTTTCTATGTTTGGAAATTTTGTAAAAATAGATACAGGGTCGGACTGGGCTTACAGGACACCGGGAAAAAACCTGGTGGGCCCCGGCCCTCGTGGGCTCCCACCTAGACACACTCCACTGATCAGCTGAATCCCCCAAGAAATAGATGATGTGTGACTCTGCGCAGCTGGGGTTTGTGCATACACGTGGAAGTTTGCAGGTCGGGAGGGGTCCCTGGGGACTGCAAGGAGGGCCCTTGGTGTTGCAGAACCAGTGGGCCCCCAATGCTCCAGTCGGATCCTGAATATATACAATGTGGAAGTATTTAATATAAAACTACTTAGACTAACTAGAAGTGTAATAAAAGAAAATGTAATAAAATCTAAGGATGACAATTAGTGATGGGCGAATCTGTGTCGAAAAATTGGGGCTGCAGTTTTGCAAATTAATTTGCTTGCGGTGAAACGTGGAAATTCACATTGAATTTGCGTCTGCCTAATTTATTTGCCCATCACTAATGACAAAGGAGTTGTTCACCTTTAAAACCTTTTTCAGTTCAGTTGGTTCACCAGAAATAAAGCCTTTTTCACTTTCTATTTGTGAAAGTATTTCCTAATATTGAAGTGTAAAGTTTAATTTTTTCACCTTCTAAAGCAGCTTTGGGAGGGTGGGTTGGAGAATTTTTTACTGTTCTGAATTGATACATTTGATAAGAAAAATTTATTTCCTATTTCAATTTCAAATAATCCTGTAGACTTTTATTGAGATAAACCATGAGATAAATCCATTTCATCTAACTGAATTTGGTCCATAATACCTAACAATTTTCATAGGAGGATTTTCATGTTCATGGTGTCCTCTAAGGCACATGGTAATGTTGAATGCTGAATCTTGAGCCAGAAATTGGAATAACACCAGTCATGCACTTATCTAAAATTACTTTTTTCTATTGTTGGAAGAAACTTCACATTATTAAAGGGGATCATAAATACTACTAACTCCAGACACCGAAAAAAGGTTTAAGGAAGCGGTGACTGGGTCGGATGTAAGGGAAATAAAGGTGGGGGTATAGGGTTAACAGAAAGAGAGAGATTTAAGAAGGGGTGGCTTGGCACCTTTTTGGCACCTTTCACGGCTATTGGTAAGAGGGGTTAGGGTAGTGGTCCCTGGAGGAGGCTTACCTGCTCGGCTGGAGAATGGCCCATTCACTATTATGGAGTTTCAATCTCCAAGCATTCCCAGGGTGCTGGTTAACAATATCATTATTAAGCACCTTTTTTCCAGAGAAAACAACCCCAACCTTGACAGTCTACCCTCATAATTTAAGCCTTCTATCCCTCTAACCAGTTTAGTTACATGTATCTGCACTCTCTCCATCTCATTTAAATCCCTCTGAAGGACAGCAGTCCAAAACTGCACTGCATACACCAGGTGAGGCCTTACCAGGGACCTATAAAGAGGCATAATTATGTTTTTAAACTTTGAGTTAATGCCCTTTTTTATGCAAGACAGAACTTGATTTGCTTTAGTAGCCACAGAATGACACTGCCCAGAATTAGACAACTTGTTATCTACAAAAACCCCTAGACCCTTCTCATTTAAGGAAACTCCCAACACACTGTCATTTAGTGTATAATTTGCATTTATATTATTTTTGACAAAGTGCATAATCTTGCATTTATCAACATTGAACCTTATTTTCCAGTCTGCTGCCCAGTTTCCTAACTTAGACAAATCACTCTGCAAAGTGGCTGCATCCTGCATGGAACCTATAGTTCTGCACAATTTAGTATAATCTGCAAAAATAGAAACAGTACTTTCAATGCCCACCTCCAGGTCATTAATAAACAAGTTGAAAAGCAAGGGACCTAGTACAGAGCCCTGCAGTACTCCACTAACAACACTGGTCCAATTAGAAAATGCTCCATTTACCACAACTCTTTGTAGTCTATCTTTTATTCAGTTGTCTATCCAGGTACGAATACTATGTTCCAGGCCAACATTTCGTTAATTTAACCAGTAACCTTCTGTGGGGCACTGTATCAAATGTTTTAGCAAAGTCTAAGTAAATCACATCCACTGCCATCCCAGAATCGAGGTCCCTGCTTATCTTATCTTCTTTTTTTTTTTTTTTTTTTTGTTATTTAAAGATTTTATTTTCATAAGAAGTATAACATTAACACATGTATGATAGGTACAGATACATTATCATGGATTGAAATATGAAGACTTGCAAGCACTGCTAGATACATATCTCTTTGTAACCAATACATAACTCTTTGTAACCATTGTATTGAACATATAGAGGCATCATTGTCTTTATTAGTGCTACCGGCATGTGCTCCATATATGTTGTGGGAGAAGTAGTGCCCAATCCGTTAATAATGCTGTGTATGGATCCAAGAGAGGAGAAGAAAAATAAACTAACAGAAGTTATAAAGGGGAAAAAGAGGGGGAAGAAAGATAAGGGAATGGAGGTCAGAGGGTGGAGGCAGAGGAGCCAAACGTTTGAGTCAATTCGAGTCTGTTTGAGCTGTCTCAAATTCTGCCCAGGGAAGCCATAACAGTGCATTTTTGTATCCTGTACCTTGAAGATATGCTCTGATGGTTTCCATGTTTCTAATCCATTTCACTTTAATGATAAGGGCCTGTTGGTTTGGCAGGGAGGTGCTTTTCCACTTGGCAGCTCTTAGCGTTTTCGCAGCCATAAGTATATGTGTCGCTAGTTTATTGGCATCTGAGGTTTTCAGCGTAGTAAGAGGTAGGCCCAGGAGGAATGACAAAGGATCGGGTTCTATGGAAAGTTTAAAAATAGTAGATAAAGTAGGGGCCACCATTTTCCAAAATTCCCTGACAATGTTGCAAGTCCACCACATGTGGTAAAATGTACCTCTCTCCCCACATCCCCCAAAACATTGTGAGGAGGGGGCGTTGCTTGAGAGATGGGCAAGCTGTGAGGGGGTATAATACCATCTAAATATCAATTTATAGGCCTTCTCCAGTACAATGGTGCACACTGATGTTTTACTGGCCTTGTCCCAAATCGTTTGCCATTGTTCCATTTCAATTGTCTCTTGTAGGTCTCCCCCCCATTTAGTCATATACGGTTGTGTTAAGGTGGTATTATCCTCAGCGAGCTTGTTATATAGCAATGATATCAGATGAGCATTTTGATCTGAGTTATTGCATAACAGCTCAAAATGTGTGGGAGTTGATATCGGGGTATCGCCCTGCAAAAAGTTTTGTGTTATAAAATGACGTATTTGTAAAAATCTGAAGAATTGGGCGTTCGGGATCCGGAGGCCGTCCTTGAGGTCCGGAAAAGTACGTATCTCTCCCTCTGACTAAGGTGGAACAGAGATGTGCTTTGTTGTCTATCCAGGGGAGAAAGTCTCTTGTTTCTATCCCTGGGGGGAATTTTCTATTGCTCAAGAATGTGCAGTACAGTGAGCTGCATGGGGATAGCTGTAGCCGTTCCCTGTATTTGTCCCAGATTTGTAGTGAATGCATTGTTGTGGGGGGGAGGTGGTCGGGTATGTATCTATCTTTTCCCGGAATCCAGATGATTTGATCCATGGTCATAGGGGTCAGGCTTGTGTTTTCAATCTCCAGCCACGGCATGTTAGGGTTTCTGTGCATTGTTACCACTTCAGATAATCTCGCTGCCATATAATATCTAAATATGTGCGGTACCCCTATTCCCCCTATCTTTTTTGGCTTCGTCATTGTATCTAGTTTTATCCTAGGACGCTTGTTATCCCATATGAAATTCGTGATGGCCTTTTGGAGGGAATTAGCTGTCCTTTCAGAGAAATGTAGTGGGAGGACCCTAAATAAGTATAGTATCCTGGGAAGTAGTGTCATCTTTACTGCCGAAATACGGCCAAACCAAGATAGTCCATATTTGCTCCAAGTATGCAAACATGTTTTCAAGGAGGTCAGTAATGGAGTATAGTTGTTGTCGTAGAGGGAGTCATATGTTGCAGTCAGCTGTATTCCAAGATATTTAATTGCCTGTTCTTGCCAATGAAAGTCAAAATTGAGATGTAACAGTTTTTTCTCCATAGGGTGCATTTTGATAGCGAGTGCTTGAGATTTAGAATTGTTGATCTTGAACCCTGAGAAAAAGCAAAATTGGTCCAGCAATTTGTTAAGATATGGCAATGAGGTTTGGGGCGAGCTCAAGGTAAGTAGAATATCATCTGCATATAAACTGATTTTGTGATCTGTCTCACCCACCCTGATGCCCGTTATTTGTGAGTGGTTTCTTATGGCATTAGCGAGTGGCTCTAAGGAGAGGGCAAACAAGAGAGGGGAGAGTGGACATCCTTGTCTCGTCCCCCCCCTTATTTTGATCCCCTCTGAGAGAGCTCCCATCATTGTAACTCTGGCTGAGGGGGCGTTGTAGAGCTGTTGTACCCCACGTAAAAAAGGAAGTGGCAGCTGTATCTCCTCTAGTACTGTCGTCATATATTTCCAGTTCAGTCTATCAAAGGCCTTCTGAGCGTCTAGTGATAGTAACATCGTGGAGTTCGACTGTGTCTGTGCTAGATGGGTTAGGGTTATGGCTTTCCTGACATTATCCCCTGCCTGCCTGCCCGGGATAAATCCCACTTGGTCGGGGTGTACTAGCAAGGGCAAAAGGAGGGCTAGTCTGGTCGCTAGGATTTTTGCGAACAACTTCATGTCCACATTTATCAAGGATATTGGACGATAACTTTCACAGTTCAGTGGATCTTTGCCCTCTTTGTGAATCATACATATGGTTGCTGCTTGCATGTGGGGTGTAGGGGGGTGACCATCTAGAAAAGATTGGTATAGTGTGAGTAACTGAGGAGATAAAATTTCCACAAATTGTTTATAGTATCTGGCAGAGTAGCCATCAGGGCCTGGAGATTTGCCCGATTTAGCATTCTTGATCGCCTCTTGAATTTCCTCTGGTGCAATAGGGGCCTTTAGCTGTTCTTGTTGAGTGGGTGAGAGGGAGGGCTTGATCCAATCTGATATAAAGTGGGACTGCCTCGATTGCGATGCTAAGGGGGCTTTATCATCCGAATACAGCTCTGCATAGAATTTGCGAAACATCTCTGCTATCTTGAGTGTATCTCTAGTGATATGTCCTTTCGAGTCACGCATGGCATGAATGGCGTGTGCTGCATTGTAGTCTCTTAACTTGCGCGCTAACATGGTGTGCGGTTTATTAGCATACTCAAAATATTTCTGTTGAGTTCTGTTTAAAGCAAACGCCGCTTTGTCTGCCAAAAGCTGCGTCAGATCAGTTCTCAGTAGATTAATTCGTTGTAAGGTTGCTGGAGTAGGATTTTGTTTATGTTGTATCGACAGTCTATGTAGCTCCTCTGTTATAGAAGATACCTTCTTGAGTTGATCTCTTTTTGCCTTTGAAGCTATGTTTATCAATACCCCCCTCACCACCGCTTTGTGGGCGTCCCACCTAACCGCTAAAGAGGTATCCATGGGATCATTTTCTTTAAAGTAGTCTGTCAAGGCCTTCCTCACCGTTGCACAAGTCTCTTGATCGATAAGCAGTGAGTCATTTAGTTTCCAGGTGCTCCTACCTCTTATTGCATCCCAACGTTCAAAGACAGCCTCCACCATCCCATGATCAGACCATGTTATTTCATGTATTTTGGCTTTCCCCACTACAGCAATCTGTGTTGAATTGGTGAACAGAAAATCGATGCGTGAGTATGAGTTGTGTACTGTAGAGAAGTACGTGTAATCCCTGTCAAGGGGGTGCCTTTCTCTCCATATGTCAACTAAAGCTAAGTTTTGCAGATGTTTCGTGAGGCGTTTGGTATCCGATGAAAGTTCTGGGGGTTGTTTTGCTGTCACGGTGTCTCTGGTTCTGTCCAGGTTGTTATGCAGAATTGTGTTAAAATCTCCCCCCACTATCAGCCTGCCCTCTTTTACCTCTGCTAATTTCTCGAAAAATGCAGAAAAAAACGTTGTCTTTCTCGTGTTCGGTGCATAGACTGAGGCCATGGTGACCATTTGGTTCTGTAACAGACCAGTAACTATCACACATCGGCCCTCTTGATCTACAAATTTTCTTTGTAGCTGAAATTTCACAAGCCTATGAATTAAGATGGCCACCCCTTTTGATTTAGTGTCTCCACTTGATAGGTAGCAAGTGGGATATGCTTTGCTCATGTACTTTGGAAATGACATACGGGAAAAGTGGGTCTCCTGTAATAGGATCACATCTGCTCTCATTTTAGTATAGTCGGTCAGCGATATCTTCCTTTTGTTTGGGGAGTTGAGCCCTCTGACATTGTGAGTTATCACTCTCAAGTGGAATGGATGAACTTGTTCATGGTCCCTGCCGTGGCTCTCGGCTGGCTCCTCTGCCATTGTGTGTGTGGGTAAGGGTAAAACCGGGAAAGTTTCAACTTACAGTAGTATAGGTAGGGGAAGGGGCCCTGAATAGACAGTATCTCAGGGTATCTTAGGGTCCACTATTGGGGTACAAATTAGGTTGTATCCGCTGGGGTTGCCCAAAGGAGGAGTGAGACTAGTAGGTTATCATTTGGGTATGCTCTCCCCCCCCGTCCCGGGTGTATGCAAACATATACAGTACGTAAACATTCATTTATGCATCAAACATACTATTCAAGAAAAAGAAAATTCAACAAGTAATTAACACAAACGAGTTAGATGAAAAAACCTGAGGGTCTGCCGGCTGAAGTCATAGGATCTTGCCTGGCATCTGGGTCTCGTCACTGGATGGGTGGGTGTCGGCCTATTGCTCCATGTGCACTGTCAGTAAAAGGCAGATGTAGTCCTTCCTTGAGAGTCTTATAGATAGTTCTTTAAACCGGTACCTCAATATCATGCTCCAAGAAGGCTGTATGGGCCGGAGGCCAAAAATAGACCATGTACATCCCTACTGCTTGAGTAATCTCGACACCTCAGGAAATGTAGAAAACTATTGGTCCTCATCTGCAATTGGTTCCTGTAGCCCTTCCAAATGTGTAAGAGCCTCCGCAATGTCTGCTGGGTCCCTCATAGTGTAGGTAATATTGTTACAAGTGTAAATGAGTTTAAAGGGGAAGCCCTATTTGTATTGGATGCCCTTTAGTCGTAATGCCTCTGTAAGCGGTTTCAGCTCTTTCCTTTTCTGTAGAGTCGATGGAGCAAGATCTGCGTAAAGTTGAGGTGTAATACCATCCAGGTCTATCGGGTTTTCCCTGGCCGCCTTGAGTATTGCTTCTTTTGTGCGGAAGTAGTGAAAACGCACTATGATGTCCCTAGGAGGTGCATTGCCCTTTGGTCACGCCCTGAGCGCCCTATGGGCTCTGTCCATCAGTAGATCACTCCCTTGCATATTCGGCAGTAATTGTTTAAAATATTTTTTCAGGAAAGACTCCAGCTGTACAGTTTCAGGGACATTCCTAATGCGTAGATTGTTTCGTCTAGAGCGATTCTCTAGGTCTTCTTGAGAGTCCTGAAGCTCCTTCAGTTGTAATTGCAAATCTTGGATTTGTGCTTCGGAGTTGGTGAGTCTCTCTTGAATATCTCCTTGATCCTGAGTGACTGGAGTCTTTGATCCATAGAAGAAAGTTCAGAGGTGAACTCTGCCAAGGAATTTCTGAGTTCAGATTGAATATCCTCCTTAAATCCACATAAAACTGCTTTAGTTCTTGAATATCCTTCTTGGTGCATGGGGCATTGGAGGATTCTTGATCTGATGAGTCTGCGTTCTGGGATCCCATAAGCTGTTTTTTGGCTGCAGATCTGCTTTTAAAGAAATCTTTACTTTACTGTTACCCCCCGTCATCATAGAGGATAGTGCAGTATCAGTCCCCAGATGCGAGTAACGAGGACGGCTCCCTATCCAAGTATGTGCAGTAGGTGGCAAGATGGCCCTCTTTGCTTCCAGGAACTATTGGTAAGAGGTGCTATGTGTTGCCAAATGTCAATGGTCACTGTATAGCTGTCCTCTTCTTCACATAGCTGGATATGCAAGTTCAGATAGGGTAGTAGGAATGGTGCAGTGTGTGCAGTAACAGGGCCTTACAAGGCTTGCAAATCAGGTATCTATCTGGAGGGATATCAACTGTATTGCCAGGTGATAGCGTTTCTTGGCCGGGTAACCTTATAATCGGCACCCCGGATCTCTAATTAGGCCTGAGGCCTATGCAGCAGGAGCAGCGCCTTGGGGCAGGTTTCTCCCTGTTGAGGGGAGTATTGAGGCCCTCCCGTTCCTCCCTCCAAAGGGTTACGGCCTTATCAGCCTGCGTGGTGGGGTGATGTGGGGAATGGAGAAAGGCCCGCCACAGTTCAGTGCAGAGCGGTAATAGTAAGCCGCGTAGCAGATGCTGCTGGGCCCACGTGATGACGCGCTCACCTAATGCGCCCCTCCGCAGTTGGTACCGGCTGCTTCCTCCTGGCAGGTCTAGTCTCCCTGCAAGCGGCAGTGTTGTGTCGGCTGTAGGGGAAGATCGTGGAGATCCAGCCGCGTCTACGATAAGGACGCCCAGCGTCTGGGCCTGTCACCGAACTTGATGACACCAAGTCCCGCTCTGCACCGGCAGCTCCTCAGCTCCTCTCAGTTCTCAATGATACGAGCACCAAAACGGTACGTTCGTCTGCAGCTAATTGTTGCGATATTGTTGCTAATGGGGCTGGGGGGGAGCGGAGCTCCCAAGTTATGCTGCCATCTTGTTCAGTGTTTAAGCCACACCCCGTCCCTGCTTATCTTCTCACAAAAATAAATTGAGTTAGTCTGGCAAGATCTATTACACATAAAACCCTGCTGGCACACACTCATAATATTATGATTGCTATGAAGTCCAGTTAAAGGAATACTATACCCCCAAAATGAACACTTAAGCAACAGATAGTTTATATCAAATTGAATGACATATTAAAGAATCTTACCAAACTGGAATATATATTTACATAAATATTGCCCTTTTACATCTCTTGCCTTGAACCACCATTTCGTGACTCTATCTGTGCTGCCTCAGAGATCACCTGACCAGAAATACTACAACTCTAACTGTAACAGGAAGAAGTGAGGAAGCAAAAGGCAGAACTCTGTCTGTTAATTGGCTCATGTGACCTTACATGTGGTTTGTATGTGTGCACAGTGAATCTTACGATCTCTGGGGGCGGCCCTTATTTTTTAAAATGGCAATTTTCTATTTATGATTACCCAATGGCACATACTACTAAAAAAGTATATTATTATGATAATGGTTCATTTACATGAAGCAGGGTTTTACATATGAGCTGTTTTACTCAGTATCTTTTAATAGAGACCTACATTGTTTGGGGGGTATAGTTTTCCTTTAATAAACCCTTCCAAAATCTTTCCTACCACTGACGTCAGACTAACTGGCCTATAGTTTTGAGGCTGAGAACGGGATCATTTTTTGAATAGCGGCACCACATTAGCAATTTGCCAGTCTCTCGGCACTATGTCAGACCACAATGAATCCTGAAAAATTAAGTAAAGAGGTTTGGCAATCACAGAGCTAAGCTCGCTAATTACCCTGGAATGAATACCATCTGGCCCCAGACCTTTGTTTATTTTAACATGTTCTAGTCTCTTTTGAATTTCCTCATTTGTGAACCATGCATCATTAGTTGTATTACTAGAATTAGGACTATTAAGAAGGAAACCTTCATTAACTGATTCCTCAGTTGTGTAGACAGACGAAAAATATGAGTTCAGAATCTACGCTTTTATTTTGTTTTCATAAACCAGCTGACCCCCCCCTCTGACATTAAAGGTCCCACCCCTTCCTGCTGCATTTTTTTACTATTAACATATTTTAAAAAATATTCCCCGGTCATTCCTATCCTAGATGTATCATTCAGGAGCTTATCTTTGTTTTTTGTGTCAGTTTTTTGTGACCTTCAGCATACTCATTTAAAATGATTATAAGCTCTACTAGCCAGGTAAAGCAATACATATATTGTAATATGATATTAGCAAATGATTTGGATTTTATTAAAAAAGGTAAAATCAAAACAACTCAATCCCCTTCCAAATGAAAAACAGCAGATCCAGAAAGTGATAAGAGGACTGAAATCTAATAAAACTGACTTTTCTAAATTCCGAATGAGGGATTTAAAAGGATGATGAAGGATTAAGGTATTATCACAGCAGCCATCCATCTCACCTTCATAGGAATTCACTGGGGCATCCTTCTGTATGATACTTAAATATTTCTGGAAAAAAAAATTCAGTATCTTTAACATGTCAGACTATACTGGTAATATGTCTATGACATACACTAGCAAAGGATTACCATCATTAAGAGCCATAATTAAAACATAGTGTAGGTATCACAATTAATCATTTTATATTGCAATTTTAAATTACATGCACAATCTGCAAGGATTAGTCTCAGTAAAAACCAACATAAATCCTTCATTTGCTTCTTTTTAATGAAAATGCAATATATTGAAAAAAAAATTAAATGAAAAGTTGTATAGTTTTCTTTATAATAGAAGGAGAAGTATTCTTGTGACAGAGAAATATGAAGCCTGGCATTTTGTACTTGCAAAGTCTTGCTTAGGGTCTGTTCCATTTTACAGTACTGAAATGCAAATTACCTTTCCGTGGTTTTTTATTCATGTCTTTTGATTCCAAATGTTAGACTGAAATGTACAATTCTTTAAATTTTATACCACAGATAACTTGTGGGGGAAAAAACAACCACTTTGCACTTATTTTCAAGTTTATATGAATCCTTAAAATGTCATTGTCTGTTAGAAATTAGAGTCTTTGACATAACCAACAAAATAAAATTATACCTTTTACAGTGCCAAAAATATGCACAATTTAAGGCTAACCTTTAAGAGCTGCTCTAAAAAAAAATAATAAAAGAGAAAAAAATACATAAATGCATACATATGTAGATGTGTGGAGTAAAATCTTTGACCATCATATTTGACAACTAAGTATAGCGTTCCAGTTTTTCAAGCATTGGTCTCTTCAGATAACCATTAGCTATCTATATAGAATCTTTGGGCTTCTGCCAAAACATATTTCAGATCTAAGATTCAGCATAAGAAACCAAACTGGAATCCAATCCCTGTCAGTATAATATAGAAACACATACCTCTAATAATGTCAGTCACCAACTCTAAAAGGCTATATTATTTCTGAATTTAAATATTTCTTCATAAACATACTGAAAGAAGTCTAAGCAAAATAGCAGTGGGACAGAACAGTCTAAATTAGAACAGCATGAGAGACTGAAAGGTTAGAAAGTCTGTGTTTATGGGGGAAATTAGTCTATATTCTATTGAGCTTAGGCATCCAGTTAGGATAGTCCCCTGCTACAACCCAACTGCATTGTAACCAACCTTTTTTTCTTCCATCTTGTAGTGGCCACCAACTTTCAATGTATTATTCCTAACTACTGGTTTATTTTTACGCAGTTTGTATGCATTTTTATGTATGTTTATAGACAGATTTTAATAGGTTGAAATAATACTGTCTTCTTTATTTTTTTTAGTTGTTACCACTCTGTGACAGATCAGTGAGGGGAGTTGTTCAAAAGAACAAGTAAGTCAAGCAAAGGAAACTTTAAAAACATTTTTAAAATCTGTCAACACAAAGAGAGGGGCCAGCAAGAGGAAAAAATATACCGGAGAGAATTGATAGCCCTGAAGTCTGCTTCCACAAGGTTGTTGATTTTTAAATTAGTTCAGCATCCTAAGGTCACTAAAATGTACAGCATTTCTCATATCAGGGTGTAGCCTACCTTTTGTAGCTTTTATACCATAAGCTACATCTCCATGGTATTCCCTGACGATACAATGGCAGGCATGATGGGTTCCTTCTCAAATACCGCAAATACTGCTGTGCCACCATAATAAAAAGAAAAGTAATATTATCAAATGCAAGACTATACATTACACACATCGCTTTATAGAGAAAATATTTGATCAGTATACTGCTGAATGTGACCCAGGAGGAAATTCAAAATAAACTAAATAAAGAAAGGACTTGGCCAGATGGTATTTACTCCAGGGTACTAAAAAGCTTGTAACTTTCAAACTTCTTTACTTAAAGGGATACTGTCATGGGAAAAAAACATTTTTCAAAATGAATCAGTTAATAGTGCTGCTCCAGCAGAATTCTGAACTGAAATCCATTTCTCAAAAGAGCAAACAGATTTTTTTATATTCAAATTTGAAATCTGACATGGGGCTAGACATATTGTCAATTTCCCAGCTGTGTAGGTCTAAACAATGGTAGGAAAGCTTTTGGAAGAGGTAACAAGGGATAAGATTCTTAAATATCAGCAAATCGCAATACTATTAGTTATGGTGAGCATGAACTTAGAATCTGGGTTGTAGTGGATGTGATCTACTTAGATTTTGCTAAAGCATTTGATACCGTACCACATAGAATGTGTAGGTCTAAACAATGGTAGGAAAGCTTTTGGAAGAGGTAATAAGGGATAAGATTCTTAAATATCAGCAAATCACAATACTATTAGTTATGGTGAGCATGAACTTAGACTCTGGGTCGTAGTGGATGTGATCTACTTAGATAAAAGTAATATTATCAAATGCAAGACTATACATTACACACATTGCTTTATAGAGAAAATATTTGATCAGTATACTGCTGAATGTGACCCAGGAGGAAATTCAAAATAAACTAGAACATGTAAATGTAAAGAAAGGACTTGGCCAGATGGTATTTACTCCAGGGTACTAAAAAGCTTGTAACTGTCAAACTTCTTTACTTAAAGGGATACTGTCATGGGAAAAAAAACATTTTTCAAAATGAATCAGTTAATAGTGCTGCTCCAGCAGAATTCTGAACTGAAATCCATTTCTCAAAAGAGCAAACAGATTTTTTTATATTCAAATTTGAAATCTGACATGGGGCTAGACATATTGTCAATTTCCCAGCTGCCCCAAGTCATGTGACTTGTACTCTGATAAACGTCAATCACTCTTTACTGCTGTACTGCAAGTTAGAGTGATATCACCCCCTCCCTTTTTCCCCCCAGCAGCCAAACAAAAGAACAATGGGAAGGTAACCAGATAGCAGCTCCCTAACACAAGATAACAGCTGCCTGGTAGATCTAAGAACAACACTCAATAGTAAAATCCCATGTCCCACTGAGACACATTCAGTTACATTGAGAAGGAAAAACAGCAGCCTGCCAGAAAGCATTTCTCTCCTAAAGTGCAGGCACAAGTCACATAACTGGGGCAGCTGGGAAATTGAGAAAATGTCTAGCCCCATGTCAGATTTTAAAATTGAATATAAAAAAATCTGTTTGCTCTTTTGAGAAATGGATTTCGGCACAGAATTCTGCTGGAGCAGCACTATTAACTGATTCATTTTGAATTTTTTTTTTTCCCATGACAGTATCCCTTTAATTTTTCAAGATTCCTTGTGGTCTGGCATGGTGCCAAGATTCAAAACAGTATCCTGTTCTCAGCCTAAAAACTATAGGTCTTTTAGTTTGACATCAGTGGATAGTGGATAGTGGATGTGATCTACTTAGATTTTGCTAAAGCATTTGATACCGTACCACACAGAATGTGTAGGTCTAAACAATGGTAGGAAAGCTTTTGGAAGAGGTAATAAGGGATAAGATTCTTAAATATCAGCAAATCACAATACTATTAGTTATGGTGAGCATGAACTTAGACTCTGGGTCGTAGTGGATGTGATCTACTTAGATTTTGCTAAAGCATTTGATACCGTACCACACAGAATGTTATTGTTCAAATTAATGAATATTGGCCTGGAACATAATGTTTGTATTTGACTGAAGGATAGAGTGGTGGTAAATGGAGCATATTCTAATTGGACCATTGTTTAGTGGAATACTGCAGGGGTCTGTTCTTGGTCCTTTTGCTTTTTAATTTGTTTATTTATGACCTGGAGTGGGTATTGTAAGTACTGTCTCTATTTTTTCTAAAAATATTAATATCAATATCCTTAAAGGAAACAGTAACACCAACACATTAAAGTGTCCTAAAGTAATGAAAGTATAATGTACTTTTGTGCTGCACTGGTAAAACTGGTGTGTTTGCTTAAGAAACTCAACTATAGTTTATACGAACAAGCTTCTGTGCAGCCATGGGGCAGCCATTCAAAGCTGAAAAAGGGGAAAATGCACAGGATACATGGCAAATAACAAATAAGCTCTTTAGCATACAATGGAATTCTTTATTTGTTATCTACAATGTGTCCTGTTCTTGAATGGCTGCCCCTATGGCTACACAGCAGCTTGTTTATATAAAATATAGTTGCTTTTCTGAAGCAAATGTGCCAGTTTTGCAGCAGCACAACACTACATTTTATTAACTTTCCTTTAAAACACTTTAATTTGTTGGTGTTACTGTTCCTTTAATTGAGAAGGATCTGGAGATTTTGTGGATAACAATGATTCTAATTCTAGGAAGTGTCATTCAGAGGCTACAAAAGCAAAATTCTGTCTTGCATAAAAAAATTATTTCATTGGGGAATGAACATATAATGTTGCCTCTTTATAGGTCCCTGGTACTGCCTCATCTTGAATATGCAGTGCAGTTTTGGGCTCCATTCTTAAAAAGGATATTGCTGAGTTGGAGAGAGTGCAGAAAAGATCAACTAAACTGGTAAAGGGGATGGATGATTTAAATTATTAGAATAGACACAATAGCTTGTGAGGGAACATGATTACTCTTTACAAGTACATTGAAGGGGATTATAGACAGATATCCCCCACAGATAAATATCAATGGCTTAGATGACTTCTTGGACAAACATAATATCCAAGACTATTGTCTTAAGATCTACAGCTAGTTAGTGTAAGGCTCTGCTGGGGTTCAAGCCAGGGACCTTTGGGTTTCTAGATCAATGCTTTAACCACTGGGCCAGGTGAACAGTCTGTAGGGTTGCTCACTATATGTTACTTGGCCTTTGCAGCTCTAGCCCAGCAGCAGCCTGATTGGTTTGCAGTCAGCCAATCAGGGCTGACTCTGCCCTATTTGAGGCCAGCCCTCCAAACACTCCTTGCCTGAGCATTGGCTTCCCAAACTAGCACTGTGGCATCACCCCTAGCTAAGAGTTCCAGCTCTAGCCTCCTTTCCTTGCCTTTCCTTGTCCTGTCTTGTCCTGCCTTACCTTGAATCTTTGCTCATTACCTTACCTTGTTCGGTTCCTGCCTTGTCTTTCCCTCCTGGTTCTGCTCCAGTCCTATTTTTAACCTTGCCTTTACCTATTTCTGTCTTGACCTGGCCTTGCTTTGCCTGTTTCTGCTTCCTGTACTGTTCTGACTTGTACCAATTCCCTGAAACATAGAACAAAGGAGGGCACTCCAAGCAACAAAAAGAAGATTTTTTTGGGAGTAAAGCATCAAATGTAAAAGATGCTGTTAACCCAGGGATACCATCAACAAGTAGCCCAAAAACGTAATGTCACATGTAATTGGTTTGCACACTATAAATAATATACAAAAAATTGTGGTATAAGGTAAATTTCTTTTATATAGATAAAAAAGGTACAACAGGTAAATCAATATCTTAAAAGACTATTTAAACATAATAGTACTAATGAGCATATACATACCACCAGTTTTGTAAGTTCAAAGCAAAAAAGAGCAACAAACCACAAGGGACAGATACACTTTGTCAAAGAATGAGAACACCCCAACATTTCTGCACACAAGCCTTTGTCAAGGGGGATTCTTATGTATGCTCAACCATTTAAGGTATAAATACCCCATTCAATTAGGAACAGGAATCTTTGTGTTCATGCGCTCCATATGTGACGTCACATCCACCAGCGTCACTTCCCTGGATACCTGATCCAGCATCATGATGTGGCACGCTATAGGCATAATTTTCCTAGCGACAATGTACTGAATATTGGCGTCTAGCATATCCTAGCAACTAGTGAAATCGCTTCTTGTATATACACTGATTATACATTCGGGAAACAGCAGTAACAATCAGGGACATAAGCCAGCATTTTAATGCATATGTCAGCAGAACAAACATTCACTCAAGGGTATTAGGGAGCAATTTTACAATATTCAGCATATATATTCATTCAACACCATCCTGTATCCTAATAGTTCATTGTCTTATAACAGATTAAATATTTCAGGATATGGTGAAATTCATGGCACTTAACAGTAGATTATGAATCATTAAGGATAGTCATAAAAGTGAAATATAAAGTGTAAAAGGTTAGTATGCCATAAAGTGACAACATAAAATAACTTAATACATTAGTGAATTCAAACTGTATATATATAATTAGGTACAGCAATATATTTATTGTGACAGTGCAAGGTTTAAATATGGCATAATTCCCAAACGTAACAGTTCATCAAAATAATGAAGTGCTAGTACCATAGTTAGACAAAGGTTGTGCATACTGTCACTTTATATATATATATATATATATATATATATATATATATATATATATATATATATATAGTTTTTGTACCTGTACCCTGTCTTATATCTTCCCTCTTCTCACTCTGTTTCTTGCTCTGCCTTTTCTTCCCTCTCCTGCTATCTGCTCCAGTCCTTCTGCTTCAGTCCTTCTGAATTCAATCCCCAGTCTGATCCAATCTATGCCCACACCCTCCTGTCCCATCCTTTCAGTCTGCTCCCGATCTATGCCCGCACCGTCCTGTCCCATCCTTTTAGTCTGTTCCTGATCTATGCCCGCACCGTCCTATCCCATATTTAAGTTGGCTCCCGATCTACGACCACACCGTCCTGTCCCATCCAATCTTCTCCTGTTCCACTCCTGCTCCATCCTGTTCCTATCCAGTCTGTTCGACTCATTGCCCTCTTCATCCTGTCTAGTCCAGTCCTGATCTTCGCCCTTTCCGCTCTGCACCTGTTCCAGTCTGACTCATCGGCCTCGTTAGCCTGTTCCTGCCGTTTTCCTGTCTGTGTCCCATGGGTTCAGCCAGCTCTTGCCTAAATGACTCACCTTCCTCCTGCTGCCTCCACAGTGCCCCCTACTAATCCTTGACATAGTATAAGTATTAGTATATATATTTTATATATGCAAGTGTATAGATCTGTCTGTATAAGTAAGTGTATAGGTGTATCATTTGGAAGGGCTGAACTTAATGGACTTTTTTCAAGCCAAATTAACTATGTAACTATGCTATCTACCCAAAGTCTCTGTGGTATGAGGACCATTATGTTAGCAGAAGGTTTTTGGCTTGAAGTAAGAAATACAAACTTACACAAAATTTGGAGACACATTTATCAAGGGTCTTAAAGGGACAGAATATAATAAATCTCGAAATTCACATTTTTTGAAAAACTCAAATAGAATTTGAATAACTCTCTAGTTGAATTTGTTTTGACCGTAAAAAAAATTCAAATTAGAGTTTTAAATTCAACCCTTGATAAATCTACCCCCTAGTGTACCCAGAAAGATCCTGGGTCAGATTCAGCCCCAAAACCCCAGAGCACAAGGCAGCAATGCTAACAATTGTGCAGACCATGATTTACATTTGGAAATCTCTTCAGTAGTGAAAAGGGGAACTTTTCACTACTGCTAATATTAAATATTTTAATGCAAATATTTAATGCCCTGGACTTGAATGACATAGTGCTATTTCAAACCATGCACCCTAATGATGACTGTGAATATGGTTCCTATAATAGATTAAAGAAAGTGCATTATAATAGGATTAAGCAAGAGATTTGCTAATATATACTCTTGAATACTTTTCTAATCTAGCACAGGAAGATCATTTTTACTGCAGTGACATTCAGTTATAGTTTTGTTTGCAATGACAATTTCCCCTGTGGCAGCTGACGCCCAATAAAGTCAAATATTACTTAGGTAATGGGCAATCTGGGGTTATACGTCTACATACACATCAAAATGCCAATGTACAGTTATTGCTGCTTTTCATTACATGCCAGCCCCTCTCAGTCTAACAATTAATATGAGCACAACAACAGCACATTGTTCCCAAGCTAAGTGTTTCAGTGTGTGCAGACTTTCACTGCCTTTTTTTGTGTGTCATATTCAATGTCTGGTTTTGATTGAGAAATCTATCTTGAAACCAACAGTCCATGATACAATGTACAGATTTTTATACCCAGAACAAAAAAAAAGCATTCTGGCCAGCATGTTGCACTGCTTTTATTTAATTTTCACGTACAGGTGTGGTACCTGTTATCCAGATTGCTCGGGACCTGAGGTTTTCCAGATAACTGATCTTTCTGTAATTTGGATCTTCATACCTTAAGTCTACTAGAAAATCATGTTTATCAAGTTTCAAATAGTCAATTTGAATTCAAATTTTTTGAGTTTAAAAATTCACACATTCGAATTTTAATCCCTATTCGAATGTAAAATTGAATGTGAGAGCTATCACACCTCGACAATGGAAACAGTCCTAATTCGAATATTCGCCACCTAAAACCTGCCGAGTTTATGTACAAGTCAATGGCAGAGGTCCGTCATTTGGAGATGTTAATAGCCTTGCTGACATTGGAGTTTTTTTGTTTTTTTTTGGAAGAAAAAAATTTCATTTGCATGAATCGAATACAATTAGAATTTTTGGGTCAGAACCATTCCATCAAATATTATCCATGCAAAGTAACCTCCAAGTCGAATTGTGAGTATATTCACAATAAACCCAATAAGCTGGTTTTGCTTCCAATAAGGATTAATTATATCTTAGTTTATATCAAGTACAAACTACTGTTTTATTATTACAAAGAAAAAGGTAATAATTTTTTAAAAATTTGGATTGTTTGATTATAACAGAGCCTATGGGAGACAGCCTTTCCGTTATTCAGAACTTCTTGGATAAAAGGTTTCCGGATAACGAATTCCACACCTGTACATTGGAAAAGTGCTTCCAATTTTACATTCCGTTTTTAAAGGTTTACTTATCCTTTAAACTGCACATTTGACGACAGTTATCATTATTTATTTGCACCTGTACTGGCAGTCCATTCTATTTCTGTGAATAGAACACATGATAATGCATTTGGATATTTCAAGGTTGGGTCTACTCATTATTTGCTTGATATTTATCGCCCATTAAAAACTCTTCAAATGTGAACAATTCTGTGCCAGATGAATGATATCCAATATCCCTACTCAATAAATTCTTACATCTGTTCAATATATTCTTACATAAGTAATAACAGTAAATACTGTCCCCCCTCCTTCCTCGCCAATTCCATACCATATGGAAGATTTTCATACAACTACAACGAGCAACCTTCTTGGTTCTCAACTACTTAGATTCACTATTATCTTCTGTGCTGTGGCCTTTTCACAAGTTGAAAGAAACCCTCTTCTTTTCTTCTCATGAACCAGTACAGCTGGACCTCATTTTAAAACATTTTCACTTCTCAGTAGTAGATAAAATCAATTCATGACTGAAATTTATTATTAGAAAATATTTTTATTGGCAACTAGTTTTAACAGATTTGCTACTACAGAATATCCAATGTAAACAGTAGTGTAATATAGAGGTTTATGGGTGCAAAATAAGGACCCCTATAAACATCTTTGCTGCATAAACATACATACAGAACCCATAGATACTTATCCCCAATCACTAGTTAAGTGGTGAATCTTTTTTTCTTTTTAGCCATGTTACCCATCAGTTTCCCTGGTCCAGTAAAGTTCAAATCCCCTTTACCCCAGAGGTTATATATTTGATTATAAAAGCCCTAAATGTGACTTACAGTAATCTAGAGCAAAAAAAAAAAACATTGACTAAATTCTTGGGATGCACCGAATCCACTATTTTGGATTTGGCCGAACCACTGAATCCTTCGCGAAAGATTCAGCCGAATACCGAACCGAATCCTAATTTGCATATGCAAATTAGTTGTGTTAAAGGGAAAACATTTTTACTTCCTTGTTTTGTGACAAAAAGGCACGAGATTTCCCTCCCACCCTAATTTGCATATCCAACTTTGGATTCAAATTCATTTCGGACAGGTAGCAGGATTCGGTTGAATTGAAAAAGGCAGAATCCTGGCTGAATCCAGAACCCAATCCTGGAATCAGTGCATCCCTACTAAATTCCTCAGTAGAATGTTTTTGTATATTTCATTACTTCAATCATTGTTCCCTGTATTCTTTCTCAGCTATGTGAGCAGCACATTTTAAACTTCTGTGCAAAGTTTTTACAAACTGCATGCTCAGGTCAGAATTAATACAAACGTTGGTGTTTTCACACAAAACTCTTACTTCGTGATTAAACCAGACCAATCTAGTAAAGCATATGTGTTCAGTTTGGCTAAAATGTATTTGTTCAGCTAAAATCTATCACATAGTTGTAGTGATGAGCGAATTTTTTTTGCCAGGCATCGATTCACTGTGAAATTCTGCATTTCCCCATCAGCAAATTTTTTTTTTTTGCAAAAATCTTTCATGAAAAATTTTGCTGTGGCAAAAAAAGTCACTATGACAAAAATGGCCAAGACAAAAAACTCACCAAAAGAAAAAAATTTACTTCCCTTGTCTTTAATGCATTTGGACAAAAAAGTTGCTGAGACAAAAAAGTCAGCACAAGAAAAATAACCATTGACTTTAATGCATTTGGAGTGAGAAAACATTGGTTGCCCATTGTGTTTCGAGAATTTTACTCTTTATGTGACATAATTTAGACCTAACAAATATAATCATGACACTTTTCTAATCTGTGTCACCACTACTGATTGTTCCTTGGAACATGCAACTGTTATCTAAGTGAATCAGGAGACATACATTAAATTTGTACTCTGTGAGTCATGCTTCAGCTCTTTGTGAGATAACCTTGTCGTTCATGATGACATTGTCTGTTACATCAGCATAACTGAAGCTTCATGAAGGGGACATTTGCTGAACTGAAGATTTCTGCAATGTGATCAAGGATCATCTCCATCATCAGTTATTCCTTTATAGGGGGCAGCAAGTTACATACAGTATTTATTAACTTACTATAGATCAAACTGAGTGTGTTTTAGTGTTTTGAGTAATTGAGCACCAATCTGTCCTATGCAATGATAACTGTCAGCAGAAGATAACTGTCTGAATTCTTTCTCCAAATTTGCAATTTGCATCAGGGCATAATTAATCGGAGAAGTGATGAGCATTATCATCTGTCCAAATACTTCCACTTCCAACCCTATGCAAAGTTTATTTCTCCACAGAGAATCCCACGGAAGAAAGAGTTGACACATTGAATCTGCTACTCACTCTGTAGTGTATCAAATTGGCAAAGTTCCTGAAATTCTAAATTCTAAGTAAGCTCAGTTTATATTTATGCTGTAATTTAGACTCTAGAGAAGGACAAAATTACAAAAATACAGGTCCTACAAACCTGACTTTACCTGGAGAGTGTAGTTTTACCTTTATATGTTATGCGTTTTGTCATAAATTAGCAAGTACAAGTACGAAATGGCCATGAGTTTTCAAATGTAGTTTTTATTCACGAATTTTCATGAAATTAAAATAAAAACAGGGGACAGAGGAAAACCTTGCCTATCTATCCCTTTGTCAATCTTTGAATGGGAGTCCACAATTAATCTCTATAAGCATTAAGCCAAAGGGACTCGCCCCAGTTCCGTAGGCAATCAACGTACAAAAAAATTTATATCAAAAGATATATGTCCCAAGGCTTTTCAATAGTTAAAACAAAAATATTTATTTAAGTTACATTAAAAAAGGGATACATACTGACCCCACATGGTCCACCTTATGCGTTTCGTACCCTCCGGCACTTAATCATAGGTGACTCTGTTAACAGCATGTTTCAACTAGTATTTGTACCCTGTTAACTAGTGATGGGCGAATTTATTCGCCAGGCGCGAATTTGCGGCAAATTTGCGCGATTCGCCGCCAGCGAATAAATTCGCGAAACGCCCGTGAAAATTCGCATCAAAAATTCGCCGGCGTCAAAAAAATTTTGGCGCCGTTTCGCGAATTTTTCGCCGTTTCGCGAAATTCGCGAATTTTTCTGTGAAGCGAAACTGCGCAAATTCGCCCATCACTACTGTTAACCCCTCCCATTAAGTTTGAAACCAATCGACATTCAATGGGGATTAACCCTATATTCTCAATATCTTCCCATAGCTTCCACTGTGGGGCATATGTATCTTAATCCATGTATCTTCAGTGGTGTTATAGAGTAACAAATTTAGTTTTTAACACACTTAGTTAAATTCATGTGAAATATAATATGAATAAGTCTAAAATTAGTACACACATTGGTTACTTTGCAAACATTATTAGCTATAGGAACCGTCAATATGTTTATCAAAAGAGTTTCCTTTTTATGTTATAACTGATAATTGCAACAAGTCTATGTATTTAGCTAGTTCAAATATAGCAAGTAACGTCAAATTCATAGTTAAGTCCTAAGGTTAAGCGTGTTCCTAAATGAAAAAACCAATAGACCACCTCTCTCCTCTCCAGTAGTCTAAGCTGGTCTCCTCCTCTTACTCCCAGTCTTACTCTCTCTATCCCTTGAATGGAGAAATGATTTATATCTCCCCCATTACATATTGCAAAGTGTCCATTAATATTACTCTTTTCTGTTGTCCGAGGATTTTTTATCTGACTAATATGCTCCCTTGCTCTTTCCTTAAGTTTTCTCGTTGTGCAGCCGACATACTGTTTCCTGCACTTCAAGCACGTGATCAGGTAGATCACAAAAGTGATGTTACAATAATGTACCCCTTAATGTCAAACTCTCTCCCTGTCACTGTCGACCTAAATTTCTTGGATACATTCATATGTTTACAGGTTATGCATCTATGACTCCCACATTTGTAATTCCCTATTGATCTATCCCTTTGTCCATGGGTAAACCTAAAAGGGAGCAGCGCTTACATGAAAGTGGGCAAGGATTCGGATTATCAGGTATGGCTAATCAGGGCTACTTACTAATATAGGTGGCATATTGCACCAATGCTATAGTGTGAGATGTCAGTATGGTGGCATGCATTTACAGGGACAGATTAGGGATGTCAGTCTGGTGGTGGTCATGCTGCCCTGTATATAGGACAGTGCATGATCCAATTGACACATCAGGACACATTTTTCAACTC
The DNA here is from genome assembly GCF_017654675.1 of Xenopus laevis. Classification (NCBI taxonomy): domain Eukaryota; kingdom Metazoa; phylum Chordata; class Amphibia; order Anura; family Pipidae; genus Xenopus; species Xenopus laevis. The sequence continues at coordinate 50,978,389 of NC_054374.1, read as the reverse complement.
TCCACTCATAAAACAATTCTTTATGCTTCAACTTTCTTTTGTTTTGGGATTCTTTATAGCCACACACCTGCCCTTTTCCTATGACATATATCCATAGGATATATATACTTAATAAAGTCAAATGAACTCAATCAAACAATGATGGATCAAAAAGGATTGTTTCTCAAGACAGATAGCTATACATACATACATACAAACATATATGTATATATATTTGTGTAATTTTAAACCCACAGTCATCCAATTTTACTAAAGTATATCTTGGAGTGGTGTTTAATTTTTTACTACAAATATACTACAGCTGCCAGACACATACAGCAGACATTCAGTTCCATGGTGAAGGGAAAATTATAGCTAAAGAAAAGTCATAGGTTTCTGCCCACATTCATAAAACCTAAAAGCAGTTTAACTGGTTCGACCCTACTGTATGTTTGTGTGAAATTAATAGGAACCTTAGACTGGAAGCTCCGCTGGGCCAGAGAATGGTGTATAATCTCTGTAAAGTGCTGCAGAATGTCTTGGTGCCATACAGTATCAATTATAATCCAGTTAAAGGAAAACTATACCCACCAAACAATGTAGGTCTCTATAAAAAGATATTGCTTTAAACAGCTCATATGTAAAACACTGATTCATGTAAATAAGCCATTTTCACAATAACATACTTTTTTGTAGTATGTGCCATTGGGTAATCATAAATAGAAAATTGCCATTTAAAAAAAATAAAGGCCGCCCCTGGGGTCGTACCATTCACTGTGCACACAAACATACCAACAAACCATACTTGTTAGGTCACATGAGCCAATTAACAGACAGAGTTCTGTCTTTTGCTTCAACACTTCTTCCTGTTACAGTTAGAAGTATTTCTGGTCAGGTGATCTCTGAGGCAGCACACGAAATGGTGGCTCAAGGCAAGATTTGTAAAAGGGCAATATTTACTTAAGTATATATACCAGTTTGGTAAGATTCTTTAATATGTCACTTAATATGATGTAAACTATCTGTTGCTTAAGTGTTCATTTTGGGGGTATAGTTTTCCTTCAAATACTATAACTGATGTAATGATGTAGATTCTACCTTCTGTGGCAGGCATCAAAAAATTACTTTCCACTTACATGCCAATCATTTCTATCCATATCTTTCCATTGGAGGCATGTCTGCTTTTCTATAGCACCAAGTACAATCATTTTAAAGAGCTACTTTATTTTTACCTCTTTGTAAAATAGTACTTATTGCTTTATGATCACCTACAAAAGTAAGTAGGGGACCTAACAGTCCAAAAATGTTGAGATAAAATCAAACTTTGATAAATAACTAGGGATGCACCGAATCCACTATTTTGGATTCGACCGAATCCACTTTTTTGGATTCGGCCGAACCCCGGAATCCTTTGTGAAAGATTCAGACAAATACCCAACCAAATCTGAATCCTAATTTGCATATGCAAATTAGGATATGAAGGGGAAAACACTTTTTACTTCCTTGTTTTTTCACAAAAAGTCAGACAATTTCCATCACGCCACTAATTTGCATATGCAAATTAGGATTCGGATTTGGTTCGGCCCGGCAGAAGGATTCGGCCGAATCCGAAACCTGTTGAAAAAGGCTGAATCCTGGCCGAATCCCGAACCCAATCCTGGATTCAGGGCTTCCCTATAAATAACCCCCTTAATGTTGCAATATTCCAATAAGGAGAAAAGATTAGCCTCAGTCATAACAAAAATATGTATCTCATAAGCCAATTAGCCAGAAATTTTTGAGCCATTTTATCAGTCCTAGCTAAAGAGAAACATAAGTTAAAGGAAAGCTAAAGCTTTGCCCCTAAACAATGTAGTTGTATATAAAAATATATTGCATAAAACAGCTCAAAAGTAAAACTCTGCTTAATGGAAAAAAACATTTTCATAATATATTTCTTAGTAGCATGTGTGATTGTAATCCTAAATACATACATGTTAGGATTAATGAACAAAGTTCTGTCTTTAGCTTCCACACTTCTTCCTGTTACAGTTGCAGTATTTTTGGATGAGGTATTCACTGAGGCAACACAGAGCATATCATAAAATAATGACATATTCCAGTTTGGTAAGATTCTTTAATATTCCACATAATATTATATAAATCTTTTGCTTAAGTAACTGTGAATAGGTTTTATGTAAAAAAGAAGTTTGGATATCTTACACACCTTGCAGACCAGTACTGTATAATGTATACATCAAAATATAGAAAAGAAGGCGCACACCCTCTTTGGATAAACTACAGGGTTCTGATCCAAAGGTGACTCCCCATAAGGGTCTCCATAATATTTAACAGAAAAAGGAATGGATCGCACACCTAATTTTGAAAAACCAAATTAATTTATTAGACAAAAAAGAAAAAATAATACAAAAATTACAAAACAAAAATTTTTGTTTTGTAATTTTTGTATTATTTTTTCTTTTTTGTCTAATAAATTAATTTGGTTTTTCAAAATTAGGTGTGCGATCCATTCCTTTTTCTGTATAATGTATACAGCTGGATACATGTTTCTAGCTTTGTGGATGGATAATTAACTTTACCTATCTATTAATAATGTGTCCATAAGCGTAGCAACGACAACACATCCATGTATACACCTGCTCCATACACATACACCTGCTCCTCAGAACAGTGCTCACAGTCCCTTAAAGGTAAAATAGGCAGCCTCAAAGAGAAAGGTCAGTGGTGTCTAAGGATAGTGTCAGATTTGGTCCTTTGGCACCATTGGGACTTTGTACTCCCTCCGCTTGTGAAGACTTCACCACACACATGACACTTTGCCAGGCGCAAATTCGCTACCACTACGCTAATTCACTAAAATGCGAAGTTGTGTCTCTGCAGCCTAACACTGGTCAGGTTTTGTTAGTGTTGATTCATCAACATAAGCATTTCATAACAAATTTGCTAACATTCATTTCTGCCTAACAAAATGTTAGTACAATGCTTAGGTCAATTTGAATATGGCGAGTTCATATAGATCGTATATATGACTTTATTAGAGATGGTGCAAATGCTTGAAGTGGCCGCTTATTATTGAGAATGTTCAAGGAAGCAAAATAAAGGCAGAGATCCTCTAATGCCCTGGTCTTGAGCCCATCCTAAAAAAAATGTGGCATGCCCATCAAATGGTAAAAAAATTTGTATGACTGATGTCACTGACATAAGATTGAGGAGGATGTAGCTTCATCTTTTCAGTTCGCCAGGTCTAAGGTGGTGAAGCAAACTCTGGTGAAAGAGAGTTCAGGGGCCTCATCAAAACATTCAGGGGCGTGGCTTGCTGCAGCTTGATGGCGGGTTAGGTCAATCCAACTGTTCTAGGATTTGTCACGTTATACGCTTCAGAGGAGGAAGCAATTGAAACCACTGACAGACTATCTGAGAAACCAGAATATACAGTATAGATGGGGTTTCCCCTTCTCACTTATAATTATGAAAAATGACCAGCAGTATGTGTTGAAGTCTCCAAGAGAGACCAAGGATCTGTTTACCAAATTACAAATACAGTTAATACCATTACCTGGGTGGGATCGTGAACCCATAGAGGTTGGACTAGATCTACAGTTGGATCAGCAATGGACAGAAGTCTCACTTATAATTATGAAAAATGACCAGCAGTATGTGTTGAAGTCTCCAAGAGAGACCAAGGATCTGTTTACCAAATTACAAATACAGTTAATACCATTACCTGGGTGGGATCGTGAACCCATAGAGGTTGGACTAGATCTACAGTTGGATCAGCAATGGACAGAAGTCTCGACACAAAGAAGAACATCAAGATTGCTTAAAACCAGATTATTGAAAGACTTTAACTTTACAACAAAAGAATAAAAGTGATAAAGATATAAGGGAGAGAGAGAGAGAGAGAGAGAGAGAGAGAGAGAAAGGAGGGGTTTCCCCCCCCCCTTTTTTTTTTTTCTCTCCTTTTTTCTCCTCTCTCGGTTTTCATTTAATTGATGTGGATTGAGGTCTGTGTTTATTATAAAGATAAACCTCCAAAATTAAATTTATAGAGAAATAATTGGATAGGTTGCAAGGGGTCTCTTAACCTCCAGACTAACCTGATCAAGGAGTCAGCTTCTATGTGCCCTGCAGATTTTTGGTACCACTTTTGGGTTTTCCAGCCAGGATGGGACAGTATGGTCTTTCTCCTCCGGGCCAGGAAACAGTGGCGTAAATTTTTTCCATTCTATTTTTATTTTTTTTCTAAATTTATTTTTTTTATGCATAAAAGTTCTGTGGCATCAAGGTCGCAAGAAGCAAATTACAAATTGTTAATGCAATGGCACTATACCCCTCTAAAACTAAATCAAATGTTTAAGGAAACTAGCAATATATGTTGGCGATGCCAACAGGGAGAGGGTTCACATAAACATGTGTGGTTTACGTGTTCGAAAATAGAAACCTATTGGAAGGATATAAGAGAACAAGTGCAGAAGTTGGATTTGATACACCCACAAGTAAACTTACCTGTATTGGTAACCCTTCACTACGACACGTGGAATCAGAGGGTAATCCAAAACAAATTATTATTATTTTTAATACAAGCGGCTAAAGCGTTTATCCCTAGACATTGGCGATCTATGGAACCACCTTCAAAATTAGAGTGGTATAGGTACTGTATGTTGAGGATATAAGGAAATTTGAAGAAATTGGAGCCCTGCGAAACGGCGCATGGGAGACATACAATAAAACTTGCAAGCACTGATTCTTAAAGTGATAACGCTGGTACTACACGAATTTATCACTCTGTCTTCGAATACTCAACATGAAATACCGGGCCTTATAAGATAAATAATAAAATAACTCCTCTCTATACTCAGTGAGAACTATTAGCAAAACTATTAGTGACAAATGTAGGAGGCCTCTATCGACACTATACTGATCCATACATTGTAAGAAACTACCTAACTCGACTGCGGTGAATGTGAGCGAACGATATATCTAAATTACGTACATCAGTGGGCAATACAAGCAGCATAGATGCCGAATAGACGCTCTGGCGCTAATGTGACCAATCATGCTCCACAGTACTAAAACCGACTGGTGCAACTCATCAACACAATCGGTAAAATTACTCTACACACAATGATCAACAGATCCATTATAAAGTATATCGATAGTAATGTATATAATATGTAGCGAACGCTTTCACAGTCTAAGATATACTTTATGTCTATGGATCGTCATCTATACTCGGAATCATGATGCTACGATAAATGATAACTAAGTGCGAACATACTCTGAGTACTAGACTAGAGTATCTATGTCAAACCTCCACTTTCTGTCTCACATAGAACATAGTATAATGCATACCTAAATATCGACCTGAACTGTCATGGTATCCGCAGCATCCATTGCAGATGACGTCTTACTGAGTATTCACACGAAGCGAGAACTTCGTGAGCTAGTAGTGCATGTCGTATGATCATGAAGCTAGCATTAAATATAGATGCTGTCTATCATCGAAAAATATCAAATAATACACTTTACTAGGCTAAGCGTATCATAACTATATACATATGCGATCTCACAAAGATAGTAATATATACTATCACTGGCAGGCAGAATTATATACCAGCGCAATTCCGTCAGAGCGATGAGTGTAACATTCCTGTCGTGACTATCGTCTCTAATCTAATGCTCAACAGTCGGTCTAATCAATATATTTATATTGATTACAGATCAGAATGATGGATATTGCACTTGGCGAAAGGGTGCAAAACTTCACTAGTGTTGGTCTCTTTCACTAGAGAATTGTCCTCTATGCCTGTTAATAAATTGGTGATGTCCCTGCAGTTGGGATTTCTTGCAAATTTTCACTAGCAACATCAACTTCGCCCTTTAGTAAATCTGCCCCAAAGAGTACAAAAATGCATTTGCATTGCAACGCTGGTAATGTCTGTACCAAAAACAGTTGTACCATGTGATCACTCTCTTATTATTCTTTCCTTTTATTACTAACACACTCTTATTATTGTTACAAGATATATTGCTTCAGTTGAAGTTTAACTCTAAAATAGGCACAGAACTGTTAGAATAAAAATCCCTTTTGTAGCTTTTGTGGCTACTTGTGCTCATCTGTACTAGTGAATAGCAGTTGTACTTGTGAAAGAAGAAAGAAATTAAACTTCTTGGGTCTCTAAGCGTTTATACACATTGGGTGAAAGTAAAAATCAATCATCTTTGTAGAAATACAAAGGTACGGAATGGCTTGTGCCCATATCATAGAATACCTTTCAGTGGTGGAGAGGAAAGATTTTCAGTTTTCCATAGCAAAGCATATTGTGGAGGAACATAATGGGGTGGTCTCTGTTACTTTCCAAATCATTGATAAGCCTAGACGTGATGTTTGGGGAGGTGATTTGTATAAAAGTCTTTCCAGATGAACGGTCTTTTGAATTTATCATTTAGAAATCATTGAGAAGTACGGAGGCCTCAATAGAGAATGGGACGTCTCTTGTTATTGCTAAGTTACCATGGGGCAATATGGTTTCTATATCATTGTATTTCTGTGTTATCATACCCTTTATTATTTATTCTAAGGGATATTGTGCAATTGATAATTTCTTATATTGTGTTATAGAGCTACTATTTTTAATTAAATGATTAATTACTTGAGTATTCCACCTTTGCTGATTTTATGTAACAGGCCTGTAAAACCTGAAGCTTGGTTCCGACAATGGTTTAAATCTGTTGAGCAGTTAAGTGTGGCCATACTGGCTTCTGATGAAATGGCGTGAAGGGAGATTTTACAAATGAAGTGGCAGTTCTGGTGTTCCGTGAATGCTGTATACATAATTTCCTTCTTGAGTGTATGAGGCACAAGGCTTTATGCATGCTGGCACAAGGGAGCCCTGAATTTATCAGGCAATCAAGGTTCACATTTACGTAAACTGCATTCAATTGAAGTTTTTGTAAGTGTATGTAAGTTTATGTAAATATAAATCCATGTTCCATACCATCTCTTCTCTTGTAGGTCTAACCTGCTCTCATTTGTGTGCAATTTACTCATCAGTGATAATTTTTGGCACCTTTCTAAATGGGGAAAAATATTGTTCAAGCATGTGCTGGGAATAATCATGCTGGAATTCACTGAATGTAGAATCATGAATGAAAAAATCTACTGTTAACACTTTGCAATTTGCACTCCTTTAGTAAATGAGCCATGTAATGTGCAATCTTTTTACCCTCTTGCAGCATGTATTTATAAGTCATTCATTTAGAATAGATGCATGCTCTTTTAGGCTTACGTGTATTAATCAAATATAATGGAGGTAGTTTCTTTTTGTAGTTTCTATTGCTGTGGACATTACCAAATGGACATTACCAAAATCATTCCCCATTTAGGAGTATCTAGAACAGTACTCACTCTGAAAGAGCATAAGGTGCACCCTCTGCAAGGGTTCCCAACATATGAATACAATAGCTGCAATAAAATACAGAGCTACCACCATACTCCTGTGTATATAAAATTCCAAAATTGGTAGTGAAAAATAAAACTTTCCGGCACAGGTATGCTGTGGCATATAAACGGGTGATAAATGCAATCAGGGTTTGTCTCAGCTGCCTCAACTTTATTATCAGAAACATCATTCCTCCATCAATATTACTCCTCCTTCAAAGTACCATTTGGAACTCAAACAATAAGTGAAGGAAGTTAAAAGTTTTCCATTCATGGTTTCAGTATTTTGGGAACCCATCATTAATCAATTAGGGCAGCAACACCTAGGATTATTATACAATATGTAATATATTCCATAGATTTTTTAATGTATACTATTCTCCCCCCTGCAGTTAAATCAGTATGTGCGTGGTACGTGACCTTGAATTTCCAGTTAGCAGGCAAGAAATTCAACATGGCATGGACAGGGCCAAATAGCTGCCCCATATCTCCAACTACCAACCTAGAAATAATTACCATTACCACTTTGTCTTTCGTTGTAATAGTATCTCAATGTAATGCAATGCCTCCCAGAGAGGTGGCCACAGACGATCTTTCCTGAGACCAAGATATCTCAATGTAATGTCAGGGCTGCCATCAGAAATAACAGCACCCCATACAACAACATTTCCTGGGACAGTTGGGTTGAGCCCACCCGCTGCAAGTCCCACTCACAGGTCCGCCCCCCACCCCACAAAAAACATTGGTGGCTAGGGTCCTCCACATGTTAATAAAAAAAACATTATCTGTCAGGGCCCCCCACATTAATAAAAAAATTAAAAAAACATTGGTGGTCAGGGCCCCCCATTAAAAAATGGCCACATGTTATAAAAACATTGGTGGCCAGGGCCCCCCTTGCATGTCCATGTAAAAAAAATTGTGCCCCCCCCCCAGAAGTTTAAAAAAAAATTGGTAGCCAGGGTCCCCCCCATAAAATTACATGGACCATAAAGAGTTAACTTTAGAGGTTAGAGGTTGCACTTACTTGATAAGCAGGGACCATCTGCTGTCAGTGAGCTTCCAACTTTGGAAGGTATGGGGGGAGTACAAGTGGCTGCATCTTCTTCCAGTGACAACATTTTCTTCCTTTATTGGTCACAGAATTTTAAGTCCCGGTAAAGCTGCATGGCGATTGGATGAGCTGGAGGTAAAGTTCAATTCTCAGTTCAAACCTCAGTTTTCCAATCCCTGAGCAGCTTAACTGGGACTTAAACTATGTGACCAAAAAGGGAAGGTAATGGGCCGAATATGCCTCCACCTGTGCTCACGCCCTCTTTTCCGATGTGATTTTTCCACACTGGACAACAGCAACATACCTGCAGATGTAAATACCATATTCAGGTTTCCAGTGCAAATAAGTGTAACCGACAAAATTTCATGTGAAAAACTATAACCCCTAATGCAAGTCTCTAATAAAATATATTGCATAATACAGCTCATATGTAAAACCTTCTTCAGGTAAATAAACCATTTTCATAATAATATAATTTTTTAGTAGCACGTGCCATTGGGTAAACATAAAAAGAAAATTGCCATTTTAAAAAATAATGGCCACCCCCTGGGATCCTAAAATTGAGGAATCACTCTCCCATTCCTACACCAGCAACAGCAGTCCTATCTAGAGTAACTTCAAAATGCTAGGGCACTTGCAAACTATGTGCTTGCTCCAACATTGCCATATGCAATTTTGTAGCTGCTACTTTTGGTAAAACGCAATGAAAACATTTTGAAAGATGTTAGCCTTTCGGCCCAGCTAGTAGTGGTAACATTGGAGCAACATGATTTTGGTCACAAAACAATAACAAAAGATACTTGTTTAATATTACATTTTATCAAACCATACACAAAGTCTAAGACCCACAAATACAATTTATGTGCTCCTAACTATTTTTCTGGAAACACTTCCTTATTCGTTTTGGGATAGTACATTTTCTTCTTTTTTAATAGTACCTTATAGTAAAAATGGCAATGCCAGACTTAAATTGCAGGATATCATCTAATCAGAAATAAATCATCCTGATAGTATAATTCTTAGGGAATGCTTGTTTGGAAATGGAACAATTTTAATGGTTAAAGAATGGCCAAGCCCCAAACCATAAAATTGGGCTGGTGTTTATTTGGATTATCATTAGAGCTTCTGTTTTGAAATTTTCTTTGTGAATAAATCTTCCAGATTCAACTCATCCCAACCCTATTTTGGCTAGAATGAAAATAATAGCTGTTTTTAATAAGTTCTTTAAAGCACTAAGATCATTGGATTCCATATGGCATTCAATCCCCCACCGCTAAGACTTTTCTTTGGGCTCTATTCACTAAAAGAAGAAATGCCATCATTTATTATATAATTGAGCTAATGTGTATCTCTCAATTCATCATTTTAAAACCCTATGAGTTATTACCTAAAAAAAATAACAGATTGTGAGATTATTAGTACCTACAATGTTTTTAATCACCTGATTCATCCGGAGTAATGCACCTTTTACAATACTATTAGTATCTTATTGATTATTGATTGTTCTGTTTATCTTCTAATGTAAGGCATTTTTAGTAGCTTAAGGCACAAAATGTTTCAATATCCTTAATATATTTATAATGGGTTGAGTGCAGAGGATCTCTTGTATTTGTCTATGTGAATTTTGTTAAATTGAACTAATTTAACTAAATTGTTAAAGGAATCATCTGCTATTGACTTCTACGTGATTTTTACAGGGGTATTTTCAGTTTTGAATTTGTAGCAGCTTTGGATCATTTGAGTTTACATAATTTTACATAATGTTTACATCATTTTCTAGTTGACATAAGGTATGGAGATCCAAATTATGGAAAGATCTATTATCTGGAAAACCCCAGGTTTCTGGATAACAGTTCCCATACAATAACCCAAATAATCTGTGCCGAATGGCAATGCTCCCTTCCAGCCAGTTGAATGAATGGCACGCAAGTGCACACATTGACATAAGGGAACCCTGGAACTGCTACCAGCATGGTCTTGGTAGAAATTCCAGGGTTCCCCTTACAGGTTGCATACATGGGGTTAAATTTATCAAAGCGTGAAGTTCCGCCACTAGAGTGAAATTCCGCAGCTCTCAATTCATTTCTATGGGATTTTGAAAGGCATATTTATCAATGGGTGAAAGTGAAAGTTCACCCTTTGATAAATACGCCTTTAAAAATCCCATAGAAATGAATGGAAAGTGGCAGAATTTCACTCTAGTGGCAGAACGTCACTATTAACTTCACTCTTTGATAAATATACCCCATAGAAACAACTGATTAGTAATAATGAGCGACTTTGTCCTGTTTTACTGGACGTAATGGTGAAAAATGTGTAAATCACATTGAAGTCAGTGGGCTTTTTTGCAAAAATTTGCAGATCGTGAAACGAAGAATTTTGTTGTGTATCCATGCCTGATGAAATTTTTTTTCCTCATCACTACTGACAGGTTCAATGTACTGTAAATTACACTAAAGTTTAATATTATATTACTTCCCTTGATTCTCAGTATTACATTAAAGGCCTCTTAATGAAGCATCAAATTTTTCTGGTCGAGTTGTAAAGGGGAAAAAATTTGAATTTTTAGAGGGGAAAAAACTAAATTTTTTTGAGATTTATAATACTCCAACTGTTAAAAAATTGAATCCGAAAATACTTTAGCTAAAACGTGTCGAAGCCATGTAAAAGTCAATGGTTTATTGATTTGGAACATGTTTTTTGCCTTCATGATTGTTGAAAGTTTCGGGCTGTTCGATTTCTTTTCTTATAAATTCAAGTTTTTTGTTCGATAATCCGAATAGTTTGAGTTTTTCGTGTGACAATTCAAAAAGGCACATTAATAAATAGCCCCATAAAAGTCCCAGCTCAATGTTCATTCTTTAATTCAAAGTGCAGTGTATCTGCTTGAACACATATGCGCTTGCTGTATATTTTAATAACCACAATAATTTAATGTATTTAGCCTATAAAATTTCATCTGCTGACAGTTCTGTTAAACTAATTGGTAATGCAGTAAAATAAATCTGCTGCAAAAAATCACTTGCCACGTTGTGTTTTGAAACCAAATCAAGTATCAGCAACTATACAGGTGATAGTAGATAATACCCACGTAATTGCCAATGTGTTTATAAAACATCATTTTAAAACATTTACAGTAATCTGACATGATGTGGAAGCAAAGGGATTGTCGACTCATAAATATTTACTATAGATCAATATAATTTGCCTGTCGGAAAAGACAAATCATTTGGACCTGCTTGCATCCTGTGGTTTTGTATTCAGTAAAAACCACACAGCCTCACATTGATTGTTTGCCTTCCCATGTTTTCTAAAGCCAATTAGTACTTAGAGGTGTTGTATCACCTATTTTTTTAACACACTGAATAACAATGATTTATTCAGCTGCATAATATTGGCTGTAGCAGATCAACACCAAAGCAAACCACAAACCTCTACTGCCTGCACCTGTGAATATCACCCCCCCCCCTCTCTTGGGTGTCCCTATGATTGCCAATCATATCCCTCTCGTGATATCTAAAAAGCTGCACAAGTCCATTCATGACTTAAACACACCAGAGTTTCTTTATTTTTTTTTAAATGTGTATACCCCTATGGGTACAACTACATGGACGATTTTGCCGCGATTGTGCCGGATCCGACACACTGAGCCAAAACGCAGGCGTCAAGTTGGATGCAACGGAAAACAAGGTAAGAAATACAAATGTTGGATGGTGTCGCAGAGTTCGCAGCATGCATCGCCTGCATCTGACAGTCATTTCGCGTCCGGCGAAACCATCCGACATTTGTATGTCTTACCTTGTTTTCCGTCGCATCCGACTTGACGCCTGCTTTTGGCGCATCGGATCCAGCACAATCGCTGTGAAATTGTCCGTGTAGTTGTACCCTACAACTACATCGCTTATCTGTCTATTAGACTCTATAATCTTCATCTTGTTTTTTTTTTTAACTTCAGACCTGTTACTTTGTTGCTAGAGTAATTAAAGGGGCACCACCTTGTTCAACATGAGTACAATGAAAAGGGCTTGTGCTGAACATACTTTTTGCGTATTGTTTTAATTATAACTCCATGGTTTTTGTTATTTCTTGAGCTAAACACTGCAATATTTTAATTATATACTTTTTCATTTATTTCATTGATTAGTTGTAAATTAGTTGTAAATATATTTGCAACTGACAACATTATTTGTTTATCCTTGTCTCTTGTCTGCACTGCTGTTTCTGACTCATGAAACAATATAGTATATGTTAACATATATGATATATATATATATATATATATATATATATATATATTTATATATACAGTGTGTTAAAATATTCTGAGTAGGATTGCCACCTATTGAATAGATCAACTCCAGACAGGGGGCAGGTGACATCAGGGACACTGGGGGTTATGACCAATCACTGATCGCCATGCCCTTTCTGGATTTCCTAATCTGGATATCCGGACAGGCAGTTTTCACCCAGACAGCCCTTCCAAAAACCAAGGTGGTCCGGATGAAAAATGAACAGGCGTCAAGTCTGAGAAATGGATACTTGGCTGGGGGAAAGCTGGCTTCTGCTATATTGATTAGCCAGCAATAAATAAACAAAAAAATGCATTCATTTGCGGTTACAGTTAAAAATAACTTTGCCATTACACATGTTTCATCAGTGAGGGTAGAATGTCAAGGTTGGGGTTGTTTTCTCTGGGAAAAAAGGCACTTGCGAGGTGACATGATTACACTTTACAAGGGTATTAGAGGAAATTATAGACAAATAGCAGGGGGCCTTTACCCATAAAGAGGATCACCGAACCAGAGACCACCTCTTCAGAGTGGAAGAAAAGAACTTTCATTTGAAGCAACGCAGGTGGTTCTTCACAGTCAGGACATTGAGGTTGTGGAATGCCGGGTGATGTTGTGATGACTGATTCAGTTAATGCCTTTAAGAATGGCTTGGATGATTTTTTGGACAGACATAATATCAAAGGCTATTGTGATACTAAACTCTATAGTTAGTAGAAAAATGGTATATATAATTTATGTGAAGGTATGGAGGGGTGTGTGTATGGATGCTGGGTTTCATTTGGAGGGGTCGAACTTGATGGACCCAATTTAACTATGTAACTATGTAACTATGTAACTATGTAATGTGTATTTGTAAGTTATATTTGAATAGTTGGGCTATTTTATATGTCAATGGGAGAAGTCCCAAAGATATTTTGATCTGCTCTGTGTTTCGTGCAATAATCCGAAGTTTTCTGAGTTTTCAGGAAAAAATCTGAAAAATCTTATTTTTCAGGTGTAAATTCTAAAACATTCGTAAAATTCGTATTTTTCAAGATTTTTTTGGATTTTTTCCCTCAAACAAAATTCTCAGGAAAAGTGTATTAATAAATAAGAATCCTTTAAAATAAAGGCAATTACGGTTTGGTGAATAGTGGAGTGGGTTCCACGATTAATATAGTAACCTGCACAGTGAGAAGATCTAGTGGAAGAACTTACTACACTATATTTCGATTTGTGTCTTTTTTTTGTTGTTTCCTGGGCTTCCTTGTGAAGCGCTGTTTCACAGATTATTTGATTTTTAAAGTTTTTTTCTGATTGGAGAACAGAAACAGCTACATGAGCAAACTTCTGGAAACCTTAGAAAAACCTTTTTTTCTTTTCAAACTGTCCCCATTGTGTTCTTTAAAGGAGAACTAAACCCTAAAAATGAATATGGCTAAAATTGCCATATTTTAAATACTGAACTTATTGCACCAGCCTAAAGTTTCAGCTTCTCAATAGTAGCAATGATACAGGACTTCAAACCTATCACAGGGGTTCACCATCTTGGAAAGTGTCTGTGACACTCTCATGCTCTGTGGGCCCTGAGCTGCTGTTGAGAAGCTAAGCTTAGGGGTTGTTTCAAATTATCAAGTAGAAATGAGCTTGGCCTGTAATATAAGCTGATGCTACAGGGCATGCTAAATTCTGATGCTAGTTGCACTGATTTCTGTGCTGTCAGGTAGTAGTTATCTGTATTAATTACTAATCAGCCTTATATTGTGACATTTCTATTCTATGTGTACTGTATATTGTGAGTGGGTCCCTTAGCTCAGTAAGTGACAGCAGCACAGAGCATGTGCAGTGACTCAGCAGAAAAGAAGATGGGGAGCTACTGGGGCATCTTTGGAGACACAGGTCTTTACTGCTAGAGGGTTGTTGTTGCCGTAGGCTGGTACAAAAGCCCAAAACATAATATACAACATTTCTAGCTACTTCTTTAATTAGGCTTTAATAGTCTACTGTAATACTATATATTATAGGCATTATAGGCAGTATTACGCCTACAGCATTGTTTTATTGTTTGTATGGCACCACCTTCTAATTTAGTGGATGTTTGCATTTAGAAATGTATTTCTTAAAGGAAAGCTATACCCCTCAAACAATGTAGGCCTCTATAAAAAGATATTGCATAAAACAGCCCATTTGTAAAACCCCGCTTCGTGTAAATAAACCATTTTCATAATAATATACTTTTTTAGTAGTATGTGCCATTGGGTAATCATAAATAGAAGAGCTGGAGAGCTTGGGAGCTGTGCGACTGGGCGGTATGCCGCCCTTATTATTCTGCTGCCCTAGGCCCGGCCTTTGTGGCCTGTGTAAAGGGGCAATATTTACTTAAATATATATTCCAGTTTATTCATTTTGGGGGTATAGTTTTCCTTTAGGTTGCCATATTGTACCATGTGACCATGACACCAGGAAATGATTAGTATTGCTGCCATCTTCATAATGTTGACTGCAGAAGTATTAAATCTTCAATAATCCTACCCCATTCAGCCTCATGGTAGCTTTGTTGGTTTGTCAGCTCTGGTGTACCAATATAAATAGTTATTTCCCATTTTGTAGCTTTTATGCAAGTTTATATCTTTATATCTGCAGCCACCTCATGGCATCACTATATGTGTTCCTGTCCAGACATCGAGGCCTTATTCTTACACGGATGCCTTTCTTCTTTTATGTCTTATACATGCTACAGTGTTTAATGTACTTTTTTTTTGTAACTAAGATTTTATTGAGTTTCACAATAAACTTACATAGTCAACAACAAAAGACTCATGTCATCATCTATAACAATCAGTTCCGTTCCATGCAAAGGTATCTAAATTACAGTACAGACTGAAGTTTGAATTACAGAAAAGTATCAAAGCAGCACAACCGTAATGGAAAAGCAACAGTCAAAATAATAAAAAAAAAAAAAAAAAAAAAAAAAAAAAGTTTGGAAAGTAAGAAGAGGGAGAGAAGAAAGCAACCAACACAAGAGATATCATAGGAAGGGGAAAAAGCAGCCAATAGAGACATTACGAATTCCGAGCTGTGTTGAAAGCAATAGGGAAATCAGGATCGGTCATCTCTAGAAGTTAGATAATAATCCCAGTTGCCCCAAATATTATTATGTAATTGCAAGGAATTGTTAATACGGGCAGTCATTTCCTCAAATCGTTTGTTATTTTCAAGCCTAAGGATTATTTCCTGTGCGGAAGGGATGGCGGAGGATTTCCATTTGGAAGTTATTGCCAATCTGGCCACAACAGTTACCTGGTTGACCCACTTTTGAGACGCACCTTTCAAACCCGAAATCGGGAGGGCTAAAAGTAAGTGGGGCATGTCGATATTCAAAGGAGTTCTGAGGACTGCTGTTATTAAATTAACAATCTCCTGCCAGAACTCAGTCAGTTTAGGACAGGCCCATAAAATATGATGAAGCGTGCCCTTATGGTGACACCCCCTCCAACATAGAGGGCTGCTCTGTGGAAACATCTTGGAAAGCCTATCTGGGGTGAGGTACCATTTCATCAGTGTTTTATAAATACTCTCTTTTTGTTGAACACAAGTCGTCATTTTGCGGGCATTTTCCCATATTTTGCCCCATTGGGCGAGGGTTATGCCTGGTTCCCACACAGATTCCCAGTACAGCATGTAGGAGTGTTTAGGGAAGGGGTCTTCTGGGAGGGCGTTCAAAGAGCTGTATAAACGTGAGATTAGACCCTTAAACGGGAACAGGCTACCTAAAATTTGCTCAACGGGGGATAGCCTAACAATAGCTTGCTGTCCAAAGAGAGTGGTAATGAAATGCTTTATCTGGAGGAATTCCATCTCCTTCCCCGAACTCCACTTACATCTACGAGCAAGTTCCTGATATGTATACAGCCTGTGCCTTAGCGGATCTACGAAATCAATGATTCTTACAAAATTAAAGGCCGCCCAATGAGATTGGAAAGTCGGTCTCTGACCCGGTTGGAAGTCTGGATTCCCCTGAAGCAGTGTTAGGGCCGATGGGTGATGGCTAAATTTATATTTCCTTTGGCACTGTCGCCATATAGTACACGTGAATGAGATGGGTTTTGGGGCCAGAGTCGAAAGCTGTAGTTTGGGTTTATCAGATAGTATCAAATTGCTTATGTGAAGGGGAGAAGTCCACGCTGCCTCTAACTGAGCCCATTTGGTTGGAGGAGAAGTTTGCAGCCACACTAAAGTTTGGCGAAGATGAGTGGCTTCATAATATTTCCCCACATCTGGAACTGCCAGGCCACCTTGGCTCCTCCCAGTCAAGAGTACCGATCGAGGGAAACGAGCCTTCGTGGAACCCCAGATGAATTTAAATATAAGCTTTTGAATATGGCCCAGCTGCGATGGTGAAAGTCGAAGTGGAATGGTTTCAAACAAATACAATAATTTGGGGAGTATAGTCATTTTAATTGCAGCAATACGCCCGAGCCAGGAAATATGGTATTGCTGCCAATCTTGGAGATCCTTTGTGATTTGTTTCACCATAGGCGAAAAATTACTTTGAAACAATTGGTGGTAATGAGGGGTTAGTTTGATACCCAAATAGTTAATATGGGACTTGTGCCACTTGTATTGGAACTTATCCTGCAGAGCCCTCCAAATATCACCCTCAGTATGGAACATAAGCGCTTCCGATTTCGCCCAATTGATTTTGTATCCCGCTACTTTACTATATTCTGATAAAGTATTATGGAGATTAGGTAGGGATATTAGCGGATTACTAAGGGTCAATAGGACGTCATCCGCAAAGAGGGATATTTTATATTCTCCCTCGCCTACTGTTATTCCAGAGATATCCGGATGTTCTCTTATCTTAGACGCCAGGGGTTCAATACTGAGGGCATAGAGCAGAGGAGAGAGAGGACAGCCCTGCCTGGTCCCGTTCCTGATATGGATCGGTGTCCCTACATCCCCATTCAATTTCAAATAGGCTAAGGGAGTGGAATATAGAAGAGTGATCGCTTGCAAAAAGGAGCCCCGAAAGCCCATGTGCTGAAGCATCTGGGTCATGTAAGTCCAGTCCAGCCTATCAAAGGCTTTCTCCGCATCCAAACTCAACATGACAGAGGAGATACCCTGGGATTGTATGATATCAATTAAATCTATGGCCCTGTGTGTGTTGTCCCCTGCTTGCC
The DNA here is from genome assembly GCF_017654675.1 of Xenopus laevis. Taxonomy (NCBI): domain Eukaryota; kingdom Metazoa; phylum Chordata; class Amphibia; order Anura; family Pipidae; genus Xenopus; species Xenopus laevis. The sequence goes on along the minus strand of NC_054374.1, from coordinate 50,960,461 downwards.
TGCCCACCACAAAGCCCACCTGGTCACTATTGATCAATCTGGGCAATAATGGTGTCAGTCTTTGGGCTAGTAATTTCGTAAAGATTTTCAAATCGCTATTCAAAAGTGCGATGGGCCTATAGTTCCCACACAATGAGGGGTCTTTACCATCCTTGTGCAGGACCGTAATGTAGGAGGCAAGCATGGTATCGGGTATAGTTTCCTCCCCTTGCAAAAAGGCATTAAATAGGTCAGTGAGTATTGGTGCCAGAATCCCACGGAAAGTCTTATAATAGGAGTTAGAGAACCCGTCAGGTCCTGGGGACTTATGGAGCGGAAGAGATAACAGCACATCGATTATTTCTTCCTGCGTGATAGGTTTATTAAGACCTTCCAGTTCGTCCTCTGTTAATTTAGGCAAGTGACACCCTTCCAAGAACTGAGCTATCTGTTTCGTTTTAGAGCCTGTCACAGGAGTAGACGCAGGGAATAGATTGTAGAGTGTGGAGTAATAAGTGTGGAAGGCCTTTGAAATCTCCATAGGATTGTGTAGGGGTTCTCCTCTGTCAGATTGAATCGTTAGAATTTGGGACTGCCTAGTACGTTGACGGAGCTGATTCGCTAGAATAGTATGGGCTTTGTTACCCATTTGGTAATATCTCCGTTTTGACCAAAGCAAAGTCTTTTCTGCATTCTGGATGGCAAGTTGTTTCAATGCGGAACGTAACCTCTGAATCTCTTGGGCTATGATAGGGTCTGGGTTAGACGAGTAGGTAGCATCTAATTTAAGAAGGTTATTCTCTAAATCGTATATTTCCTTTCTTTTATTGCGCCTCTGAGCTGTAGATAGGGATATGATATGGCCCCTAATAACCGCCTTATGAGCCTCCCACAGAACGGCCAATGAAGAAATCGACCCCTTATTATGAGTAAAGTACTCTTTCAAGTGTTCCCCAATAGCATCGCTGGAGTTAATGTCATTTAAAATAGTTTCATTTAATCTCCAGTGAGTCTGTCTCTGTATCATGGGAGGGATGGAGATGTTCAATGTTATGGGGGCATGATCAGACCATGAGATAGCTTGTATAGAGGTAGTAATAGGGAATTTCAAACAATTCTGGGAAACAAAAAAATAGTCTAATCTCATAGAAGTCTGGTGGGGGGAGGAGTAAAACGTGAACCGTTTATCCCTAGGGTTATTAATACGCCAAGGGTCAAACAGGGCATAAGACCTGATCAGGGACCGAAATTGCTTGGCCTTCCGTGGGACCTGGGAAGTGCGAGAGGGGAGGGTATCTCTGTCCTGGTTCTCAGAAAACACTAAGTTGTAATCACCACCCGCAATCAGAGTTGCAGAAGAGTACTTATTAGTCAAAGCCAAAGTTTTGCGTACCATACTAATCTGCTTAACATTTGGAACATAGACATTAAGCAAAGTAACTGGGGTACCAACGTATGAGCCCTGCAGAAGTATATAATGGCCCTGTGGGTCTGCAACTTGCTTAGAGACTGTAAAAGGGCAATCCTTATGGATCAGAATCATAACCCCAGCTTTTTTGTGGGGACCTGATGCCTGGTAGGTTCTGGTATAGAGGCGAGAATTGAGTCTACAGTTATCGGAGGCCTTAAAATGTGTCTCCTGAAAGAAGGCAATATCTGCCTGAAATCGTTGAAGTTCCCGAAGGGCTAGTGTTCGCTTCCTGGGGCTATTCAGTCCCTTCACATTTAAAGAAATTAGGCGAATCATCGTGGCAATAGAAAGGAGAAAGCTAATCTGCAGGGCTCTTACGCCAGTGTAACCCCGAGACACCAAACAATATCAACATTCATAGTAACCAATTGTGTAATTAGCAGAGTCCCAGTGAAAATAGAGGAACCTCTTTTGCAAAACCCAAAGTTACTCTGGTGGAGTCGTCGAACGGCTGGAGGGACCTTGAACAATCCCAAAAAATCGAGGTTGGTTTCCAGAAGCCTTAACGGAGGGAAGGGAGGGAAAAAAGGAGAAGGAATTCCCAATGCCGACAGCACAAAAACTCCAATAGAGCGGTGCCAGTGGATCATCCAGCTGAGTTGTGTGGTTGAAGAAAGAAAAAAAACAAAATCCAAAATAGCCAAACCAAAAATACATGTCAACAAAAGTAAACAAAACATTGGTATGTACAGAGGTGTTACCTGACTTTCGGTAACCAGGGACCCTATCGGTAAATGATTTCCAAGAACCAGTGTCCGGCGAAGCGTCCAGGCAGAAACAACCAGGGGAGAAGAGTCGGTCCCCCGCAGGATAGGCCCAAGAAAGCCAACAGTGACCACGGCAGGGCGAGACCAAGAGTATCAAAAATCGAAAATCCGGAAAAAAGAGAAAACACATTCCACCGTCATCAGATCAGTGATCAGGTAGGCATCGGCGAAGTAGCTGTTGGGATCCGGCGTGGGCTAGTTGTCTCCCATTCTGGAGCAAGTCTGGGTAGGCCTGCTTTGAGAGAATCCCCTGCTGTTGGCAATGGAGGTAATCCAAGATCTGTGAGAAATTTGTTACCGTTCCGAGGATCGGAGAGAACGTATTGCTGACCTTTCATCATAACCATTAACTTGAATGGGAATCCCCACCGGTAAGGAACCTCATGGGCCCTCAGAAGTTGCGTAACCGGTCTGAGATCTCTCCTCTTAGCCAAAGTGATAGGAGAAATATCATTATAAATTTGTAGTTTTGCACCCTGGAAGTCAATGTGCGTAGAATTTCTAGTTGCCGCAATGATTTTTTCTTTGCTCTCAAAATAATGGCAGCAAAGTATGATATCCCTGGGACTTGATTGGCCTGGCTTTTTTGGGCCCAAGGCTCTGTGTGCTCTGTCAAATCTCCATGCTTCCGTAGGTAAATCTGGGCATAGCTTGGAGAACAGGGCTCTTAAATGTTGTCTGATGTCTTTCGGTAGGACACTTTCAGGGACCCCTCTTATTCGAAGATTTTGTCTGCGGTTCCTATTTTCCAAGTCTTCACAGTATGATTTAAGATTGGCCAATTCATCTTGTAAAGTGAGTTGGTCGTCTTCCAGAGTGTTATGACGCAGTATTAAGTTGTCTGTAATAGTTTCCAACTTATCTACTCTCTGACCTACTGCGTGCAGTTCAGCCTGAAACTCATGGACAGCTTCCTTAACAGCCCCCGCTATGGTTGCCGAAAGCGAATTGTGCAAAGCAGAGAGTTGTTGGGCTAATATATCAGCAGTGACAGGAACGGATACTTGAAGGTCACTTACTTCATGAACGGGTAGGTAGGGCTGATGCTCTGGAGTGCGGAGACCCGCAGATGTGTCAGAGATATTGCTATGGTCCAGTGCAGAGTCATTGCCGCCATCTTTGTAGTCAGGCCTCAGCTCCATAGCTCTGTGCCCGTGTGGCGAAGAGGCCTGGGAGCATGCGGCACTTGGGGAGCTGGAAGACGAGGAGTGCCCAGGGTCGGGGCAGTTGCCGTCTCTCCTTACCCCAGAGAACTCCTCCGGTAAAGCCGTCAGGAGGTGAGGAGGACTGCGTGAAAGCGAGCCTGAGGGGGAGCTAGGTATGGACGCACTTCCCGTGTCTTGATCCTCACCGCTCTCCCGCGCCTTGCGCAGCTTCTCCACAGCAGCTGACTTGTGCGGCTGAGGTGTTGGTTTGAGGGGAGCAGTCGGGGAGCCCTTGGTTGGATCCTGCCTCATGTCCGGAGTGGCGCCGCCATTTTGGATCTTACGGAGCTTGTCAGCAGCCGAGCGTTTCTGCAGGAAAGGAGACAGCGTGCCTGCTGTTTCCCGATTTTTCTTTTTCCCCATAAGTTCCCTGCCGTGTCTGTAAATGTAGCGTAAATTGGGGGATTATGGCCTATTCCTGCGGAGCTCCGAAAACAAACGTCCTCACCTAGTCATGACGCGCATGCGCCCCCGTTTAATGTACTTTTGTTATGTACTGTATTTTATGTTTTTACATACTGTACAGCTTCACTGAAACACTGTTATTTGCTATATCCCCAGTTTCACACCTTCCCCTTTGTTAATAAATTGAAGTTTACTAATCTGTCTCAGTAAACTGATGAAGAAAGGAGTTTAGCTGCATATCAAGCTGCACATGTCCTCAAGGAAACACATAGGGGCAGATTTATCAAGGCTAGAAGTGAATTCGAGGGAATTTTTGAAGTAAAAAAATTTGAAATTTGAAGCAATTTTTTGGATACTTTGACCACCGAATAGGATACTACAACTTCGAATTTACTTCGACTTTGGTTCAAAGTAAAAATCGTTAGACTATTCCACCATTCGTTAATCGAAGTACTGTCTCTTTAAAAAAACTTCGACTTCAATACTTTGCCAACTTAAACCTGCCGAATTGCTGTTTAGCTTATGGGGGAGCTCCTGTGTGTTTTGCTAAGTTTATTTAAGTGGAAGGATTTTTTGGGAAAATCGTACGAAATGTTCGATTCGAAGTACAATCGTACTATGTATAAAATCCTCCAACTTCACATTTGAATGTCGGAGTATTCTATTCGATGGTCGAATTTCGAAGTTTTTTCTACTTCGAAATTCGACCCTTGATAAATCTGCCCCATAGTAAGGACAGTGACACATCTGAGATTGCTGGATCTGAACCTTGGAACTCTGCTTTTGTACAATAAATTCAGTACATTAATGGGATCTATTATCCAGAATGTTTATGACCCTGACTGAATTTAAGAGAAAAAGATTTTGCTTCATATGACACAATAAACGCTTAGGGGGTTTACCCCACATTGCATCTGTTCCTGTGTGCCGATCCTTCCTTTCTTTGATTTACATTGTATATCGTGGGAGTGCCGTCTCCCCAGAGGATTGTGCACCAGGCAATTGATTAAGGAAGGCCAGTGTGTGTGCTCACACAGTTTTCTGCAAATGTATAAGTGCCACTCATATAGTGTTGCCTGCCCAGGTGACAGGGAACAAGATCACTACTGAAAATATAAAATAGAAGTTGGGCACATTCAGAAGTATTTTTGACTAAAATTAAAGGGAATACCAAGCCTAATAAAATCAGTATAATTAAGACACTGCCTGTTGTTTTAATCCTATCTATGGGACAAACAGGGAGAATAAATCCATTCCGTATGTGATCCTTGCAAAGTAGACAGTTAGATTCCCAACCTCCTACCTTCCCTCTTTGTTGTTACTGTTTTAACCAACATTTAATCATAAGTCTGTCATGCAGCGGTGTATCTATGCACATTTATTTATGACATTAAAACAATGGGAAAAGGTATGTTCAGCACATACCTTATTTATTAAATATACATTGAAAAAGTTGTATACTGCCCCTTTACAGTCTTAGTGATTAAGCAAAACTAAACAGCAGCACTTGAATGTCAGTTCTATATGTCCTCTAAATTCTTTAGAGTTGGAAGCTGTTGGTGGGTGTTGTGAGATGTAGTTTAAAACCAGCTACATGTTTATTGGTTGCATATATGCTGGCAATATTCAACAAAAGTTGTACAGACTGTGCCTTTTTTTCTACATTTTAATGTTATTCTTCTTTGGTGCTGGCAACCCATGCAAATACCTTATCAGTCCCACCCTAAATTTTATTATTTCTGAGAATTCTTTCATCAAGTTCATCTATGACTAAGTCTGTGTGGGAACCATAAAAACATATACAAAAGAAATGAAGACATTAATAAAGCTGAGCTTGCTTACTTTTCTGGTAGGGGAAGTTCTGTTGCTCAGTGGTAATTGCAGATTGTTGTGAAACTGTTTAGCCCCTTCAGAGAGTTTATAATTTGATTTATTTACCCAGTAATTCTGCTCTGAATTTATCAAACCTTCTAATACAAATCTGTTTTTTTTTGCAAGGACAATTTGAAGAACACTAAATCACAGAGGCAAAATTATATGGTTTGGCTTCCCTGAAAAGAATCATAACTTATGTATTGACTTCGATGTCTTCAAATGATTCATTATTAAAACTTGTATGTGGTTTGTTAGATTTCATATGGAAATAATATCACAAAAGCAATGCAGCCAAAGCCTACATTGTGGCCCATAATTAGGGGCCGATTCATCAAGCTCGAGTGAAGGATTCGAATTAAAAAAACTTCGAATTTCGAAGTATTTTTTGGGCTACTTCGACCATCGAATGGGCTACTTCGACTACGACTTCGAATCGAAGGATTCGAAGTAAAAATCGTTCGACTATTCGACTATTCGATAGTCGAAGTACTGCCTCTTTAAAAAAAACTTCGACCCCCTACTTCGGCAGCTAAAAGCTACCGAAGTCAATGTTAGCCTATGGGGAAGGTCCCCATAGGCTTGCCTAAGTTTTTTTGATCGAAGGATATTCCTTCGATCGTTGGATTTAAATCCTTCGAATCGTTCGATTCGAAGGATTTAATCGTTCGATCGAAGGAATAATCCTTCGATCGTTCGTTCGTAGCATTTGTGCTAAATCCTTCGACTTCGATATTCGAAGTCGAAGGATTTTAGTTCCTAGTCGAATATCGAGGGTTAATTAACCCTCGATATTCGACCCTTGATGAATCGGCCCCTTAGTGTATGAAAGCAATCACATTTGTTGCAAGATGATATTTTTAATTGTCTAGCTTATATTTACAGAGATTTTTTCTCATGTTATCAAGAGTGAGATAATAAAAACACAAAACACAATGTAAACGTCTGTCACAGATCAGCATTTAAAGAGTGGTAGGGAATATACTTCAAGGTGAAAAGTTTCCTGGCAGAACAAACAGCGAATGCTCCACATTAGTGTGATTAAACATAAAAGTGATATCTGAACAGGAAGCATGACTCAAGCACAAGAAAGGCATGTTAACATATTAAAGCATTGAGCTTTAGACTAACGAGTTATGCACTGTATTACAAGCCCCATTTGAATGGAGAAGGATGCAAAAATCCTGCTTTAGTCTTGTACCAAAAATGGACAATTTTAAAGCATTTTGCTCTTGAACATGGACTTAACAATAAAAATACTCAAACCTTCTATTGGCAAAAATGCATTCTCATACATGAATAAGGGGTTATTATATTGCTAACCAATATTCTTTGCCAAAAACAAACAATAGCACCTATTTGTTAAAAATATTGTGGCCAGTGATGAGTAAATATATTCGAACAGGCATGGATTCTCAGCAAAATTCCACACTTTGCCACCTGCAGATTCTTTCGCAAAACTGCCCCAAAAATTCGCTGTGGAAAACTTTGCTGTGATAAAATTGTCACTGAGACCAAAAAGTCACCATAAGAAAAACACGCATTGACTTTAATGCATTTGGACAAAAAAGTTGCTGAGACAAAAAAGTCACCAAGATAAAATTGCAGCTAAGACAAAAAAGTTGCCATAAGAAAAAAACTCCCATAGACTTCAATGCATTTGGAGTGAGAAATAAATTTCGCTCATAAAAACATTGTTGACGGCCATTGACTTCAATTCGTTTTGCCAATCTTTTCAGAGTTTTGCAAATTTTTCAGCAAATCGAAACAGGACAGATTCGCTCATCACGAATTGCGACACATAGGGGCAAATTTACTTAAGGTCAAATATCGAGGGTTAATTAACCATCTATATTCGGCTGATGAATTGAAATCCTTCGACTTCGGATATCGAAGTCGAAGGATTTAGCGCAAAAAAAATCGATCGAACGATTTTAATCCATCGATCAAATTATTTTTCTTTGACCTAAAAAAGATAGCAAAGCCTATGGGGACCTTCCCCATAGGCTAACATTGACTTCGGTAGCTTTTAGGTGGCGAACTAGGGGGTCGAAGTTTTTTTTTAAAGAGACAGTACTTCGACTATCGAATGGTCGAATAGTCGAAACGATTTTTAGTTCGAATCATTCAATTCGAAGTCGTAGTCGAAGGTCGAAGTTGCCCTTTCGATGGTCGAAGTAGCCAAAAAAACATTCGAAATTCAAAGTTTTTTTTATTCTATTCCTTCACTCGAGCTAAGTAAATGTGCCCCATAGAGTATGTAACTTTTTTTGGATACCCATTTCTCGAAATTCAAATTCCTTCCTAGTTTTAGAGGGTCTTGAAACCAAGAATGAACTAATTTTCTCTAAAACCTTCAATGTCATGAAAGTTATTCAAAAATCTGAATAGAAACAGCATGATCATAAAAACAAGAAAACCTCTAAAATGTTTTCTTAAAGTCAGAATGGATTAAAAATGGTACAGTCGGATCATTGCAGCTCCCGTTGACTTCTATAGAACCTCAATTTTACTTCGCAGTTTAGTATTTGAGCTTTTTTGTTGTTTTGACACTTTATTAATCTCAGTTTAAAAATCTCAAGTTTTAAAGACATTAAAAAACACAATTTTTTAAAGAAGAAATCGGATTAGAAAAAAAATAGAAATTCAAATCTCAGTAAATAGGCCCCTTAGTTTATTTCCCTTATTAAATGTAACTGTCTTTTTTTCCTGCAATGCTCGTTCATTTGCTGGGGCTAAAAAATCTTAGTGACAGTATTAGCGTTCAGTTCTGTTACTCAACTCTCTCATCATAGTACACAATGATGTTCAACTGCCAAAAACAATTAAATACATTATGACAAGCTGACACATAGAACTGCTTTCAGAAATGTGTCAATCCGTTAAACACTTTCCTGACTGTCAGGGAGGTTTTTCCTAACACTCGGAAAAGTGCTAATAATTTGTGTCAATCCCTCTGGATTCCTCAGATTGAAATTTTGTATATTAGCCCTTAATGGGTTTAAATAAAATATTACTTATAGAAAAGACCTGAGGCAGAAGTATAATAGACAGAAGAAATCTCAGAAAAAAGCAGCATCAACTGACTCGTAGGTTTACACACATATTTATATATATATATTTATGGGCCTTACCACCTTGTTATATGGCAAATATTCCTTCTCTCTCAAACATTTTGTTTCTAGATCTATGCCTGTTATCTTGTTTAAAAGTGACAAGTAAGTAAGCTCTTTATAGAAGCAGTTTAGTGCCTTTTTGAGTGACTGAAATGGATCAAGACTAGGACATTTATACTGTGAAATAACAGAGAGTATGGGTGTAACTACAGAGGTTACAAGAGCTAAGGGACCTGAGGGTGTTTTACGAGTACACAGAATTAGACAGAATTAGTGCACAATCCACACTGAGGATTGTTAAACAATATGGGATTAAGAAACTGGAAGTGATAGTGACATTTGAGTTGAGGACAGGAAGACAATAACACCCATCTTAAATACTGAACAACTGCTGATGGGTCTATAATAACTGAATTTCTAAGAACCTAGACATTGGGAAACTCACGCAAGAACAGTCTAAACCAAACATATGGCAAGGATCAAGGATTACTTGAACAGAAAGAAAAAGAGCATGAAAAAGATTGATAATGAGAAACAACACAGAAAGAACATGCATTCAAATAATTGCTTTTATCTTCTACACAAAAAAATTATATTTTTGGCTTTTTGCCCACCCACCAAGAGCTTGAAAGGAAATGGAGTTCATATCTAAAAAGCTGTTACACTTATGTGATTTTACAATCCACTAGTTCTGAAAATATTGAATCTAAAAATGCAGACTTAGTGCTATGGAAGTCTATATAACTCCCCCCATAACTATTTTCCTTTGGCTCCCAGGTGCTTTCTTGAAAACATTTGTAATCTGCATATTTGTTTTTTTCATTATTAGAATTTATTTTGTATTTATGTGCAAACTTGATTTTTTTAGCTCCCTAAGGTGGCATTTTGAAGATCACAAAGTATGATTATCATTTTATGTTGGCTTACTGACATACTACTATAAACACATGGGTGAGACATATTTATTAAATTAAATTAAATTAAAAATTTGCCCAAAAGCAGTATCCCGTAGTAACCAATCATATTTTACTTTCATTATAAATGTATACGATAAATGCAGAATGCTTGTGACCTGGGGTTTTCCAGATGTATGATCTTTTTGTTATTTGTATAACCATACCTCAAATGCTAAATTCAAAATCAGGATTGTTTTGCAGTCAGTATTGATGTCTTAGTTACTGTCAAGTACAAGGTACTGTTTATTATTACAGAGAAAAAGGAAAACATTTTTAGAAACATTATTTCTGGACGCAATGGGAGATTGCCTTTTTGTATTTTTGAGCTTTCTGGATTATGGGTTTCCAGTTGAAGGACCAGTGACATCAAACATTTTTTTAAAAATTTGTTAGTATACATCGAAAAAAACCCACCAAGACTAATTAAACTTTAAAATCGCAAAGCCTTTATTAAGAAATAACTTACCGAAACTCTGCTTTTGCTCCTCTTATGAAAAGGCGACAGGGCAACGATCCATTTTGCGCCGCTCGATTTCTCCTACCCAGAAGCTGGGCGCCATAGGCAACCCAGATGGCCAGCTCACTCCCATTCCCACTACACATGCGTTTAAACATGTGCAGTGACGTAGAGCGCATGCGCAGTGATGATGAGTGCATTTGCGCATGCATGGTGACGTCAAGCACATTTGTACATGTGCAGTGATGCCGCGAATGCCAGGTGAGTCTGGTCTAGGGGTAGGCAGAAGAGGTAGCTGCCCAGCGCCCCCCAATCGTTGCACCCTAGGCAGCTGCCTCTTCTGCCTACCCCTAGTTCCAGCCCTGTTCCTTCCTGGCTATCTCCTATAAGGGAGGCAGAGAGGAGAAATTGAGTGCCACACAATGGATTGCCCGATCGCTTTCTGAAGAGGAGCGCAAGTGGAGTTTCGGTAAGTTATTTCTTTTTTAACAAAAATGCTTAATTATCATATCCACAAAAGCATCACATACAGCATATTCAAGATATCTGTGGAATGTCACATACAATGACCTGCACTGTAATATTGCTACGCATTGTGAACAATAAACAAAAAACAGTAACTCTCTCATAACTGTGTCTCCTAAATATGAATGTCGTCTCCATAGGTTATCCAAATTGACTGGGTAGCCGCATAAAAAAAAGGAAAAAAAAAGGAAGAAAAGGGGGAGAAGAAGAAAAGGGAGGGGCAATATAAGCAGGGAGGACCTAGGATGATTCTACCTCACGGGATTTAGCAGTATATTGCTAGTCAAATTTTGTCATGCTGTTCCCGTTTATCTTCTAGGGTAGCTGCCATCTCTTCCATCTGTTCACTGGAAGAAAGCAGGGCTATGAAGTCAATATGTGCATAATCAGTATTAAGCTTCCATTTTCTAGCAATGATCGTAGCTGTCGCCGTGAAGATGTGGAACAACAGCTTCCTCATAGTGGGAGTAGACTCCGGTGGGGCTGCATTGAGGAGTGCTATCTCTGGTTTGACGGGTATTATCCACCCTAAGGGAATTTTAATCCATTCAAAAGTTGAGGTCCAAAGCTTTTTCACTTGTGGGCACTCCCACCACATATGTAACAGGGTGCCTGTGGTATCACAGCCTCTCCAGCATTTTGGGTTATAGGTAGGGTTGATACAATGAATTTTAGCTGGTGTCAAGTGCCATCTGAAAAGAATTTTCTTGTGGATTTCAATGTGGTTAGTGCACCTAGTTGCTCCCTTAGAAGCTGAGAAGATCATGTCCCATTCTTTTTGTGCGAGACTTATATTGAGCTCCTACTCCCATCGAAGCTGGTACAATAATTTTTGATCTGGATCTTTCTGTATAAGCATTTTGTAACAGTCTGATAGCACTCCTTTGCCATATCTGCTTGTCCTGCATAAGTGTTCCATTAGTGTGGAAGGTCTGATAGTTCTATAACTTGGTAAATGCGTCTGCATCAAGTGACATATTTGTAGCCATGGGTATCTAGACTGCTCCAGTGAGCCATATTTCCTTTGTAAGTCCTCAAAGGGTCTCCATGAATTGGCTAAGTAAAGGTCTCCTAAAGTTCTCATCCATTTAGCATACCATTCACCTAGTTGAATATGCGGAATCAAGCGTTTAAGAGCTGCAATAGGGGTGAGTAAAGATGGGAAGGCCCCAAACTTATATTTCGTACGGTGCGTGCCCAAAGTATGAAGAAGTAGTTTGGTTGTCGGTAAGGCTGTGGGAGTTGCTGGTCTGGAATCACGGGGAAGCCATAATAGTTCAGCTAGGGAATGGCCATCCAGATAGTGGGATTCTATATCTACCCAAGATTTATAGCCAGGATCACTGTGCATTCTTACCACATTTTCAAGAAGAGTCGCCCTGTGGTATAGGGAGACATTGGGTAGCCCTAAACCGCCTGAGTGTGTCGGGTAATGTAATGTATTTAAAGCCAATCTGGGTTTTTTACCCTTCCATATGAAAGATTGGAGAGTGTTTTGTAGATCTTTAATATATTTGGGAGGTAGGTGTACTTGTAAAGTATAAAATAGATAGAGGATGCGAGGGAGAATGGTCATCTTGATCGTGGCTATGCGTCCTAACCAGGAGAGCTCAAACTTTTGCCACTTGGTGCAGTCTGTTCTAATAGTATTTAGAAGTGGGGGGAAATTTAACTGAGAAGTGTTGTGCAGAGTTTTGGGAATTTTAACCCCTAAGTAAGAGATGTAGGTGTCTCGCCATTCGAACTGGTATTCCTGTTTTAGTCTCGCGACCGTATCGTGAGGGATACCAATTGGGAGGGCTTGAGTCTTGCTGCAGTTGATTTTGTAATGAGATATGTTCTGGAACTCCACTAATTCTTTCACTACGTTCAGTAGAGATGAGGTTGGGCTCGTTAGGGTAAGGACTATATCGTCCGCGAATAAACCTATTTTATGTTGTTCATCTGCGATCTGGATGCCCATGATGTCTTTGTGAGAGCGGATTTTCTCTGCTAGGGGTTCAACCATAAGAGCAAAGTTAAGGGGTGACAACGGGCACCCCTGTCTGGTCCCATTGGTTATGCTAAAGGCGTTCGAAAAGGCCCCCTGGGACTCGGACCTTCGCTGACGGAGCGGTGTATAGGAGCATGATAACTTTTAAAATATTCCCCTTGAGTCCCTCCTTTTTCAGCACTTCCTGCATATACACCAAATTAACCCTATCGAACGCCTTTTCCGCATCCAAAGAAAGTACCATCAGGGTTTTTTTTATCCTTTTCTGCTATATGAATAAGGTTTAAAAGTTTCCTGGTATTATCAGGGGCTTGCCTTCCCATAACGAACCCGACCTGGTCATTCCTGACAAGTCCCGGAAGAAATGAGGACAATCTGTTGGACAGAATTTTGGCATCGATTTTGACATCTGTATTCAGAAGTGCTATTGGTCTATAGTTGGCGCAACTATCTGGGGCCTTGCCTTGTTTTGGAATAGTAACTATATGGGTGGTAAGGAATTCGGGGTTGATTGAATTATCAGAGACCCAGTGGTTATATAGTTTTGCAAGTCTTGGTGCTAGAATAGTTGAGAACAATTTGTAGTAGTTATTGGAGAATCCATCAGGGCCTGGTGATTTGCCTGCTTTAAGGTTTTTAATCGTATCCAATACCTCAGTTTCTGTTATTGGGTCATTTAAGGTTTCCAGTTGGTGAGGTGTGATAGAGGGGAGTGTTATAGTGGTAAGAAACTTATGTATTTCTGCTGATGTGGGATTGTGTTCGTGTCCCTGATCAGAGAGATTGTAGAGCCCCCTATAGTAATCCGAGAAGGCTGCTGCAATTTCCCTTGGATTGGTGAGATGATCCCCATTATGTTTTAGGTACTTAATTCTTTTAGGTACTTAACATCTTTGAGCTTATTGGCTAACAATCTGCCTGCCTTATTGCTTTTAGTATAGTATTTTAATTTCAGCAGCTTAAGTCTGAATTCTGTTTTGGCAAGCAATATTTTGTTGAGCTGTTCCCTACATGCTACTATTTGTTTCTTAATTTCGGCTTGTTTTGAAAGATTTTGTGGGGTTTGAAGAGAAGCTTCAAACTGTTTCAATTGTGTCTCTAAATTAATTTGTTGAGTTTCTCTATTTCGTTTGACCTGTTTGCTAAGGTAATTCAGCGCGCCTCTAGTTACCGCCTTATGGGCTAACCATAGCGTCTGCGGTGACATCTCAGAACTTGTGTTGAGGTGGAAATATTCTTGAAGTCCCTGCTCAATTTGTTGCTTATGTTCTGTTCTGGTTAATATTGAATCATTTAGTCTCCAGATAGTTGGGCCCTTCATTTCATGTGGGGTGCTGATATCCACCGGGGCATGGTCAGACCATGACCGAGTTCTAATGGAGGTATTTTCTTGCAGGCTCGTTGTTTGGGGGTCCGCTAAAATGAGGTCAATCCTCGAATAAGAGTCATGTCTCGGGGAATAGTAAGTAAATTCCCGTAGATTGTGATTGTGGGCTCTCCAGATCAATAAGAGCATTTGTGTGTATATATGTAGTAATTTTCTGAGCCATTCTGACTAGATTCGGGTGTGGGGTCTTCCCTGACGTTCTGAGAGTATCTTCAACCTGGTCTAGAGCTATATTAAAGTCTCCCGCTACCACTAGGCGCCCCCTCTTGAGATCTTGCAATTTATTAAGTGTACTTAAAAATGTATCTTGATTGACATTAGGTACATAAACATTAGCTGCCATTGGAGTCAGTTACCACTTTATGCAAGTCAAAAGTGACATGTTTCGATATCAATACAGAGACTCCCTTCGTTTTGGTTAGTGCATATGAATGGAAACTATGAGGTTAATTCTGGTTGAAGAATTTAGGAGGGTTACGAATAATAAAGTGGGTTTCCTGAACTAGTAGCTCATCTGCACGTAATCTGCTCGCCTCCCGCAATGCTAAATTGCGTTTCTGTGGTGTATTCAAACCCCTTACATTATGCGAGACAAATCTAACCATTGTTATGATTTAGTATATGCTTACGTAAACTTCTTGACTGGTGAAAGGCTTCGGGAAAATAAAATAAATGCGGCATACCCAGGAAACAGGAGTGATTGACAAGCCCATGTAAATTAGAGAGGAGTGGAGGATGCAATAGTGAGAGCATAGAGTCAAAATATCAACACAATTATAGAAAATAACCTGAACTAGGCCTATAGGCCTGAATGAGAGTTTGTGGAGAAGGTCATGTTGCGGCTGCCGTCCGGCTGATACCGCCAAGGGGCCAGTTCACAAAACCTGTAAAGTGGGGGAGAGGATGGAAAGATCTCCCTTGGCCCGTTCCCATCAACGGATATTCCCCAAGAAGCGAGGAAAGATCTTGCTCTTAAGAAGGAGGGATGCAAATGGGATTCCATTACGCCGTTTTCCAGTTGTATTCTGGTGTCTTCTAGGCTTGCCCTGTTATTGAGCCACTTGGATGATATTTTCTGGGCGTCCTCTGGAGTAGTAAACGTATATAAAGTTCCATTTCTGGACACCATCAATTTAGTAGGATAGGCCCATCGGTATGGGATCTTATGGTCCCGTAGAGCTTTAGTTGTCTCCTGGAATGCTCTTCTTCTGGCTAAGGCGAGAGCCAGTATTTTTTCCTTTGTTTTATAGAAGAGAAATTATAGAGATTTTTGTACATCACGGGGCGCCTTTTCTGGTGCAGATCTTGGTTTCGGTACCCTATGGATACGGTCAAGAGTCAGCTCAATGGGTGGCGTATCCGGGAGTATGCATAGGAGCAATTCTCCAAAGTAGGCCTCAAGCTCCTCCACCTTGATTTCCTCTGGAATACCTCTAATGCGGATATGGAACGATCCTCAAGGTCCGCTACTTTGTCCGTCAACCTGGATAGTTCTTTTTCCATGGCCTGTTGGGAATCCGCAACTTCGTTGTGCACAGCAGAAAATTCGCCCATCTTGCACTCAATATGGTCGGTGCATTCGCCGAGTTCCCTCACCTCTTTCTTTATTTCTTCAGAGAGGCGTTTAAAGTCATATTGTAGAGAAGAGCGGAGGTCCGTGAGCATAGATTTTATCTCCGCTGCTGTTACAGGTAGTGGAGCAGCATCTGCCTCGGGCCTCGCTTCTTCATCGCTGCGTTCCAAGATGGCGCCAGTTTGCTTACTGTGTTGTTCCAGAAAGAACTCCGATACCTTTTTCGAGTTTTTCTTCAACTGATTTTTGGGTCCCATGTCGCACCGCTCAGGCTCAGCTATATAGGATGTTTGATTTGCAACCGGTTATGAGTGGGAAATATGCTTAAAATACACCTTTTTGGGCCCTTAAACGGAGAGCTCTCGTGAGTTGCGACTGCTCACATGCATGACTTGCCTCCACCCGGTAAGTTATTTCTTAATGAAGACTTTGAGACTTTAAAGTTTAATTTGTCTTGGTGGGTTTTTTTCCGATGTATACTAACGAATTTTAGTAATTTAATAAATATTTTGATGTTACTGGTCCTTTAAGGGATCACATATCTGTAATATATGAGTTAGCTAATTGGTTGCTATGGGTTGCTATTTAAAAGAAAGCACACACTCAGTGAAGAACCCTGGTCAGTTCCTAAGTAACTTAATGTGGTAAGTTTTCAGCCCAGTTGAGTAAAAGAATCAAAGAATATTTTTCTGGTTTTCCAACTTACTGTATATTGTAAAGAGTTGGTGTTTAAAATATTGGGCTAGATTCAATTCAGTGAAAAAAGTTTTATCAATTCATTTCAGAAAACTTTTTTCATAGTTTATCATCTGAAAACGCTATTGAAGTTTATGGGGAAAAAATTTTGAGAAAATTATTTTCTTCTTAATTGAATCTTGTCATCGAGTTTCACATTATAAATCGTAAGATAATTTTTTCTCACTTAATTGAATCTGGTCCATTGTGAGATAACCTTTGTATGTTAACGTTCTGGTATGTCCATTTGTAGAATTTTGTATGTTATTTTTACACTGGAATTTACACAAGAATATTACCCCTCCATGGAGTTGGTGAAATCTATTAAAGTTAACACAAATTAATCCATTCAAGGGCTATAAATTTGCATGGAAATTAGTTCAGGCAACTTGCATGAACTGTGCTGGTTTCTGCACACATTAATGGCTCATAAAATTTTACTGTAAATTTACTGTGGCTCTGTACATTTTTACTTGCCATGTCACAGAAATCACTGTAAAAAGGGCCATAAAACATTTTAAAAAAGCCCTATTTCCTACTTTTTATATAGTGATTTGATTGTAACATGTGGTATAGAAAATTGTACTTTATTTATTTCTGTACTCTATAAATATGCCCTTGCACATTTGATAAACAGCACTTAGAACTTAATTTATTTTGTATAATTCTACTTTCTTCCCTAATACTGTATTTCAAAGGATCAATGTTTATCTATTTATGTGAAAAAGGCATTGAGACTATTATTCAGAATGCTTGGTACCTGGAGTTTTTAAGATAATGGGCCTTTTTAATTGCAGCACAAAGCACATAAAATAGTATTCTGTGCCATCAATGTGGATTTATGCTAGATGTGTTATCACATATGAGATAAGTCTCATTCCAGAGAGAAATGAATCAGCCATTAATAGTTTGTTTATTTTTTTTTAAAAAAAAGATTGGATTCTAATGAGAAGGTTATTCTGCTATGTTCCTGGATAACAGATTTTTAGCTAATTCATTCCACACCTGTATTTATTTTTTAGATTTCACGTCAGTTTTCTTTTGTGTAAATTTCCTTTCATTACATTAATCACTGCAAATTGTACTTGAAAAATATTCTGAAACTAAATAAACTTTATTGGTCAGATCCATCAGAATACACAGTTGGTTGAATTGTTTCAGATTTCTATCAAATGATAAATGATTGGTATAATTTGTCCTTTGCACCCTTTTATTGGAAAAAATGGTTTAAATTAAGAATACAATTACAACTTTGAACTAAAATGACAGCATAAATGTCAAGATTAATAGGAGAAATTGTTAAATGGACATTGAGATTATTTATAATGGCTGCATGGAGCACATTCACCCACAGCTAGCAAAATCTGGACTCAATATTTTTCACTTTTTATCATAATTATATTAACTGTATGAATGCTACTTGCAAAACCAGTACACACTTGTTTGGAACATTGGAATTTCATGTGCCGACCTCTAGATTGGACTTTCCATGTAATTGAGTCTGGTCCATAGATGATCAAAGCCCAAAATGGAGGAGCACCTTTAGTATCATTTGAACTAAGGAATCAAAAGGATTCATTAAAATATTTTCACATTTTTTTAAACGTTCATAACCAAAATATTTATTAGAGCAACAGACTGTCCTACTTTAGTTAACTGATTTAAGCTATTCCTTGGCTACATTACTGAACTCTTCAAAATCGTTTACATTTCCAAGACAAATTACAAGGCGGAGAGTAACATCTTGGACAATATTTTCTGTTGTCAAATTGGAACAAGGACCCTTGTTTAGTTCTTTCATTATGATTTGTTTATTTTTTTCAAATTTAGCATTATATTTTGTTTTTGGACTGATTATATTCGCCATAATCTAGAGTGGAATTCTACTATTACAAGATAAATGATGAATACTAAATTGAATTAAATTTTTGCACTTCGCTATGGTTTTACCCACACCTGCTCAAGATATTAAGGAATGGCAGATTCTTATTCCCCAAACTGCCTCCAACAACTCCCAATGACTTTAGTAACAGAAGTGTAAAGTGCTTTTATACCTGAAAATCTACAAGTGAACTTTTGAGAAGTAAATCACTCACACTACGCTATCCACACCTATTTTAAGTTAATAGGAAATGTGGGAAGTTGCCACGATTGTTTCCAGCACAGAATGCTACATGTGGCATTCCTTAAAACAGACATGTTTTTACAGGGCAGGGTGCAAAAACAGACACAAAGCCTGAAATTTGTACTTCATCATGGGGTGCAGGACCTGCACTCCCCACCCCCGTAAATCCAGCTCTGCCAGTGCTCATGTGGAGCAAGCCTGGGAGAGGTTTGTAGCCTTCTCCAATCTTCCCCTTCATGCCCAATGCTCATCCTTAAAAAAATGGCGGTGTACTTACTCAACTGTCAACATAATTTTGCTAATTAATTGGCCTATTTTGGTATTGCAAGCAGTGCAAGTGCAAGAACCTTGTCTCAAGGTTTCTCACTCATGACTTTAACAAAAATAATTCTAATATTGAAAAATGTATTTTTATAACTTGCTTCAAAGGCTTTTAGCAGTGATTTCTATACTATAAATGATCTAGTGACAGAATGTTTGCACAAAAATATACATGAACAATAAAACATACATTTCGTTAACTTTGATTAATAACTAATCTTTCTAATTTTTGTAAAAAAAATGAAATCTGGAGAGATAGCTTTCAATTTAGTATAATGTTGCTATTTTATATATTTTAATAATGTTCTGTTATTTTCAGGTCCGTTTAGCAAGTTATATTTATTTATATACAGTAGGATATAAGTACAATGCATCAAATCACTTACCCCTCATTATATATTACTCTCAACCAGGGGACAGTTGTCCTGGGCCTGGTAGAATTTATGGTTAAAGGGGGGCCTGGCTGAAGAACGTGCAAGCCAAAGTGCCAATGTCCTGAAGCTCGGGGGACCCGAAGCCAAAGCCACAAAAAAACACCCAAAGCCATGAAAGGAGCTAAATCCAAAGACCCAAAGCCACAAAAGGAGCTGAAGAAAACCAAAGAAGCTGTCATCACTGAGGACAAGGAAGAAGAACCTACGGTAAGTTCCACTGAACACCAATTTTTTTTTTTAAACCTCTGGCGACTAATGTATTATTTTAATCCTCTATAGGCCCCTAGCCACCAATGTATTTTTAAAATTCTATGAGGCCCCTGACCAGTAATGTTTTTTCTTTACCTTGAAAGGGGGGTCCTGGTCACCATTTTTTTTAAATATTCTATGGGGCCCCTGACCACCAATGTTGTTTTCTTTAACTTGTAAGGTGGGGCCCTGGCAACCAAAGTTTTTTAAAAAAATATTCCATTGGAGCCTAGACCACCAATGTTTTTTCTTTAACTTGTAAGGGTGGATCCTGGCCACCAATATTTTTTTAAATGGGGTTGTTAACTTATAATGGGGCCTGGCCACAATGGGCTTTTAGCATCCATGTTTTAGCGCCCAAGTTTGTGTGGCTTTTTTACTGTGGTGTGGGGGGATCTAGGACAGGGCCTGTGGCGGTGTATGGAGCCCCATGATTTCTGATGGCAGCCCTGTTCTGAACTAAACCTCCTTCTCTCCTATTAGGTAAATCAGCCACCAGCATTTTAAGCAGCTTTGTGAATCTGTGTATATTCACCGTGTTTGCGTTGGGTTTCGCCCTGAGCTCTAGCTTCTTCCTGAACTCTGAAACCATACAGGCAGGTATGGGGAACTAAAGTCTAAAATAGAATAATGCTAGAAATGCTGTATTTTGTATACTAAACATAAACATGAACTTACTGCACCAGAAGCCTATTTAAACAAATGATTTATGTTTTCAAAGTTGGCCGCAGAGGGTCATCATTTTGTAACTTTGTTAAACATCTCTGCAAGACCACGCACATGATCAGTGTGGTCTGGGCTTTAGTTGGGAGGTTAAGTTTAGGGATCGTCATAAATTAAAAAAACAATAAAATCAATGCAGCACAAGTCAAATAGTATCTGCCATAGAAGCCCATACAGCAAGACTGATTAATAATCAGAATATGCAAACTGCACTGGGTCTACGGATACAAATCTCTACACAGTAGCCAGCTGCTCGACAAACAGGGAAACAAACAAAGCTGCTCGAGGTCAGGGAAGTAAGGTGGGGGGCTCCCCCCTGCCATTTGAAAGTATGATGGGTTTTCTGCAGAGCAGTTAGGGGCCCTCCGAAGTTTCCTGCAGCTGTCATCTGCAGCAAGTAAAAGAAGGGGGAATTTCACTGCATACAGTCTGGTTTATTATAAAAACAGTAAACACTTTTTAATGAAAGTATATTGGTATGTTTTAAGGTATATTATTGGTATATATTAAGGTATATTGTTTTGCCTTTATATCCCCTTCAATTGGTTCCTGATAAAACTGACCGTAATATTTGTGCATGTGATAGGTACCTTAGACTGTAAGCACTACTCGGGCAGGGACTGATGTACATGATATATATCCTCTTACAGTGATCCTCAACCAGTAGCTCGTGAGCAACATGTTGCTCTCCAACCCCTTGGATGTTGCTCTCAGTGGCAGGTGCTTATTTTTGAATTCCATGCTTTTGGCAAGTTTTGGCTGATTAAAAAACAGATATACTGCCAAACAAAACCCTCCTGTAGGCTGCCAGTAAACATAGGGGCTACCACATAGCCAATCACAACCCTTAATTGGCACCACTCAGGAACATTTTTCGTGCTTGTGTTGCTCCCCAACTCTTTTTAAATCTGAATGTTGCTCACGGGTGAAAAGGGTTGGGGACCCTGCTCTATTAAAATGCTGCAGAATGTGTTGGAATTATACAAATAAACGATAATAACAGTAATATATTTCAAAATACACCCTGCAGTATCTGTATATCTGAAAAGTAAATGTATTATTTTATTGAAATATATATCAGAATCATGTTAAAAATATGCTGGGTGTGTTTTATAAATAAATTCTTAGCACAGATTAACTCTGATCCTGAGGAAAAATACAGTTTCACCTCAACTGACAGTTACATATAAAAATTCAAAACAAAGAAATGCTTGAAATGCAGGAGAGTCAATTATAAATATTAAGGGGTTATTTACTAAAATCTGAAAGTTTCTCACCATTTCCTTAAAATCACTTTGACCAAACGTGCATATTTTTACCCTATTTATCAATAAATGTACTCGAAAAAATCTGGTGCCGGAAAAGACACACTAAAATCATTTAAAAATCGGAATTGTACGTTTTTGTCGGATTTGACAGCAGCAACTCAGATTATTTAAGATTAACGCCCGAAAACCACATATTATTCAGATTATTGTATGAAATCCAGCACAGATCATCCAATTGTAAACGGACATCTGCAATTGACTTCTACATGACCGTGGCAGGTTTGAGATGGAGTACATTTTTATTCAGACTTTTAACAGCCTCTGGGTTTAATAACTCTTGAAAATTTTAATTTTTTTTCCCTTTAAAACGCAGACCATAAAAAACTAACTTTAGTAAATAACCCCCTAAGGCTTGAGGGGTATTTCTGAAAACTAAACTTTTTCTCACTTTATCAAAAAGAAAAAAATTCAACAAAACTCCCAGACCCCAATACCCTACCCATTTCCCTCCTAAACTAAGACATAAAACTTCTCCCAAAATCATGGCAGAAATACTGCAACTGATCTTATCCAGAATCTTGACTTTAATTCAATTAGGTTTCATGAAAGGAAGTCATTCGGTAAAGGCCATACGGCAGCTCCTAGCTTCCATCTACCTACACAACATAGAAAAATGGAAACATGGAATTCTAGTAAATCTAGATGAGAAAGAAGCGTTCAACAGAATACATTATACCCACCTTCTCAGGTTACTCAAGTTTCTACATTTTGGCCACCAGTTATTGAAACTTTTGTCACAGTCTACTGTGTGCTGGCAGAAATATGCATGGAGCAATGTCTCTGAGCTGTTGGTAACTGTAATGGTATTTTAGTGCAGGTTTAAGTACTTTTGCATACTAGCGATGTTACAATGAGGAAAGAATAGAAAATTGTGTGACTCTTCCACACAATGAGCTGGAATATGGAGTCTTAGCTCCCACAAGGCACTGGGTCCGGGAATGCTCCTGGAATGCTTTTACCAGTAATGTTAAGTATGCTGTAATTTGTAGCCCAGCAACAGCTAAGCAAAATGGGGATGAGCAAACAATGTTTAGATCCCAGATCTCCGCAGATGGATAGGTATATTTCTAGCAACAATTAAATGCTGTACTGCAATTTCGCATCCTCCCTAGTATCAATAAAATCTGAAATCAATACAGATTTTTTGGGATGTGTGGTTTTATCCTGAATAAGTTCATTTAGGATCTTGCATTGGATACAAGAACCCAAATTCTAACTAACACAGTTGATTACCCCAGTACCCCAAAGAGTTTTTTCTGGAATGCAGCCTACACTGTGCATTTACATAAATATTAGGCTGTGAAGTAGAAATAAATAAAACATTAGGCAAAAAATATTTTTAATTAATTTGGTGCATCTGTCAATGAACACAAAGAAACATTTCTTTCTGCTGATAATGAATTATTATGTAATCCAGATTAATGGTCTGTTTATAGTTCTAGGAAGCTGCCCAAAAAAATGTGTCCCATTTACATGCTTTTAATGTGGAAAGGTTGGCACTTTAATTAAGCTTCTGATGCGGGAAGATGCATTTTAGTTAACCTCCACAGTCTACACCATTTCTGGTTTGGGAAAGTTTCAGGGATCTCTTCTAAAGGAGATAATTGTTCAGGAAATGTAAGAGCCAACAAAATGTTCTTCATGTTTGATATTTTGGAAAAGGAATATAGAGGCTTTTTCCCCCTTTTTTTTTTTCTTTCCATTAAAAAATGCCAGCCAGTCAAGGTAAAGATTAACTAACTGGACATTTTCTAAATTGATAAAAAAAAACATGTTTCAATATGAATGCTGAATTGATTCCAAATCTAATTTGAATGCTCTAATGTTTTCTGAACAATATTAATATAGTTTAGAGCTTAAGACTCTAAGATAATGTCTGGACTATGTTTTCCCTAACAAGCAAGCTTCTTTTACTCAGTCTTTAAAGAAACTTTTAGTTATAAAAATAAAAACAAGGTAAATAGGTTGTGCAAAATAAAAAAAATAATTTAAAAAGGCTGGAGTGACTGGATGTTTAACATATTAGCCAGAACACGACTTCTTGATTTTCAAGCTCTCTTGGTTTCCACTGATTGATTACCAAGCAGTAACCAATCAGTTACTTAAGTAGGGGGGCCACATGGGTCATAACTATTGCTTTTGAATCTGAGTTGCATGCTAAGGATCAATGGCAAACTCAATGAACAGTTATGTCCCATGTGGCCCCCTTCAAGTCTCTGACTAAGAGTTAGAGAGCTGCAAGTTGGAGTTCTGTTAGAAATCCGCTCACTCCAGCCTATAAATTTTTGGCTATTATGTATGGGGATCGTATATTTCAAAGTGGATTTGATTAAGTTAATCATACTTATATTGAGTGGCAACTTGAGCAAAATTGAATGATAAAACCTTAATAAACTCTTCTTAGGTCAAAAAAGTAATCCCATAAAAACACCTCACACTTACTAGGGTTCTACTTCTTGTAATTCCTCTGCCAGGCCCCACTCAATGACTTATTCACCCAGCCCCCACACCGACATATTCACCCACCCAACCAGCCCCTTCACCAACACATTCAACCAACCACCCACCCAGCCCCCTAATCGACACATTCACCCACCATCCCAGCCCCCTAATTGACTAATTCACCCACGCTCCCAGTCCCCTCATCGACACATTTATCCACCCTCCCACCCCCCTTACTGACACATTCGCCCCTCCTCCAAGCCCCCTAATCGACACATTCACCCACCCTCCCATCCCCCTCACCAAAATATTGCCCACCCTCCCATTCCCATCACTGATACATATGCCCACCCTCCCATCCTCATCAACGAAACATTCGCCCACCCTCCCATCCCCGTCACCGACACATTCGCCCACCCTCCCATCCCCCTCACCGACACATTCGCCCACCCTCCCATCCCCCTCACCGACACATTCGCCCACCCTCCCATCCCCCTCACCGACACATTCGCCCACCCTCCCATCCCCCTCACCGATACATTCGCCCACCCTCCCATCCCCCTCACCGATACATTCGCCCACCCTCCCATCCCCCTCACCGATACATTCGCCCACCCTCCCATCCCCCTCACCGATACATTCGCCCACTCTCCCATATTAGAAACATTATTTTTTTTTTGCACAGCCTATACCCAGTTTTTATTTTTACACTGAACCTTTAAAATGTATTTATGCCCATTATACCTGAATTTCAAATATGAGGCTATTAAAGTTACATTATGCTTGTGATCTGTTTCATAATTTCTGTCTAATGGAATAGAGCATAATCAAATGAATGTAACTTAATGGAATTTCCATTAATGATAATTATATACATATTTCTTTTTTTGTTGCTGCTCAAAGTCTACCACTTCACTCCAGTACAAGCTCTGTACAAAGCCACATTTAGCTGTGCAAACTTGTGTAACAAAGATGTTAATGGCATTTTTGTAAATAAAAAAACAACTTGCAGACACAACCCATCTGCAGTACCTATGAATGGTAGATAGGCAAACACTACAAAAATACTAATTTTTGTACTAATATGCAAAGTTTTTTCATTAATATGTGCCATTTTATCTAAGCATTTTCTAATTAAGTACAATGAAAAAATAATTGGGCATCTAAGTTCAACCGTCTCAACTAAGTTCCTAACATCTAATTTTTAAGTCAAAAATCGAGTAGGAGGACACATTAATACTAATTTCAAATGGATCAGCATGCAACTACAAATGAGCAAACCTCCCATAGTTTTTTGCATTATTGACTGGTTGAGTCTCCTCATCATGCTTATTATCCTGATGAAACTGTTTACTCAA
Source organism: Xenopus laevis (assembly GCF_017654675.1). Taxonomy (NCBI): domain Eukaryota; kingdom Metazoa; phylum Chordata; class Amphibia; order Anura; family Pipidae; genus Xenopus; species Xenopus laevis. The sequence goes on along the minus strand of NC_054374.1, from coordinate 50,935,040 downwards.
ACAAAATGGTTGCTATCTGGCAGGAAATAGTGATTTTTCTGAATGATGTATACAGCTAGAGATTCCGTCCTTGTTTGATTATTGCTGTCTTCAATGGCTTACTTTTACAGAAATATATATCTTGAGATTGTTATGGCAAACAATCATGTTCAGTTTAATAAATCCATCTGAGAACAAACTTCCTTACCTTGCCTTATAGCAATAACCCCCCTCATTGGTTAATGCATGTGAATGTTTGCAATAGTTACATAGTTACATAGTTAAATTGGGTTGAAAAAAGACAAAGTCCATCAAGTTCAACCCCTCCAAAGAAAACCCAGCATCCATACACACACCCCTCCATACCCTCACATAAATTATAAATACCCATACCTATACTAACTATAGAGTTTAGTATCACAATAGCCTTAATATTATGTCTGTCCAAAAAGTCATCCAAGCCATTCTTAAAGGCATTAACTGAATTAGCCATCACAGCATCACCTGGCAGTGCATTCCACAACCTCACTGTCCTGACTGTGAAGAACCCCCTACGTTGTTTCAAATGAAAAGTTATTTTCTTCTTTTCTTTTCTTCTAATCTAATCCGCACAAAATCATTTGCTAATAGCAACCAATCTGGTTTTTTTTGTATCATCAGGGGCAAATTAATGTAAAGGCTCCCCTAGGCTACAGCCTAGGAGTCGAATGTGATCAGAAGACCTATCTAGAATTTTTGTAAATTATTATTTCTATTTTCATTTTTTTAACATTTATTTTTTCTGTGCTGCTGGGTCTGATGGGTGCAACTGCTGAGAACTCAAAACAGCCAAGGCATGTGTGTGTGCAGCTGGATACATGTAGATTTCATGACATCACTGGCAAACGACAGCCCTGACCTAGTGCATGGGTGCATGCATGCCAGGGAGGCCCATGGGTGCAGCCTTACAGGGGCCACATCTCATTGATCCACCACTGTTTATAATTACAAAATAAAATACATCTACTGATTGGGTACTACTACTACTACTACTGGCAACAATATTCATCCATGTTACCACCTATATTCATCATAAGCTCTTCTGTCTTTACGTGCCTGTTTCAAGATTTTCTAATTAGCTCTTACCATAGCCTTTCTCTCAGTTTGAAAATCCATGCACAAAACCCAGCAGATAGAGCAACCAAGAGACAAGAATTGGAAGTACAGTTGGCCAAATGTGCAAAACCTTTGAAAAAAATTCAAGCCATAAACACAAGTTATATGCTTAAATAACATACTGTATATGTACATCGCATGTAAAGGAAGATTCTACAAATCTGTGCCTACCACACATATTACCAAAAACATTAAATAATTCATTAACTAAACAAAAACATTTGAAGTTAGAGTACCTACCTATTCTATAAAAAGAACTCTTTAAAATTGTCATAAATGCATATATATTGGTACTTCATTTGTAATTCAACATTGAAGCAGTTACAAATTGTTAGCCCCAGTCTATCCAAGTACAAATCATCAGTCGCAAATCTATATTCCTTAAATCACACCACATCTAGCAAATTGCATGTACAGCTGCCCAATATCTGTTCACCTCCTCACTGAATTTGTTTGACAATATCTGTCTTACATAACACAAAGCTGGCTCCCACTTTAGTGTGTGTGTGTGGTCGCAAGAAAACCAGGGTGGCATAGCATTACTATTTTGAAAAACATTTCAGTCCCTTCATTTTTTTGGACTTAAATAATAAACATATCCTTAAATCACATTTAATACTTTGCCAAGTCATCTATCAGCTCTTGAACATTTATCTCAAAATGTTCTAGTGTTCGAAACTCATCATTATTTCCTGCTCCCTTAAAATAGAAGTTTTGAATAATATACAAAAACATTATAACCCAGAAAATAATTTTAATTAAGCTTAGTGAAAATATGGAAAGCGAACAAAATTAACATCAGATTCAGAAGTCATAAACAACAAAAACAAATTGTGATGGAAGACTCTTAATCAGTAAATTTAGAGATGAATTTCATGTATATACTCATAGCACCAAAACAGAAGGAACAAAGAGATCTGTTGTTACATTTTGCATTCATTTTAGAGAATAGCTGATGATAGCTAAACATAATACAATGAAGAAAATGCATCTCGGATTTCGAAATGGAATGATTTTGCTAACCAAAGTTAGAATGAGACATTGGAAACAAATGCCTTTTTAATGGTAATCTTTCTCTAGAGAAAGAAACTTTTAAAGTAATAAACTTTAATCCCTACTGCATTATCTACATATTTTAAATATATAATTTTATTAAAATAATAAAATCACCATCCGTGCTCTTTCTAAAAATACATCATAATAGTACATCATAATAGTACATCATAAAATGTTTTAACATATTTGGCATAATGCACAGATCTTAAATGCATTTATTTTTACTATGCAGAAGTAATTGTTTTACTACATTAATACTATATTAATACAGAGCAACTCTTTTATCCAGCTTTACTTTGAGAAGAATTGATTTTTATTTTGGTGAGGGCCCTCTTCATGAATTTGAAAATATAACGATATACAAGTGTTCATTATTCTAAAGATCTATCTTAAAAGTGGTGATTAAAAAATACATGTCATGTATTTGCAGTGGATAATGGATAATTGATCATATAGATGAGTGCAGTTAGCGATGGGTTAGAGTAGATGATTCTAAATTTGATTGCCTCATCGACATCCACAGTGAGGAGCATAACTGTGAAAAGTCAATTCTTAGGGCATCTCCCCCCCCCAAAAAAAAAAAAAAATATTTTATATATATATATATATAAAAAAATATATATATATATATTTTATATATATTTTATATATATATATATATAAAACATAATTTTCTTCAATAAACTCAGGAAAGGAAAGATGAAAATTAAGGACCTTTGGGTATCTATAAAATCATAGGGCTTGTCACAGTTGATTTTCATTTAAACACTATAACACCTTTGAAATCATATAAAACAGTCAAAGTTTTTACATTTATCATCAGACACAGTACATTGAGCAAAGTAAATTATGTCATTTCACTTTTTACAGTAGCATTCAGTGCAGCAGTCACGTTCTATGGGGCATTAGGTTCTCAAATGCATATACTTTCCAAAACATTTTTATTTGTTTAAAGTAAATGCTGTAAAAACAGTCTGGAATTTGAAATACTTTGAGGTTAATTTCAAGGTCATAAACAGTTTTGTTAAAAAAAGTCCATACATTCCATCATTTAAATAATTTCCAATGGGCTGATTTCATTGACCCTGGAAACAAAATATCATAAATAAGGTCTCCTTTTTTTATACAGGTATATCATAGTAAGGTAGCCTTTACTAGATATTAAATAGCAAAAGGCATTCCAGTAGTTTTTTAAATTAAGACCACCTTCATGCTCAATCATTCAGCCAGGTTCATATACTGTAACCATAAATAACACTAATCGTGTCCTAAAGGTGCCTGGTCCTGTGTAAATGAGTGCTAAAGTGCTAAAACGGATAGAGGGCTCTTCTGGGCTTCCCAGCAATGTTCCCTTTAAGATGGCTCTCATGCACGCGTACACAAATTTTGAGGCCAGCACACACAATTAATTGTGCTGCTCAAAAAGAGTTTTGTGTGAAAAAACATAATTTTTTACCTGCACACACAGGTTTTCAAAAGTGCGCACACAGATTTGGAATGTGGGCAAACAATCATTATTTTCCGCACAAAGCCAAGAAAAATTAGAGGGAACATTGCTTCCCAGAATCCCTTGTCTTTAGTGTAGAAAAATACATTGGGACAGTATCTCTAGGGCTGGCAACTACTGGCCTTTCTATATATGTATCTTCCCCCTAGCTAATAACATTACCATCAAACATCAGTATTACTGTCCACAATGGTAAAATACTGGCCAGTTGGCATTTTTGTCTATATAGCAATAGCTTTGGTTAGAAACTACATAACAGTGCGATGGTACTTATTAAAGGAATACTTTTGGGGTAATTTACTATTATGAATGTGCAAAGGGCAAAACACAGATGTAATGCATCTTTATTTTGTTCTTACACTGCCTTTCTTGATTTAAGAATTGCTGCAGGCCTCTGCACTCTGTTTCTCAGCTCCCCTTATACATTTAAATGATCCTCATATGCTGTGCTTAGCATAAGGAGATGACATGCTGATAGTTTTGTGCTAATTCCTTCTTCAAACTTTGGCTTTTTCCCGCTTCCTCTCTGGATTCTGTAATGCAATAGGCGATCTATTGGAAGTAGGGATGGCCGAATTTGACCAGTTTCGCCAAAAATTTGCCACAGGCGAAATGTCGGCGACGTCCATTAAAGTTGATCCAGAGGAAGGCAAAAAAAACCCCAATTTACCTCTCCAATTTGCTTCAGAGGGGGAATTACTCCCTGTTTCACCTTGTACTATGAGCTATCTTCCATAACCCTTTATCCCTCACTAGCTAAAAAGTCATCCAACCCCTACTTAAAGCTATCTAATGTATCAGCCAATACGACTGATTCAGCGAGAGAATTCAACATCTTCACAGCTCTCACTGGAAAAAAACCCTTCCAAATATTTAGGCGGAACCTTCTTTCTTCTAATTGGAAAGGGTGACCTTGCATCAGCTGTAAAGACCTACTGATACATAAAGCATTAGAGAGATTATTATATAATTCCCTAATATATTTATACATGGTTATCATATCACCCCTTAAGCTCCTCTTCTCCAGCATGAACAACCCCAATTTGGTCAGTCTTTCCTCATAGCTAAGATTTTCCATACCTTTTACCAGCTTAGTTGCCCTTCTCTGGACCCTTTCTAATTCAGTAATGTCCTGTTTGAGCACTGGAGACCAAAACTGTACTGCATATTCTAGATGGAACCTTACTAGTGCACTATACTGTGGAAGAATGACCCCTTCCTGCCGTGAATCATTGCCCATTTTAATACAGCTCAAAACTTTCTTTGTCCTTGATGCTGCTGACATTGTTTGCTACAGCCAAGTTTATCATCTCCAAGGACTCCAAGGTCCTTTTCCATAATGGATTTGCCTAGTGCAGTCCCATTAAGGGTGTAAGTGGCTTGGATATTGTACTTCCCAGGTGCATGACTTTACATTTATCAACATTGAATCTCATTTGCCACTTAGCTGCCCAGATTACCAGTTTGTCAAGATCCTATTGCAAGGATACCGAATACCGGATGAAATTAATTGGGCTGGATAGTTTTGTGTCATCTGCAAATACTAATACATTACTTACAATACTCTCCACTAAGTCATTAATGAAAAGGTTAAATAAAAGTGGACCCAATACCAACCCCTGAGGGACCCCTCAGAGAGAAGTAGAGAATTTACCATTAGCAACTACCCTCTGTACCTGATCCTGTAGCCAGTTTCCAATCCATGTGCAAATGACTTCATTAAGCCCAAAAGACCAAAGCCTAGTGCTGTCACATTAAGGGTTTAAGTGGCTTTGGTATTTTTACAACCCAGGTGCATGAGTTTACATTTATTAACATTGAATCTCATTTGCCACTTAGCTGCCCAGATTGCCAGTTTGTCATGATCCTGTTGCAAGGTTACTGCATTCTGGATGGAATTAATTGGGCTGGATAGTTTTGTGAAGAGAAAAATCACCGGCACAACAGGATATTTCTAGCAGGAAAACCCTTGCTCGTTTATTTGCGGATGCAATGTTTCGGGAGCGTAACCCCTTTGTTACGCCCTGAAACGTTGCATCCGCAAATAAACGAGCAAGGGTTTCCCTGCTAGAATTATCCTGTTGTGCCAGTGATTTTTCTCTTCTCTGACTGTTGTGGAGGCTGCCAATACCTCCTTCATCGAGCATCAAGTGTCACGAGATTCGGACAGCCAGGGTGTGTGAGGTGACCCCCCTTTTCTTCCCACTGGATAATTTTGTGTCATCTGCAAACACTGATACATTACTTACAATACCCTCCTAAGTCATTAATGAACAAGTTAAAAAAAAGTGGGCTCAATACCGAGCCCTGAGGGACCCCACTAAGAATCTTACTCCAAGCAGAGAATGTACACATTAACAACCACCCTCTGTAACCGATCCTATAGCCAGTTTCCTATCCATGTGCAAATGCCTTCATTAAGACCTTAGTTTAGAAAGCAGTTGTTTGTGGGGCACGGTATCAAATGCTTTGGCAAAATTCAAATACATCACATCACTGTACAGCATCTTACTTACCTCAACATAAAAAACAATCAAATTTGTCTGACATGACCTATCCTTCATAAAGCCATGCTGATTGCTGCTCATAATGCAATTCACTAGTAAAAAACTTTGAATGTGGTCCCTTAACAGCCTTCAAATAATTTGCCCACCACAGATGTCAAACTTACTGGCCTATAATTGGAAGGGTGAGATCGTAATTCCTTTTTACATATTGGAATGACATCAGCTTTTCTCCAATTCATAAGTACCATACTAGATGAAAGCAAATCTGAGAAAATCAGAAATAGGGATCAGTCTAAAACTGAACTAAGCTCTCCTAGAACCCGGGGGTTTATGTCATCTGACTCTGGCACCTTGTTTACATTAATTTCTATTAAAACTTTATGAATCATATCCTGAGTCAGCCACTGACTAGATTGAGCTGAGCCAACAGTGCAGCTATGAAGTGAGCCTGGGGACTCTGTCTCCTCTATTGTATACACTGAACAAAATAACCGATTTAGCACATTTGCCTTTTCTGTATCTGTTACAAACATACTGGTACCATTATGTAAAGGAGCAACACTTGCAAACAGCATCTTTTTACTATTAATATGCTTAAAAAACTTTTTCGGCTTAGTCTAAGCCTCAGCCCCAATCTGCTCCTCATTTCCTTTCTTTGCCTTCCGGATTGCTGTTTTACAACATTTATTATAGTTTTTATATTTATTAAATGCAGCTTCTTTTCCAACAGACTTGTAGTTTTTAAATGCCTTTCTTTTCTTTCCTATTAACTTCTTTACTTCTATATTAAGCCACATAGGGTGATTATAAGTGCTTATACATTTACTTCTTAAGGGAATGAATTGAGAACAGTAACAACTTAATATTATCTTGAATTACCATTTCTGTTCTGTGTTTTAGCTGAAAACATAATGCCCCAATCTATGCTCTGAAGGGCAGCCCTCAAGGCACTAAAATTAGCTTTTCTGAAATTCATGGTTTTTGTTGGAAGGGGGGCAGTGGAAGGGGCTGATGATGAGCTAGTGTTTAGTTCTCCTTTAAAGGGTAGTTCACCTTTTACCTAACTTTTATTATGGTGTAGACATTCATATTATAAGACTATTGGTTTTCATTTTTTTGTTTGTGGTTTTTTCATTATTTTGCTTTTACTTCTGCAGCTTGCCGACTAGAACCAGCTAGCTGGTTGCTTGGGTCCACTTACCATATTGACCAGGCAGTGGTTAGAGACTTGAATATGAATAGCAATGGGTCTGAATAGAAACAAGTAAGAAAAAAATAACAATACCAAGAAAATTTTAGCTTCAAAGAGCAATGGTTTTCAGGCTTCTGGTGTCAGCAATCCCCATCTGACAGCTAGAAAGAGTTCAAAAAATGAAGAACAGTCAAAAATTTGCTAAGAATAGGGCATTCTATAACATTCTAAAAGTTATTTTAAAGGTGAACAACCTCTTTGAAAGCCATTTAAAAGCCATTTAAAAGTAGCACACATTTGATGCACACAGAACAGGGCCATGCTGATTTGTAGCATTATTTATACAAAATAATAATCCCTCACATAGTAGTCACTAGGGGGCAGATTTATCAAAGGTCGAGGTGAATTTTCGAATGGAAAAAAATCGAATTCCGAGCTTTTTTATTGTAATTCGACTAGGGAATAGTCCAAATTCAATTTGAATTTGAAAAAAGTTCAAAAATTCGAATATCGAAATATATCATGTACTGTCTCTTTAAAATTCAACTTTGACCATTCACCATCTAAAACCTGACGAATTGCTGTTCTAGCCTATGGGGGACCTCCTAGAACCTATTTGGAGTCAATTGGTGGACTTTGAAAAATCTAAGATTTTTTTTGAAAAACTTTGAATCGAATTCGATCTAATACGCTATTCCTTCAATTCGTATGATTCGAATTCGGCCGAATACAGACCTATTCTAGCGAAAACAGACATATCCAACATCCTCTCTGTGCTTGGTCAGTTTAATTCTTATGCATGTTTGTTTTTCACAAACCCTTCTGAAACATATCCTCCCTTTGTTTGTTAAATTTTCCTATTATATTCTTAGGTGAATAGACGAATGTTCCCCAACCAGTGGCTCATGAGCAACATGTTGCTCACCAACCCCTTGGGTTCTGCTCTCAGTGGCCTTAAAGCCAGACAATGTTCTGGCCGTAACAACAATCATATAAAAGCTATATCTGGCAAATAGTAGTGACAGTCACTTATTGATATTGTCAGATAGGAAATAGAAGCAGAGATATTATCATAAGATGTCAGAAATCTTCTAACCTGTCCATTTGACTAATGAATGATCATCATGGTATGAATAATGTCGGGACATTCCAAATGGCCAGCTTAAGTTCTTTTTGTACTTCAAAGTGTATATAAATATTACTTTTTGAGATTTTTTTTCATGATATATACCCCTTATAGGACAACATTCTTTTGGAACAAAGTAATGGAAGGAAGTGAACGTGTTCCATGTTTCTGAAATCAGTTCTCAGTGTCAGAATCTCTTTTTACTAATTACCTATTTTTTAAATTCCAAACATAATTCTCCCCTCGAACACTGCTTAAAAAAACATTTTCACATCCAAGTTCAACTTATATAACCCAATATCTGCAGCTAGATCTAGATCTGTGTTTTAGGTTACAGTATATTTATTATTCTACTCTATTCAAATCGAAACAAGAGAAATAGTAAAAAAAGGAAAATGACTGTGTGTTGGGATAAATCAAAGTTTCAGGATCTACTTATAAATATTAACTTTGTGACTGTAACTTACATACCTAAAAAAACAACAAAGAGATTATTATTTTTTTACAGTTTGGTAAGCGTTTCTTTCTTCTTGTACTAGATTGCTATCTTGATAAAGACTGAACGCATAAAGTGTATAAAAAATGGATATGCAGGATGAATATCTAAAAGGGAAACTATTTTTAAAATATTTTGTTTTAATTCAGTGTTTCTTTAATTGCACAAAGTAATTATTCAAACATACAGGGATGATCTACTAAAATCTGAAAATTTCTCTCTCTTTTCTTAAAACTACTTCGACCAAACTCCTGTGCACATTTTTACTGTACATACCTGTACATGCGGGCTTATATAGAGATATATTTATAGTATTAATTGGACCCATTTATTTTTCCCTTAAACAGATAATAAAGAATCCAAGAATATTTGTCCTCTATATATTTGCATTTATACACACTGGGATGGATTTAATTTGCTGACGAAATCAAATTTCATGAGAAAGCATCAGTTTAAGGGCCAGTTCGGATGAGACTGTAATTAAAGGGGTTGTTCACCTTTAAATTAAGTTTAGTATGATGTAGAGAGTGATATTCTAAGACAATTTGTAATTGGTTTTAATTTTTTATTATTTGTAGCTTTTGGGTTATTTAGATTTTTATACAGCTCTTCAGTTACCAATTTATGCAATTTGGTTGCTAGGGTCCAAATTACCCTAGCAACCATGCTTTAATTTGAATAAGATATTGGCATATGAACAGAAGAGGGCCTGAATAGAAAGATGAGCAATTAAAAGTAGCAATAAAAATACATTTGAAGCCTTACAGAGAATTTGTTTTTTGATGCGGTCAGTGACACCCTTTTAAAAGCTGGAAAGATCCAGAAGAATAAAGCAAATTATTAAAAAAACGATAACAAATAAATAATGAAGACCCATTGAAAAACTGCTTAGAATTGACCATTCTTTAACATACTAAAAGTTAACTTAAAGGTGAACCATCCCCTTAATGCCTGCTGGGGTAAACAGTGAACTAATAATTGGGCCCTCATGGGGTGAGGGCCTTGGTAACTTAGCAGTACAGGGGCTCCATGATCACTGATAGCAGCCCTGCTTACCCTTTATAGGATAGAACTGGCAAGCCTGCAGCACAGATGCCCCTATAAAAGTTCATAAGTATTATAAATGGACTTGCATCTACTAAATTTAACTAGAGTTAAAGGAATAACGAAGCGTGCATGAAACAGAATTCAGGGCATAACATTTAATGTACATCATAAGCGATTATAGACTGCGCCAAGTCAAACTTGGCAAAACATTTAATGCTTAGAGAAGTGAAAAGTGATAAATTCATGTACCAGTTTTGATGTACTGAATTACATTTAAATCAGAATATTTTTCTCATGAATCAAAGTATGTTTGAGAAAATTCTAAACTCAGGTTCAGAACTGTAATTTTTACAAAACATGAGATTACTGAACTTTAAATAGATGATATTTGTCTTAAAAAAATATACAACATGCTAAAAACACCACAGCCATGGTGTAGGCTTAAAAATATAGGTATAAATATGCATTTTTAATTCACATTCGTGATAAATAATGTCCTACTCATTGATGCATTAAAATATATAACAGTATGAAAATTACCTTGTTAATAGGAGCTCCCTGAAGAAACAAATGCACAACAGAACTCAAAAAAATTTACCTGGGACAGTTGAATTCCTGTAATAAGGACTCTCACAAACAATATACTGGATCTAAAATAACACACTTTATTTAACAGATTTTTAAAAATCCCACAATTAAAATACATACAAAATAGTCAGCAAGGTGAAGGATAAAGTGCACTGTACCTGGGTAAAATTTACCATTTCTCCTTTTTAAACAAAATATGTATTGTTTGCTATAGATATGCACCAAAAGCTTCTTCCATAGAATTCCAAAGTCCTTTTTTGTTTAGAAAGGAGAAATGATCACTTTTCATTGTACCAAGGTACAGTGCACTTTATTTTTTTTTAAAAAGTCTGTAAAATAAAGTGTGTCATTTTATACTGATTTTAGAGATGTAACAAATCACAACCCTAAGTAATGGGACTTCAAAGCCCTGGAGAGCTGATTGCAATCATTATTTGTATAGTTTCCTCAAAATCAGAAGTTCCTCAAATTAGTCTTCATACTTGTATTTTGTTAATTTACTTTTTTTTGAGAAATCATTAATTGAGGCAAAGTTGCAAATTATAGATTTTTTGTATTACTGGTAAATTACCTGAACACAGTCAGGTATCTGCTGTGACAAGAGCTTAAATGCTAAACTTTCATGTCACAGCCAAAATTTGCATAAATTTTTTTGAAAAAAATGTAAATTAGCAAATAAACTGTTGTTGGGACCATAGTCTTCAACTCACAATGCACTTGTCTATATCTTTAAACCACATTAAAGTCCATGCTGTGACATTTTTGAAGTAACATATAGCATAAAACCATGCTGGCATAAACTCACATCTGAAATAAAGGGAGGTATCTGATCCCTTATTTCCCCTATGTGGAAATGTTCTAGTCTCTATTGAATTTCCTTTTGTATGAGCCATGCAACATAAGCTGTATTACTAGAATCAGGATTTTTAGGAAGGAAACCTTCATTACTTGGTTCCTCATTTGTCTATACAGACAAAAACTTCAGAATATCTGCTTTTTATCTGTTCTCGTCGACCTACTAACAGCCTCCCCTGACATTAATGGGGTTATTTACTAAAGTCCGCTTTTTTTCTGGTCTGACTTTTAAAGGGGAAAACCTTTAAAAAATAAATGGTAGAAAAAAAACAATTTTTTTTCAAGATTTATTAAACTGCGATAGTGTTAAAAGTCAGAATAAAAAAGTACTCCAACTCAGACCTGCCAAGTTCATGTAAAAGTCAATGGCAGATGTCCTGTTAACATTTTGAAGATATCCTGATCTGTGCTGGATTTCATTCAATAATCCAAGGCTTTGGTGGTTTCTGGCGTCAAATCTGAAAAAGTCTCAGGTTTCAGGCTGAAAAAATCTGAAACATTTGAAAAATTGTGCGACTGTAGTTTTTTCACGATTTTTCTTTCTCTTTTTCTGCACAAAAATTTTTCCTGAAAATTTGTTGCCAGATAGGGGGGAAAGTCCATGCAGATTTGGTCAGAGTGGTTTTCAGAAAATAGTGAGAAAATGTTGGCTATTGATAAATAACCCCTTAAGGGTCCCACCCCATCCTGCTTCACTTTTGTACTATTTACATAATTAAAAGATATTTTGGATTAATTTTACTCCTTATTGCAATGCCCTTTTTCATATTGATTTTATCTTGTCTGATAGCTTTGTTGCATGATTTATTGGCCTCCTTGTACCTGACAAACATTTCGGCTGTCCCAGCTAAATTTCTCCATCTTTTCCAATTTATTAAAAGGGTTGTTCACCTTCCAAACACTTTTTTTTTCAGTTTTATCACCAGAAATAAAGACTTTTTTCAGTTGCTGTCCATTTTTTATTTTGTATCTTTTTTCTAAAATTGAATCTTGAAGTTTAATGTTCATGTCACTGATGTCTTAGTTTGGCAGCTCATAAATCCAGGTGTATTCTGAACTGTTATATGCTACATTTAGTTAATACAATTAGTTGATACATTTCTCAGTATCTTTTGAAGATTAATTCTATCAATTCTAACAGCTGCCTTTAATTAAAGGGGTTGTTCACCTTCAAACAACTAGTTGGTTTCAGATAGATCACCAGAAATAACAACTTTGTCCAATGACTTCCTATTTTCTACATATTTACTAATATTGAACTGTAAAGTGTCATTCTTCACCTTCTGAAGCAGCCCTGGGAGGGGGGTCGCCGACCCTGTAAACTGTTCTAAATGGATACATTTAGTTTATACATTTCTTATCTTTGTCCCTGCTGAGCAGAATCTCTGGGTTTCATTACAGGCAGCTGTTAGAATTGATACAATAATTGCTAATACTCCAGAGATGCTGCTGAGAAATGTATCAACTAAATGTTGCAAATGGTAACAGTTTCGAGTCTGCACCTGAATTACTGAGCTGCCAGACTCAAACACTGCAGACAGGAACATTCAACTTTAAACTTAGATTTTGGAAAAACAGTAAAAAACAAATAATGGAAAGTAATTGAAAAAAGTCTTTATTTCTGGGGAACGATCTAAAAACAACTGAATTGAAAAAAGGTGTTTGTACGGTGAACAACCCCTTTAAAGTCAGGGATATTGCTAAGCAGAGACAAAGATTAAAAAAGTATCAACTAAATGTATCAATTTAGAACAGTTACAGAGTCAGCGACCCCCATCCCAGAGCTGCTTTAGAAGGTGAAAAATGAAACTTTGCACTGCAATATTAGAAAAAAACGGTCACAAATAGAAAGTAATTGGTAAAAGTCGTTATTACTGGGGAACTATCTGAATCAACAAAACTGAAGAAAGTGTTTGAAGGTGAACAACCCCTTTAAGAGAACAAAAATTAACACTGGGAGAAAATTCAGCACATTTCCTTACAAAAGTGTACTTACAATTTTTAGTATATATGAGATGTGTGGTGAATTGAGACAGACTTTGGTGAAGTTAGACAATAAGAAAATTCACACATAAGTAAATATGCCCTATTGTATCCATCCTGCCTTTTCTGTTAAACTGTGCACAAGGGTGCCTATTGACAAAACCAGGGCTGGAACTAGGGGTAGGCAGAAGAGGCATGTACCTAGGGTGCAAAGCTTGGGGGGCGCCAGGCACATATCTCATATGCAGCCTACCCCTAGTCTGGCAAATGTTACCTCAGCGAGGTGGGTGTGCTCTCTGAAAGCAAAGTACTTTGCACATGCACTCCCCCGGTTGCGTGCGGTTGTGCACTGCTGCTGCAGGGGCTGAAGTGGCATGCTGGGTTGCCTGGGGCACCTGGTCGGCCTGGCCCAGCACTGGACAGAACCCTGAAGCTACCACCACCTTGAACGTGATGGTATTTCCAGGGTTACCACAGCAGCTTGCATAAGACTTTCTCCATAAGAATCACAAGCATACATCACTGAAAATAACACAGTCCAAACTCTGTTTTCCACAACTTTCATCTGATTTGCTAAAACATACTGTACATTAATTGCTGCTGTAAGGAGAGTTGCAAAGTTACTGCAATTCTGGCAGATACAGTATTACAGTGGAATTATAAGAAAAACACTGCATTCTGAGTTAAGAACATGCTATTAGCATCTGCAAGCGTATCGCCCCTTCATTAACTTTTAGGGAACTGATAAATGTATTATGTTTATACCTGGGTCAAAGCAAGACCCATAGCTTTCCTGAGTTTTGCCACTATTTCGCCAAGCAGCACAGGCTCCACCAAAGAGTGTTGAGTGGGACTAGGATTCCAGGTACTAATTACCCAGAAGTTGAGCCAGGGTTTAAGGGAGACACACAGGAACACCGCTTAGGGTAAAGGCTAAAGGATGGGAGTGCCTCTGCCTGCATTATTTATTCTCACTCTTACCCTGGCTGCAGAGATTCATACTGACCATTGGCACCAGGTCCGGACTGAGAATTAAAACAGGCCCTGGCATTTCAGGTACATAGAGGCCCAATCAGCCCACACAGCGGCCCAAACAGCTCCTACCAGCCCACTAAATATTATCTTTCTATGGCACCTTATAGCAGCCTCTCTGGTATTTGCCAGAACCCACAGATTGCCAGTCCGGGCCTTATTGGCACTGTGAGTATATGACTATCCACTGATGTTCTATGTTTCTACTTTATCTCTCATTGAACTCCTATGTGGATTGTGTTCTCTATTAAATAAGTTATTTGGTTAAGTTATAAGAACCACTGGTGCCCAGTTATTCTGTACTCCTTACAGTTACACTATACCCTGCCTCCATGTCATTGTTGAGCAGGGCCGGAACTAGGGGTAGGCAGAAGAGGCAGCTGCCTAGGGCGCAATGATTGGGGGGCACTGGGCAGTAATCAATGCTGCCTAGGGCGCAATGATTGGGGGGCACTGGGCAGCTACCTCTTCTGCCTACCCCTAGATCGAACACACCTGGAAATCTGTTTGCAATAAGCGATGCACGTTTGAGTGACGTTTCGGCTCACGTGAATGTCTTTATTGCGCACCGGAACGCATTTACTGCGCATGCGCGCCTGGACACCTTTACTGCGCATGTGCGAGTAACGGGGAAAAAGGAAGGGGTGATCAGGCTGGCTGGGCTGCCTAGGGTGCACGGCCTGCTTGGCCCGCCTCTGTTGTTGAGTGCCCGCACCTGAAAGTAATAGGTCTCATCTGGAGCAAATATATTGGTAAAGCTGATAGCTCAGAAGGAAAGATGCTGCTCCCTTTTACTATGGCCTTACAAACTATTGTATGTGTTGAGTATTTCTTTAAATGGGGGATCATAGGGAAAGATAGTTTGATTAACTACAAAAATTGCTCTGAAAGATCAAGGCAGTGGGATCAAGTATTAAATAGAATGCTTTTAAATTGTGGCATTTGAGCCTTAAGGAAATTAAAAACATTTAAGAACAAAAGGACATCAACTACAAGGTCAAAAAAAGCATTTTTTGTTAATACCATATTGTATTTCTTACCCAGGTTTGTAGTTCCCAGATTATATATCACATACCTGTAATTGAATAATATACATTTCCCTTTAAAAAAAGAAGTTTTACATAGAAAATTGTCCCCTTTACTTATATCAAACCAGGATGGGGTCTACAAAATGCAGCACTTCTAACTTGGTAACACAAATGTGGGTTAGTATTAACGTGTTACAGAAATTGCTTTAATACAGAATAGTTCAAATATCTAAACTGTATTATATGCTGTAAACATATCATAGAAATATATGTATCAGAATATCACAAAGGCATTGTTTTGCGTAAACTGTGTAAAAATCTGGTTTTGTTTTAATAACGTACAACACATGCAAGTTCTTTTGTTGTATTACAGTCAAACCAAGATTTTCAAACTGCCATTTACATTCTAAGAGAGAAACCAGTCACAGCTAAAGATCACTGCACTATGTCTGTGTTAAGAATAACATTCTGTAATATATTAAATGTCTGTAAGTACCCACTTATCTTTTATGATAAATGTTATTTTACTGTGCCGTGCCAGATAGAAATAGTTCTTTACTGTGATCATCTCTTGTGAGGATGATGAGGACTATAAGTACTGTAAGTACTAAAGGAGATAAAAAATGAATGTTTAAAGACTTTTTAAGAGAAACAATGCCTTCTTAAAGTAAATTGTTTTTTCTTTTATGTTGTTTCCTTCATGCTTAAGATTGTCTTCCCACGACAATAATGCTCTATGATTTAATGTAGAGACCATGTAGTAGCCCATGTCATGCATTAAAATATAGGTTGCATTAAGGAAACAGTACATCGCCATAGCTTCATATTTAGCTTAATATTCAGTATTATCCAAGAGCTGTGACTTATGGATGCATTATTTTTAAAATGTAAAGTGTAGGATACTAATATCAGAGGAGTTCAAATGAAGTGTTTAATGAAACAAAACACATAAGGAGAAGGAGCTCAGGGACCATTTTAATTTTAGATAAATATATGATTGTTTTGTGCACCAAATAAATGTTTTATATGTGAGAGTGCCTACTACTTGTGCTACTTGTGTCACTCTACTTTAGAAGCCACATCTGATAAGGCTGACTCATATCTACAGAGAAATAGCATAGAGTTAAAGCAGAATGGGCTGTGCAAAATACAGCAAAACAACTCTAAAAAACTGCTAAAAAAATGAGTCTTGGGGAAAAAGTACCTTTCAACAAGACAGTGATAACAAAGGTCAGTTCAAGGTCAGTGTAACCAGGATTTCCAAATGGTCAGTCAGTGCGGGCCCACAAAAAGTTGATTTGCAACCTCCCATCTCTGACATCACACAAGTGGGCTGGGCAAGGGCACGCTTATAAATAGAGGCTGCCGGCGATTAAGCGGGCAGTGTAAGGTCACAGGAGGAGAAAGCTGAAGGAAGAGCTCAACCCAAACCACTGGAAATCTCTGGACCAGAAATCCCACTGGTTTCAGCCCAACCAGCACCTCACTACTGCCCAGTATAAATAATGCCCGATACCAATGTTATTAATGGAGAAGAAGTTAAATGGTTAAAGAAAGGTTATAAAAAGGAAAGCAGGTATTTTTCCAGCTCAAGAACAAAATGCTGATGTCCTGCAATGGCCAAGGAAGTCCTGATTGAACCTTAAGTCAAGACAGGAGCATGCATGTAGAGTCTCTGCAGATAGGATGATGCTGCTCACTATATTTGGTAATGCTGTAGAGAGCTAATAAACATGAAATAGAATATACTGATAAAACATCTAAAATAAGGTGCTGTATTATAGTCCTATTAATAGAAGGGTTATGAAGGGATGTGTCTGATATTACTGTACCTTTAAGAATTTTGAATAAATAAAATGGTAAACATCCCAGTAAAATCCATTTTAATTTCAGAATGTAACAAAGTATGAAAAAGACCAAGTCACTGTGGGTGGTGTACATTGCAAGAATCATGCACTTGCTGAATGTTCTCCGGTGTTAAAACTAAACATTTCGGCCATTGTGGAGTCATTGGAAGAACAACTGATCCCCATAGTGCCTTGCAAATGATTCTCAGAATCAGAACATTAATGACAATAACAGAAGATGTAAAGGGAAAGGCTGTGGAAAAATGAAATAACATAAATCACCAAATGAATATGATTATCCAAAGGTAAATAAACCTGTTGCAGGCAATTATCTAACTTTTGAATTGGTCGCTCACATAGCTCCACATGGGAGGCCTAGGCGGTGAAATTAAGAACCCAATTTCACAAGTCTCAAGGGAGTTCTGAGATTTCTGATCAGCAAGGTTTAGAGAAATCATCCACTTAAAATTATTACTTTGGATATTTATAGGAACATTTTAGGCAGTTTAGACATTAAGGCATTTTTAACATTTCCTTTTCCAACAAATGGCATTGTGTCATATGTAAATATTACAGGATTCTCAGCAACATCATTGGTGTTTAATATATTGTGCTGCTGCCAAAAGAAACTAAGGCAATTGCATTAAAGGAACAGTTCAGTGTGAAAATATAAACTGTGTAAATAGATAGCCTAATAGCCAGAACACTACTTCCTGCTTTTCAGCCACATGGTACATATCTGTTTTGTGAGTTTGCAATTGATCCTCAGCATTCAGCTCAGATTCAAAAGCAACAGATATGACCCATGTGCCCCCCCCCTCAAGTCTCTGATTGGTTACTGCCTGGTAACCAGGTTAACCAGTCAGTGTAAACCAAGAGAGCTGAAAAGCGGGAAGTAGTGTTCTGTTCTGTTATGTTACACATCCAGTCACTCCAGCCTTTATATATTACACTTTTGGCTAAATGTCACGGTTGGCACCCAACACCAGAACGAATGCCAAGCACCCTGGTCTCAGGTCGTGCTTCACCTGTAGTGTGATCGCCTTTGGCCTCGGGAGGAGCCCTCAGCTACTTGGATGCCACCAGGACTTAAACAAGAGGTGCAAGTCTAGAGGTTCTGGATAGGCAGAGGGGCACGACTGTTAGCGAGAGTCTTTGGGCAGAAGGTCGTAGTACAAGGCGTTAGGCAAAATTTTAATCAGGCTGGGTCGAGGCAGGCAGAGAATAGCGTAGTCAGGCAGGCAAGCATCTAACCGGGATATCAATCAGAAAGGATTTAGCAGAAGAGGTAGTCGGTATTCAGGCAAGGGTCAGGATCCAGAGGTCAGAATAGTCAAAAGCCAGGCAAGGGTCACAACAGGAATCAAAACAGGTTCAGACAGAATTAGCTCAAAGCTCAGAAGCACCAGGAACAAACTCCTATAACGGGCAATGAAAACCAGTATGATGGCCCTTTAAATATTTGAATTTTTGCGCCGTTGCGCGTTGGCATGCGTCTATATAAACAGTAGAGGCACGCCGCACGTGCACCCTTAATTCACTGGCGCAGGCGTCCCTGCCGTCCCCCCACTAGACCACCACGGTATGTTACACTAACTATCTGTGGTGTTTATACAAATGGCCTGTAGATGTCATTGTGCCCAGACTTATACTGTGCATACTTCCTGACAGCTTAAAAGTGAAAGTTACTGTTGTGTAATACCTGCATGAGCCTGCTAATAAAGGACTATTATACTCTACTCATCCTCGGCTACCCAAACATAACAAATTGACGACGATGGCTCTTCTATAGTACCTCTGCAGCAGCCTGCACCTTTTCTTCCAAACTCTGGTGAGCCAACCATTACATTATTGTTGCTGACCAAGGGGAGATTTCTGCTGCTAGAAAGCGTGCTTTGCTTATTCACTGCCTGGGAGCAGAGGGACAGCGTATATTCTATACATTACCATTACCTGATTGTACTTATGAAACTGCTCTTACTGCTATAAAGAACTTTTTTGTGCCAAGAGTAAATGTGGTTGCTGAAAGATATAAATTCCGCCAACATGGACAACGTAATGGCGAATCCGCAGAACAATTTGTAGCAGCTTTGAGAGAGCTGGTTGTTACCTGTGAGTTTGGTAACAGATGAAATGCTAAGAGACCAAATAGTGGAAAAAACAAACTCACCTCGCATTAGAGAGAGACTGCTCCTAGAGCAGGATTTAACCCTTGCAAAGGCTATTACAGTTGCTAGCCAAACTGAAGCAGCAGTGGCAGAGGCTAAAACGTTCAGTCAGGGAACTGCTGGGAATGTACGGATTGTGTATTCAACACTGTGGCCTAATAATGCACAGTCACAGGCAAAATACATTGCTAAGGAAAGGGATTCACCTACACTGCAAAACCGTGTAGCAAATACAAATAGAAAATACTGCTTTCGCTGTGGTTCAACACAACACACTGCCAATCATGTTACATGTCCTGCAAAAGCTAAACGGTGCCGCAAATGCACAAAAGTAGGACATTTTTCTAAGATCTGCCATAGTTCTGCTAAAGATGTTCATGAATCGCTACTACAAATGTTACAGTATTAAGTGTGGATAAAGCTGTTACATTTATTCCAGACAAGTTTATATGCACTGTCTGTCAGTACTGCTTCTGCTGACAAGGGACACTCCATTAACCTGATGCTTGATACAGGTTCAGCTGTTTCTATACTAACAAAGGATATTTTCTTGAAATACTTTGCAAAAGATCCGCTTGTTGCACCTGCCCTAAAACTGGTCAGTTACTTAAAGGATCCAATCCCTGTGCTTGGTTGCTTGCCAGTGTATAATTCTAATCAAATACTGAAAAATGTGAATTTTACATTGTGAATAAGGGTACTGCTATACTTGCAAGGGATCTCATTGCTGCATTAAACCTACAATTAATTGATGGTCTCATTACTACAGCACCAGTGCCTGCCACACAGCCAGTGTCTAAAAGCTCACCACAAAGCAATACTTCACTGGGCTGTGCAAAGAACTTTGTACATGAAGTTAAGTTGAGACCACATGCAAAACCAGTACCATTTCCTGATTCAGCATGGGAAAAACTTGCTATTGAAATTGTCGGTCCTTTTACAGATGCTCCTATAGATTGTAGATTTGCTATAACCTTGATAGACTATTACAGTAAATAGCCTGAAATTGCATTTGTTTCTCATATAACATCAGCTACAGCAGTGATCCCCAACCAGTAGCTCATGAGCAACATGTCGCTCTCCAACCCCTTGGATGTAGCTCCCAGTGGCCTCAAAGCAGAAGCTTATTTTTGAATTCCAGGCTTGGAGGCAAGTTTTGGTTGTATAAAAACCAGGTGCACTGCCAAACAGAGCCTCGATGCAGGTTGACAACCCACATAGGGGCTACCAAATGACTAATCACAGCCCTTATTTGGCACCCCAAGAACATTTTTCATGCTAGTGTTGCTCCCCAACTCCTTTTACTTCTGAATGTTGCTCACGGGCTCAAAAGGTTGGGGATCCCTGAGCTAAAGTAATAACATTTCTGTCTACAGTCTTCAGCAGAGAAGGTAATACAAAGGAGTTAATATCAGACAACGGACCACAGTTTGTCTCATATGAGTTTGACTCCTTTCTGAGAGAGAGGAATATTGTGCATAGGAAATCTTCAGTGTATTACCCACAAGCAAATGGAGAAATCAAGCGATTCAACAGAAGTCTGAAAGAAGCACTACAGACACCAAATCTTACTGGTAAATCTTGGAAAGTATTTACAACAGAGTTCCTACATAACTACAGAGCAACGCGCCATGCAACAACCTAATCATCTCCAGCTGAATTATTACATGGCAGACAGATGCGAACTAAGTTACATGTTGCAGACATAAACATCCACAAAATACTGTGCCTACAAAATCATCTACTGCTGACATTGTCAAATGTCAACAAGCCAAATGTAAGGCTTGTACGGAAAGAAAACGTGGTGCCAGAGAAGTACACTTTCAGCCTGGATCTTTAGTCAGAATTAAGAAACCAGGAATACTGAAACAAGGACAATCTAAATTTACTACACCACTTGAAGTGAGATGCCAGCGAGGACCATACACATATGAACTGTCTGATGGATGCATATGGAATGCAAGTAGTCTTGCTCTTGTTGATGAAGGAAATTTTCCTACTCCTGATGTCAACTGCAATAGGCCTGAAGAAAGTGAACCTATAAGGCGTACTGAGAGAATCAGAAAACAACCTGCATGGACCAAGGATTTTGTTATGTGAAGAATGTATAATATTGTTTTAAAATGCATACTGTTTAGTTGTTGCTGTTTATTATAGTTGTGCAAATGCTTTCCTACTATAGGGAGAATATGTGGTGTTTATACAAATGCCCTGTAGATGTCACTGTGCCCAGACTTATACTGCGCATACTTCCGGACAGCTTAAAAGTGAAAGTTACTGTTGTGTAATGCCTGCATGAGCCTGCTAATAAAGCACTGTTATATTCTACTCATTCTCGGCTACCTAAAACATAACATTATCTATATTAGGAACATTTTTTATTTTGCACAGCCTATCTATTTACTCAGTTTTTATTTTTACACTGAACAATTCCTTTAAAGGACCAGTAACACATTTTAGAGAACCAAGTCCCAGTCAATGCACTTACATAAGTAACATCAAATATGCAGCTGCATCCTGCTTTCTAGTAAGGAAACAGATAAAAATGGAAACCGCAGCTTTCTTGTGGAGTCCAAGGAAGCAGTTGAAAAGCTCCTTCTCAGTGCCTGCGCGCTGCTGTGAGCCTCTTCCTGTTCTTCGGGATCCAACTTCCTAGTTTGTGATGTCACTTCCGGAAGTGACATCACCTAGCAACCACTATTTACCTGAAAGCGCCTTCTGCGCTGTCAGTATGCTCCTATCTGTTCTAACAAACTGTTCCCTTCCACTGCCTCTCATCAAGCCCCAGCCATTCCACGCTCCTCTGACATGTGCGCCTCTCTCCTCCCCAGCCCTTCCGTGTGTGTGCAAACCCCCCCAACGCTCGGTGACCATTGAAGCAGCCTTTCTACGTGTGCCTTTCCTCCCCAGCCATTCCAGTGTGTGCCTCTCCTCCCCAGCTCTTCCATGTGTGTGTGTGTTTGCCTCTCTCCCAGCCCTCTGCGATCATTGAAGCAGTCCTTCCACTCTGCCTCTCCTCCCCAGCCATTCCGTTCTTGTGCCTCTCCTCCCCAGCCATTCCGTTTGTGTGCCTCTCCTCCCCAGCCATTCAGTTTGTGTGCCTCCCTCCCAGCCCTCTGCGATCATTGAAACAGCCCTTCCACTGTGCCTCTCCTCCAGAGGCATTCCGTTTGAGTGCCTCTACTCCCCAACTCTGTGTGCAGCGTCACTGTATGGATCCTCTCTGGCTGCTCTGAAAATTAAGCGACTTCCTGGTTCCGCAAGTCATGTGAGGAGGAGAGCTGTCGGGGACGTGCACATAGGTAGAAGCTGCAGCTGCTGGTCGCCTTTTCGCCTTTTTTCTTTAGAGCATGGAGGCGATTTTTATAAGTGAATTTTTAGCTAAACCTAAGGTTAATATAGAATGCAGTAGGACATGGGTATTATTTGGAGGGTGTAGTTTTGATTTTTTTAATGAAAAAAAAATGGTGTTATTGGTCCTTTAAGCTTATGTTATTAAAAACCAGTAGAAGATTCTATCAAAACATTTGCTAATAAAAAAAAATGAATAATAATAATTCCGCCACATACTGAGGATTTGAAATTTGCCTTATTAATCATTTTGAAACATAGCCCTGACATTTCATATACTTAGCAAAATGTCTGCTTAATAAAACATATTAATCTGTCATTATTATTTATAATGCTAATATGTTTACTCATGTTTACTGCATTTAGATTGCCACGTCACTGCTTACAGTAAAACGTTAGTTCCTTATGATAATAACAATAATATAATATGGAAAATTGGTCCCCACATCAGGGGCTATCTTGTCCATTCTGCCATCTGCGCAATTTTATCTGCTGCCTAAGGCAAGTTTCTCAACTCCCCTCATTGGCAGAGCTCCCCTGCCCCACATGTCCTCAGTACAGGAGTGCCTTGTGTATTATATACCCATTTCAGTTCTTTACATTGTCTATTTTCAATTTATATTTGTTTGTTGCCACTTGTGTTTTATTTTCCTAGGTGCCATTCCCATGAGGTGTACTTCCTCAGTACTGTGTTGTAAATCCCAGTTCCCTATAACTTTCACTTTCACAAATATGGAAAGAGAATTCATGCTGCTGGATTGTAAAGGGTTACACTTATTATATGTATTATTAGATAAGTGGCAAATATGAATCCTCTGCTTGTACTTAAAAAAATAAAATTTCACTCAAAAATGCAAACCCCCCTCCCCGGCAAAAATCCAGCCCTCATCCATTTTTTTATTTTTTTATTTTATTCCTTTACAACAATTCTGTAACCTTTCTGGCAGCCAACTCTTCTTGGCTCTCTCAAACAATCACTTCTGAACACTTACATAAATATGCTGATGCTTGTCTCCCATCTCTTTGAATCCCCTAGTATTTACCCAACGTATTGCTGTTTTAATTGAAAAAACTTTCCACGTTTTGGCTGCCTTCTTATCATTTTATTAGCGGCCTGAATTAGAAAAGATGCTCATGTTATAGTCGTGTGGAATATATATATTATATATTCCATTATATATTATATATATATTAAACATTCTCATAACACAATAGCTTTATACCATGGAGATCTAGGGGCTGTTTCTCTGCTCCAACTTTAAAGTTATATTCCACATCCGCATGTAAGCCCCGGTTGCTTTTCTCACAGGGCTAAGTCTCTCTTAAACATCTAATGATACCTGCATCCCTACATTACAAAACTGTAATTAAAGTGAATATTTTTTAGGGCAGGTGCCCTTGTGCTTACACAGTGAATAGGTCAAGTCTGCAAAATCTATAGGATCTGTTATGGGATCTGTGATTAGAAAATACATTGTGGGATGATCATAAGCTTTAGTTAATGGATCTGCTTTACCTTCAGTTGTGCCCCTATATTAATTACAAGTTGTTTTCCCTTTGGTTTTGCTCCATTAGATGCAGTATGTGTGTTCAAGAGCTTTTGGCAATCTCCCAATGCTTAAATTGACAATTGTGGCTTTCACTATCAAAGCCAAATTAGCAGGTTGTGAGGATTCCCTGTTCAAAATGTTAGATTGGCTGAGTAATATTGGGGTCAACTGGAGCATGTCTAGCTCGGATAACAATTATTACTAATGTCTTACCACACAACAAGTCAATTTGTACTGCAATAAAATAAAACAGGCTAGCTCATTTGAGGCAAGAAGACTGTATTTAATACATATGAAGTTTTTATTTCTTGGGAAGTGAAGATTGATGAATTTGTGGCTATTAAAGTTTTTAGAGAGTTATGAGTAAACATAATTCTGCACCAAAAAATTCCTATTAGGATATCTATAGGTCAGAATTAAAAAATGTGTTTATGTCTGACTGACAAAACCCATAAAAGGGAGCTGTACTGAAAAAAAATATCTTATGCAAAGTTGTCCAAAGTGAAAAATGTCATCCATTTGTAGCAGGTTGTGTGGAATTAAAGTAGCAAGTAAATACTAAAGTTTGACTGCAGGCATAGAAATCAAGATAGAGATTAATACCACCATTTAGTGGTATATATGCAATATAGTGAGCACCAACTCACACAGAGCTCTGCAGCTGATCTGTATAGAAAAAGTGGAGGAATAAACAGCCGGTGCAGCCACAGCTATCCTGAAAATTGTAATTAGCCAGACCATGCTAAGACTACATAACTGCAGGTAAAATAGTTTTTTGTTTGAGATATTATAATTTTTGGAGTCAGGTCATGTATCTCTGGGAGTTTTTTTCTAACTGCTTTTAGTCATTCAACAAAGACCACAATAGCTATTAACAAGTATGTCTTTGGTTAACGATTGAGCCATAGAGCTTTTCTGTATGAGAATTTGATATGCAAGTTTCCATTTACTTTGAAAGTTTTCAAGTTCTGTAACAATCTTCTTTTTGACTTCGTTTTCTTAGTGTTTTGGTGGTTTCCTGAGATAATCCATGGCCCAGCATGAGTGTTGTACCTCAACCACATGGCTCATTTTAGGCCAGCTCTAAAGCACATTCATTTCCTGTTGTTGACCTTTATACACCAAAAAGTCAGTCTTCATACTCGAGAGGCTAAATCTTCTTTATTTAAATGCCATGATTGAGTTTACTCTCTAAACTGAGAAAAATATACTATATTACGTTTAAATACATTTTTTTTTGTTCTTTACAAAGCTTACTCTTTACAGTTATTTATAATATCTTTCCTGCCATTATGTCTTGTTATATATTATTTTTAATTCCATCATGGCCTTCAGACAATTACTGTTTTTTACTGAATTATTATTTTTTTCGAAAAATTCTACTTCTTTACCGTAGCTACCTGTTTTGCAGCATCCAGTTTCTTATATATATGATAATTTATTTTCTATTGCTTAGATATCTTGATGATAATATTTGAATATATTGCATGGTTCTAGTTTGGATTACCAGATCAGGTTTTCTATTGCTTAGATATCTTGATGATAATATTTGAATATATTGCATGGTTCTAGTTTGGATTACCAGATCAGGTTTTCTAGTGAATCAGGTAAAACTGAGTTTTACTGCTACTCATGCAAGTTAGGGTGGGACTTCAAGATGACACATACTACAGACATGACACCTAGACTAGACTAAACAACAATGATTTCCAACCAAACATGGAAGTTATAGAAGATGGCAATGCTCTCCTGCAGACAGAAGTCTAGTGAAGGAAGGGCAGACTGTTGTCGGATACCTGGGGCCCACTAGAGAACCTCACCCCAGGGGCCCACTAACACATTACTAAACATTTTAGGCCAATCCTGCTCTGGCTCCCCTTTGCCTCAATTACCAATATATGTCAGTATAATGACTACAGAACATGGCCAATGAGCATATTAATCCCAATCATAAAAAGGGGATGAAAGTTGCTTCTGCATATCACATTAAAAGGAATACTGCTTTTGTTAAGATACTGTGGCTCTCTTGCATTTCTCTGTATCCACACAGCCTAAGGGGCTAAATATTACATAAAATGAAGATATTAATTCTTCTATTCTCACTTTGGTTCCTTATTCGTTTCTCAACCAGAGGAGGCTGCACTGCTTTTCTATGTCTAAAAATGACTGCCCTTGCCTTCTGCAATCCAAAGCCTTTTTTAGCAACACTAACAGAACCAAGCAATATTGACATGAGTAGCACCTCAGGGTCACCAAGTAGATCTTTCCCAGAGAAAGGCAACAATTTAAAAACCTGTTCAATACTTGCATGGCCACATCAAGTTAGAAAAAAGACACATGCTGATATAAAAAACCATTGTATCAAAAACTTAAACTTGAGCACACCACAGTCCACCAGTGAAATTCTGCCACTCTATTTATTTGTGTGGGAATTTTTAGGGATATAGCTATCAAAGGCTAGAATGGAAGTTCATCCAATGATATTTTTTTTTTAAATCCTATACTGTGGTGATAAATACTGTATGCCGCATAACATTTAATATTGTATTGGATAGTTAATGCAATCTTCACTTTTCTTAATTAGCTTGGAGCTACTGGTTTAACTTCTTGTTTAAAATTTGTTAAATATATAGAGAGAGAGAGAGAGAGAGAGAGAGAGAGAGAGAGAGAGAGAGAGAGAGAGAGAGAGACTAACGTTTCGGCTTGCACTCAAGCCTTTCTCACTTTGAGAAAGGCTTGAGTGCAAGCCGAAACGTTAGTCGATTTTTGATCCAAATAAACACCTTCTTTGACCTTACAAGTCCTGTGAGTGCGAGCTTCTCTATCTCTCTACTTAATTCTTGGGCTTTTTTGCACCCAGGCAACTTTGACCTTTAAACGTGCAGTGCCGGCTTCCAGACTATTATATATATATATATATATATATATATATATATATATATATATATATATATATATATATATATATATATATACGACAAAACATTCGACGGCAGACGGCACTTCTGAAAAAAGAGGGTTTATTGGAAATCCTGCTGGAATGCACCTTACGCGTTTCGGGAGTTATCCCTTAATCATAGGTTTACCTATGATTAAGGGATAACTCCCGAAACGCGTAAGGTGCATTCCAGCAGGATTTCCAATAAACCCTCTTTTTTCAGAAGTGCCGTCTGCCGTCGAATGTTTTGTCGTATATACAGTGGGGTCACTGTCTGACTGTGCACCTGATTAGAGGGGAGAGCGGTGAGCTAGTGCGGCCCTTCCCTTTTGTTTTTTTATATATATATATATATATATATATATATATATATTCTCAAAAAATTGTGCACACTGGGATTTGTTATTCAAAACTTTAAAAATTCATAATTTTATTAAATACATTTAAAAAATGGCCATTATGAATTTTTAATATATATATATATATATATATATATTAAACAACAAAAATAGTCCGCACTAAGTATGTCTTGTGAAGTGTAATTTTTTTTCATTTATTCAACATTTCGGCTCACGTACACGAGCCGTCCTCAGGAAGTAAATAAATAAATATATATATCTGGATTCATATGCATAGATGAGATTCATATGCATAGAGAACAAAAAAACAGCACCAAGGGTCTTATAGCAAAAAAAAGCTTGTATTGTTACATTGTATGTAAAACGACGTTTTGGTCCTATATATATATATATATATATATATATATATATATATATATATATATATATATATATATATATAGTACAAATAAGGTCCGCACTCTCAAGACTTAGGAAAAGTTAAGAATTTTTTATTCACATAGGAGACTGACGTTTCGACCTCTAATTTTCAGTAATTGATTGGGGTAATTGACACATTTGATTAGCGTTTTTCCAGCGCTTTTTTATTAACACTGAGCATAAATTAATTAAGTTTAAGTACACATTTGCAGGCTCATATATACCCAGAAGCAGTTGTCCCAACACAAATGAACAGAGTTCTCACTTTTATTAACCATCCGGTTCAGAATGGAAGTGCTAATACCCGCATTTAGGGAGATTTATTATTAGAGGGGAGAGCAATATGCATGTTTCCGGCCGAAACTGAAGGCCACATTACTGCATTACTTAAGGGCTTTTAGAATGGAATTGCGAGGGAGCTCACTATAGAGTTCACACAGACCTTGAATCTTATCTCTTATTGGATACTATTTGTAACATAAAATATCTAAATGAATAGCTGTTGCAGAACAAAATAGGAAATGGCCATAGAGGGGCAACAAAATGTTACATAGTATTGTTTTTAACCATTTTAACAATGTAGAGTGTAGGAGAGGTTTAATTTAAATGTTGGTGTGTTTTGTAATAGTCAAAAGTGAAACACCAGATGAGTGTATTGTTTGAAACATGTGTAGACTAATTATGTGATGTATACTGATGACCATGCTGACACGTCTATTCCAATTTGACTAATGTTCCCGCCATTTCTGTGTATTTAAAGCATTTCTGTAATCTCTGTCAGTACTTTGAGAAAGGCCTCTGAAGAGGTCGAAACGTCAGTCTCCTATGTGAATAAAAAATTCTTAACTTTTCCTAAGTCCTGAGAGTGCGGACCTTATTTGTACAATATTGAATCTTATTTTGGACACTGCACCCAGGCAACTGTGAACCTTGTGTCGTGAGTGCCGACTCCTCCATTGACTATATATATATATATATATATATATATATATATATATATATATATATAGATATATATATATATATATATATAATTTTTGTAAAACATGACATAATATGCAGTCCATATACTCCTTATACTAAGGTCAATGTGAGAGTTAAGCCAAGAAAATGCTTCCCAGATATAGTGGATCCCAGATGAGGCAGAGTATTGCAACTGGCTTACTTATGTTTTTTCAGGAAGTGTTTGAAAGCTAAATAGTACCAGTGAGAGCTATATACTGGATTAACGACTTGAGAGGTCTTCAAACAGTGAGTGGGAGAAGATTTCTAAAATCAATAGATGTCACTTAAGTACTGTTATAAATGGTAAAATATAGATGTTGAGCTATAATTATGGGTAAAACAAAAGCTAAAGTCTTGCCTGTCTTGATAATATTTTTGCAATATTAAACATGAAAAATAAAATGAGCATTAACGGAACAGTAATGCCAAAAAATTCAAGTGTTTTCAAGTAATTAAATTATAATGTACTGTGTGCAGCACTGGTACAACTGGTGTGTTTACAGTATTTCAGAAACTCTACTATCGTATATATATATAAAACAAGATGCTGTTTTGTAGCCATTCAAAGCTGTAAAAGGAGAAAAGGCAGAACACAGCAGATAATAGATAAGCTCTGTAATATACAATGGGATTCAGCAGAACTTCCATGCTTGAATGGCTGCCTCCACTGCCACACTGCAGCTTGTTTATATAAATTATATTAGAGTTTCTAAAGCAAACACGCTAGTTTTACCAGTGCAGGGCAACACTACATTATACTGTTATTCTTTAAGAACACTTTCATTTTTTGGTGTTACCATTCTTTTATGCCAAAACCAGCACAAAGTATACAGTAACTAGTTGTTATTTTGCACCAGGAAAAATCATATAGCGTACAATTATCTTGTGACAAAATCACTTACATTCACTCAAGTCAATTTGCTCATTCAAATTGCAGATATGATACCTTGCTTAGTGTGGCACTATGCTTGAAAAAGCTTAAGAAGATAAGTTATGAATGGCCTATTTTTCTGGTGTATTTCGACTGACCACATGCATCACAATCCTGCAGTATATTTGACACATAATTAATTGGATAGTAGTCATTTTGTAGTCATAAATATTTGAGATTTTGCAGCAGAGATATGAATAGAACAGGCAGCTGTAGACATAACTGCCTTTCCATGAATGGTGTTCCATATGCATAGGCTTCCCTCACATATACTGTACACAGAGTTTATATAAGGACACAGAGTTAAGTGCTATGTGGTAAACATTTTACTACTCTCCACTCATGTATAGGAATGCAGAAATCGTACATTAGAGAGCATTATAGACCACTAGCAGGAGATCTATTTTTCCATAAAATGGTTAATTGGACTAGCGGCCACCCCTTTAGACTAGAGGAAAATAACTTTTATTTACAGCAGCGTAGGTAGTTCTTCACAGTGAGGGTAGTGAGGTTTTGGATGATGTTGTGAGGGCTGATTCTGTAAACACCTTTAAGCAGGCCCGGATTTAGGGAAAGGCCCCCTAGGCCCGGGCCTAGGGCGGCAAGATGTTAGGGGCAGCAAGAAGGCGCCCCCCTAACATCTTATGTAAATCGGCTGCTCCTGATAGATCCGGCTGGCTTTAGGACCGCTCGTCCAGCCTATCTCCCGCTGTGGCTCCGCCCCTTCCCAATCCTCTCTGTGCTCGTGCTGCTGCTTCCTCTGCTGTGCTGCGTGTGTCCCAGCAAGCTAATCTGTTCCTTAGCTGGTATGTACATTTAACATTTCCCCTGCAGATCTGCTGTATATCGGCCATGTAGAGAAATATGTCATAGTCAACTTGCAGATTTGCTGGAGGTGCAGAATCACAAGTGTTTTAAACCTGTTACAGATGTTTTAGGGCCCTTTCCTGCTTCCTACAAAATGAAAACCATTTCAGTTCTATTACACAATTAGTCTATTTTTAATATAGAACTTTTTATGCTTTAAGTTACTGCTACGATAATCAAGATGAAATAAATATTTATAAACAAACTAATAATATGAATTTAATGCTATAAATTAATGGCTACATATGAAATTTGATAAATTAATTTTGTACATGATTTTATATAAATTGTGTGATGAAATTAAAAACCTCAATTAATTTAAATCCATTTACTCCATTTAATTAATTAATGATTATTATATTTCATTAAGAAGAAATAAGGGACCTTTTTCGTTTCAACCCATTACAGAATTAGGTTTCCTTCCTTACACTTTTCCCTTGTTTACAAAATGTGATTGACTTGCATCTTCGCTGCATGGTTCAGCAGAACATATTGGTTTTCTGTTATCTGACATCCAGACTTGTGCAGCAGCAGATACGGCCAGAAACTGCTTCTTATAAGAACAGCTGCGCTGCAGTACCAACTGCAACATCAGACACAGTTGTTCTATTTGTAAATTATCTTTTCAACTGGAAACAGGGTACTCTGAGAATTACTCATGTATAATAAGAGATAATGTACCCCCTACTGTAAATGATAAGGATATTAGAAGTCACTGAGGGGTTCTATGGCCATATAAAGGCACAAGGCTGCAGGCTGAGTTATACAGGGAACTCTGAGTATCACTCATGTATTATAATGGATAATGTACCCCCTACTGTAAATGATAAGGATATTAGAAGTTACTGAGCACTTGTTCTGTGACCATATAAAGGCACAAGGCTGCAGGCTGAGTTATACAGGGAACTCTGAGTATCACTCATGTATTATAAGGGATAATGTCTGCTGAGAAATAGGAACTACAAAGATTATGCTGCTGCCAAGATTTGACTTTTTTATTTTATAATAAATATTTAACTGATGCTGCGGCTGCCCACTGGAGCACAATTGACAAACTTATCAAAACAAGGGACACATCTCTCTCTCTGCATCTATGTATAAAAAGGTGTCTATATATAGAGAATATATATAGATATATCTCAAACAAGCCTAACTGCTAGTTGATCCATCTGATCCACTTTTGCATAAATGTCCTGATTGGAAAAAGATTCACATCCAGAAAATGCGCGCGCGCGGGGGGGGCACAGTAGCTGGGCCTAGGGGGGCAAGGAGGGTAAATCCGGCCCTGCCTTTAAGAGGGTGTAGGGACCCATAGGATTAATGTACCCCATATGGCTTTAAATCCCTACACTTCCTGAGCCTCCTAGTTGCTGGGAGATGCCCATATAGCTAGTTGTAATTTGCATAGTGTGTTATTGGCCAAGAGGTGTTGTGACCAATTCCTTTCACACTTTGGTATAGTGAGTGAGAAGAGGCGGATCTTCCTCTGTGGCTTCTGGTTGCTGACCCAGCTGGATGTTTCCAGGGAGCCTGTGTACCACAAGGCCCAGTAAAGCCATTCTGCCCTAGAGGGACCAGTAACACTAGAGAGTAAAGTCAGGGAGCAGGGACCTTGTGAATAAGGCCAGCTAGAGATAGGATACTACATAGTACTCTCTAGGAGACTAAGATATGTAGGTTAAGTAGCAAAAGCAGCTTGACTCCAACTAGGAGGGATAGCAAGGAGGTAGCTCTAATATTGTTTAAGAAAAAAGAAACCCCACCAAATAGAGGGTTACTATATCTATACCAAGTAGACTCAAACCATAAATTACAAAACCAAAATAATTAATGATAATAATAATTCATTCATAAAGGTGCTGACTAATAAATTAGGTAAAGTGCTAGTCCAAATAAATAAGGTGAAATCAATCAGTCCAAGGACTGATAAAAAAAGTTGATTATTCCTGAATCCAGAGGGTGTATTTCCCCACCAATAGATTCCAATAACACCCCTTAATAAATAAATTCATTCATTAATATATAAAGTGCGATTAATCAAGATAGATTTGGCAAATTGATATTGCAATAAATTACACCAATAAAGTGCAGTGCAATAAATAGGCTAAAAAATGAGACTTGGTAATTAATTAAATGGTTAAAAAGGAATTGGTAAAAAATGGCCAGAAAAAATTCAATATGGGTTAAAAGGTTATTCGGTCATATTCCAAGAATAAGATTAAAAGAAATTTGAAAAATATAGAGGGTGGAGTTGTCCCAAAAACTAACTACCTATTTTGTTTCTAAGGCCTGGGACACCACAAAGTCAAGGCAGGACAGGGTAACCGGAGCTGTTGCCTTGTAATTTAAATTGCCCTAACAGTTAAAAGAGGCTAAATAGCCCTAAAAAGCCACTAACTCACGGCCCCTTAGAATGGAAGGAAGATAGAAGAGGTGGTAAAGCAAAGGATTTAGACCAAAATTCCTGCCCCCATCAAGAATATCCTGTATGTTCCCCTAATGGAAATATTGCTTCAGAATCAGAATTGTTATCTTAAGGAGATCAAATTTTCAAGAGGATGCCGACGCGCGTTTCGCTTAGAAGCTTTGTCAAGGCGAAAGTGATTGGGTCTCCCCTCAGGAAAAGACTGGCCTATAGTATAGGGAACACAGCCTAATATGGAAATAGGGCTAGTGTGTTCCCTGATCCACTGTGTGGGGATACAGGTCATGATGCTGAGATCCTGAGGGTGTATATATCCAGATGTTGTAGTCATTTCGTGATTATCTGCTGGGGCCTCTGTAGATTGTACAAGACCTATGGATCATTTGTCTTGGACAAATAAACTGTTCTATTTTTTTGCAAGAACCTCCTGGCACGCTTGTATTTTGTTTTTCACGCACAGTAGCATATGAGAGTTGCAGCTGCACTACCTCATACCTTATTTCTTCCATTTGGCAAAGGTCCACCCTGTTGTGTTAGAGTCCAATGTAACACATGCTCTGTGTAGGTATGTGCTCTGGGTTTCCTTTGGAGGGGTTGAACTTGATGGACTTTGGTCTTTTTTCAATCCAACTTAACTATGTAATTATGTAACCAGAATACCAGGAAAACTCCAGGAGGCCCAGGTTCATTGCCCATATCCCCTCCTCTTCCTTCTTACACATGCGCACACTTTTTGCATCGGGTCTGGAGTACTGGGAATTGGTGCCCAGGAAATTTTAAAAACTATTGTATCTCCTTCAAATCACCAGTGCCCCCCTAAAATTCTGCCACCCTATTCCCGGGCCTTTGTTGCCTTTTCACAAATCCGGGCCTGTGCTCACCCAACCATTTACCTTGCATGTCTATACCACGGCCATTCTCCATTTCTTTATGAGAACAAGCAGAAGAAATGGAGGGAAGAATATGTGATAATATGTAAGGGCAAGTAATTAAAAGTATAAAGAAAGTGAATGAAGTGAGAAGGAAACAGTTTATAGAGTAATCAAATACTTTCTGGTGGGCCCCTAACATCACAGTCTGACACTGTGACTGTCCCATTTTTCTGTAAATTGACCTCAAAAATTGACATGGTTTGCTAAAATTTTCAGACCTTCCACCTTGTTTTCTTCTATCTTTAGAACCTGCTTCACCTGTAGGCTACTTTTAAGCTTACTTTGCATTCCAAATAAAGGAAAGTGAAATAACTGATGAAAATCCACATCATCTGCATCTGATTAGTATACATAATTATAAGTATTATCATTTCTCCACTGTATGTACGTTACAAATTTTATGGCACCTGTGTTAGAGCTATTACTCCTCCTTTGTCTAGTGAACAAATCTGGTTTGGCATGCATTCAGAAATACGTAGCTCTTTGCCAAAGAGACAATGAAGATTAATGTAATCTTCCCACTCAGATAAAAGGTCTGAGCAACTTTAAACTCTCATTTGTCTCATTCCAGATTGAAAATTCTCAAAGGTCCCTAAAATTCCATTGCTCAAAAACATGTACCGTATCAACTTACATTGTGATCACAGCAGAGTAGAATGTTGTTATTTGACAAAGTATGTCTGACAGAGCATGCTGGCACCATCGAACACATTTCAGCAAGGCCTTCAAAACGCAATGTAATCAAATGTTCCTTTGTTCAGAATAAGAACTTTTCAAATCACCAGAACACTTATTACCAGGAAAAAAAAACAACAAAATGAGTGAAAATGAAAAGGTTAAGTAACTTATTAAACATAAAATAAAAGTAACAGTTGCCAACAAGTTTAAAGAAATCTAATAAACCACAGGTTGAGTGCAGCATTTCAACAACATTGCCTTACATTTATGAGTAGTATAGTAATCTGTTAATAAATGATGCATGATCATTTTTTTCTTGTTCTTTTTTTTCTGTCAATTGTAAATGGATATTTCTGAAAGAAATAATATAACAGTAGTACAGGAACAGTAAACTAGCATTTTGCCCTCAACCCCAGTGCTCTTCTAAAACACCTAGAATACCTTCTGCATCCTTAATTCTACTGCAATTTAATAGCCGTTGAACACTCTCTGTAGGGAAAATTGCCTACTAATCTCAAATTTTCAATCTCTATGAAAAAATGGCAACCCAGCAAATGAACATTGCATCAGATTCTCCTTCGAAAGTCTTTAAATATAAATTGTACTTTCAGCAAGGCCATTCCTTTCAAGTCCCCTCCAGACAACACTTCTTAGTGAAACATTGTTTCAAGAGTTGTGGTTATTCACATGTTTCGGTTATAAAAACCCTATCAAGTGTGTGATTGTCAAAATACATTGGTCCATTGTGTTAGGAGATAAAGCATTGGATGCACTTTTAATGATTTTCCTATGTTTAATTATACTAGGGGCAAGGTACTTAAAGACATATTATCCAGGACACGAAAAGGCCAACAGACACAAGAAATAAGAAAAAAGGCAATTTTTCATGCCTGAGTTGCAAACGGTGTCCTTTGATTCTGAAAGGTTATGTTACACCTATTTGGGCCACTCGGGGTTAATTCACCAGCTAGAACACTAGAGCATGGGTTACACGCGACTTACACCCAGGGCAGGGCCTCCGCTAAGTGGAAGTGTTCCCTCTATGGTGTAGTGCAACTACATCCCCCCCAGGCTACTGTGCACACAAAAACAACTTGGGCGCCAGGAGTTTCTTAACAATCAGGAACGGTTTATTATGCCAAAAAGTGCAAATGACCACAGGTTTCAGTACTCACGCAGGAGTTGAGGAAAACAGCATATTGAGAGTTCACACTGATCAAAGGCAGGCTCACACAGAGAGTACACAGGCAATTGCAGTACAACCTTTCCCTCCTGGAAGTTGTCAGGCAAGCAGCTTCTACCCTACAGTCCCTCTTCACTGAGGTCCCTGACTGGAGGCAACACACAGCCTCTGGGAAGCTACTCCCTTACTGCAAATCCTTGTTGGAGCTTCAGCTGCTCTTTCTCTCTATCCTATCTGCCTTTCTCTCCAAGAGAGACTATGACAAGTCTGCCCTAGTATATCTGTTCCTCATTCACAGGGTTACCTGGTCCCCGACTTGGACACATGCCTTCTTCTGGGCCTATTGCACTCAGTCCCCCTGAGCACATCCAGCTGGAATCACATCCAGAGGCAAAAGAGGAAGAGGCCACTCCCTGCACACACTATATAGGAGTGTGTCAGAGCAGTGTCATCAAATCTCTCAGCCTATAACTGTAAAGGTTATTTTGTAACAGGGATTCTACCCAATAACCCAAGGAAATGGTGAAAAGATTAACTCTATAGGGCCTGTATCCCTATAGGGCCCTACATTCACCCGGGGGAAAAAAAAACATTTCTCCTGAAAATGGTTTAACAATCCCCAACATTTCAACTTACAGTACCATCACATCCACTTCTGGTATCCTCTCCTAGGCATACCTGGTAACAATGGTCACTGCAAAGGAAAAACACACAGCATACACAATACTGTATCAACATTAAATAATAACAGTTGCAGTTGGTCAACTTTATTAAACGCCAAAAACTTTCTTTCCTCCCAAGGGTCCACACAGGTCATCCTTGAAGTGCAGAAACAAGGCAGAAGAGTTGTGGTGGGGATCAATAGTCCTGAATTAGAACCCACTTAGTCCAGCAGTCCTTCCAGCCACAAAAAAAACAAGCAAGCAGCACTCTAGGCATCTCACTCTGCAGGAGTCCATAGAAGAGCTGTAGCAAACATCAGAAGAATCCATCCTCCAGGTTCTCTTCTTCCAGATCCATGATCCGGGATCACACATGAGCAGGAAATGGCTCCATCCATCTTCCTCCCATCCAAGCGCGCAAAAAATCTCTTGCGCGGGAACAAATGGACGCCAGCAAAATCTCACCTGGCGTGACTAGTAGTGGCGCAGGCGTAAAAGGGTAATCGGGAAAAACCTCCAAGCCCGAACCCACGGCCTAACATGCGCTCGCACAAAAACAGACATTGCGTGCAGGACTGCCCTTTGCCTATCTGGTCTGGCAGCCTGTCAGCAAAATTTAAAGAGACAGTACTCAAAATAGCAAAAATTGCACAGCCTGGTAATTAAAGGGTTAATGCCCCACGTTGGGCAGCCAAATGTAACACCTATTTGGGCCACTCGGGGTCAATTCACCAGCTAGAACACTAAAGCATGGGTTACACGCGACTTAAACCTAGGGCAGGGCCTTCGCTAAGTGGAAGTGTTCCCTCTATGGTGTAGTGCAACTACATCCCCCCCAGGCTACTGTGCACACAAAAACAACTTGGGCGCCAGGAGGTTCTTAACAATCAGGAACGGTTTATTATGCCAAAAAGGGCAAATGACCACAGGTTTCAGTACTCACGCAGGAGTTGAGGAAAACAGCATATTGAGAGTTCACACAGATCAAAGGCAGGCTCACACAGAGAGTACACAGGCAATTGCAGTACATCCTTTCCCTCCTGGAAGTTGTCAGGCAAGCAGCTTCTACCCTACAGTCCCTCTTCACTGAGGTCCCTGACTGGAGGCAACACACAGCCTCTGGGAAGCTACTCCCTTACTGCAAATCCTTGTTGGAGCTTCAGCTGCTCTTTCTCTCTATCCTATCTGCCTTTCTCTCCTAGAGAGACTATGACAAGTCTGCCCTAGTATATCTGTTCCTCATTCACGGGGTTACCTGGTCCCCGTCTTGGACACATGTCTTCTTCTGGGCCTATTGCACTCAGTCCCCCTGAGCACATCCAGCTGGAATCACATCTAGAGGCAAAAAAGGAAGAGGCCACTCCCTGCACACACTATATAGGAGTGTGTCAGAGCAGTGTCATCAAATCTCTCAGCCTATCACTGTAAAGGTTATTTTGTAACAGGGATTCTACCCAATAACCCAAGGAAATGGTGAAAAGATTAACTATATAGGGCCTGTATCCCTATAGGGCCCTACAATTATTTTGTTAACCACCACTTTTAAGGCTTTATTATTAAATTCAGAGACTTTCTACCTGTGAGACTACAAATGTGGTCTATTTACTCAGATACCCTTGCCTATGGCAAGGTAAATGAAAGGATTAAGCAACACAAGGGCAACTATTGCAATCAGGAATTTTAAATAAAAAAAAGCTATAGATACTTTGGTATCAAGACATTTTATTTAATGGGTCATAAAACCATTAAGCTTTAATAGATGGGGCTAGTTAGATTACTATTGCTGGGTGGTGATATATCCAAACTACTTCTCCAAAGAGAGGCATTTTGGAATAAAAAAAAAATAAACACAGAGGCACCAGAAGGGTAGAATGATATTTAAGTGGAGCCTTAAATGTTTTTGTAATACCAATGGTTCTTTGTAATACTACATGTTTCTATTCTTTTTTCAGATATTGGGGACTGCCATGGTAACGAATAGATCTGATGTTTGTCCGCTACTTCCAGGTATCCTGGGGTAATAGTAGATAATTTTATAGGCAGCAAGAGAATGCACCTTTCTCATTTTCATCAGTTGACCCTCCTCCATTAGCAATTCAATCAGAACTTTCAACAGACTTTGTTAGCAAGAGTTAATCTACTTGTTCGCACACTCAAAATCAAAGCAGAAACAATTCAACATGTGGGTGGTTTGAAAAAGATAATTTTTACTTTTTGTTCAGAAACATTTTACATAGACAACGCCTTACAACATATGGCATAATTTATACAATTAAAAAAATAGCATAGAATATCAACCACCCATTAGCTAAATGTAGCAAGCAAGAAATCAGCAAGGGAGCGGATACACCTACCAGAAAAATGAGAATGGCCCCAACGTTTCGGCACCAAGGCCTTTGTCAAGGGGATTCTGATGCTTACTGAGTTTAGTAGAGGTATAAATACCCTATTCAATCAATGTTCAATCACTAACTGGACGCTTCGTTCGCGCGCTTCCTGTACTTCCGGGTATGTGACGTCACTTCCGCCTACGTCACTTCCGCCGATGAGTCATCTGGCTTGGTGACGTGGCGCTATACTGCGCAGTATTCAAAAAGGAAGCATGCGCATCTGTTTACCTTGTTGCTAAGCAACTTAAGCTACATGTGACCCTATTGTTTACATCGCTCCACGCAGATACACAAGGCGCCCAGAAGATTTACAGATCAGGACAAAATCATTCGATGTACTTTATAGCATTATAATTCATATGGCTTGAAAGTGCTAGAGTGCAATAAACAAGTGTAGGCAGTATGCCATATCGTATTAAATTATTTAAAAACATTAAAACACATACATTCAAAGTCCAATGACATCCCCTATTGTTTTATATACCATGACCCATCTAGTGACCATATCCATAAATAAAATTATAAATTAAAGATAATATATAGTTAATCATATGTAAAAATTTATAGGTCTACCTTATGTATCATATATGCATATTTACATGTGAATAATGTGCAATCAATCATATCTGATAATTCATAGACCCATCATATATATATACATAAAAACTAAGATGATTACATGCTCCATGAGGCGCTTAATATTTAATTATTATACATATCTATATAAACATGAATGTGCAATATATTTAAAGTGACAGTGGCCATTTTACTCATATTGTGAAATCTTCATGCCATACTTTGCGAGAGTTAGCATCTGTACATGAAAAAATAAATTTCAATTGATATTGTCCCATAAGATCTGTAAAAATAATGACATAAGAGAAAATTAAAAACATAATTAAAAACATCAGACAACAAACAACGTATACTCATTTCACCACAGGCTGAGGTCATTTAACCCTAAGCAGGAAATCCTGAAGAGAAGTGCTTCCCAAAGGAAGTCTCTGCTATCTCCTCTAATTCACCAAAAGATTATTATATACAATAAATATCAAAAGAACAGGGACAACTCCCTGTCTTCATTGAGGCCATTGGGGGAAAGAGCCTGCAGCTTATATATCCACTTCAGTTCCCGCTGTTTAAGTAATGTTTCTCTATTTCAACCCCGAATTGGCATTTTCACTCTTTTAATCCCCATGAATCTCAATTGATTTACTTGGTGGTGCGCTTCCACAAAGTGTCTCGCTAAGGGAGATGCAATTTTCCCAAGTCTCACATCACTTATATGTTCTCCAATTCTAATAGTTAGGGATCTGGTGGTCTCACCTATGTAAATTTTGCCACACGGGCACTTCACCATATACACAACATGGTCAGATTGACAATTGATATAGTCCATCACCTCAAAGCCTCTGCCAGTCATCGGATGATAAAACTTATCTGTTCGCACCACAAAATTGCAATTGACACAGTGCCCACACCTATACATTCCTTTGGTATTACTCAACCAAGTACCTTGTTTCTTTTGGGGTTCACTTAGTGCATGGACCAATTGATCCCTCAGATTGGATGCTCTTTTATACGCCATCATTGGTGGTTCAGCTACCCATGGTTCCAATTTTCTTAGGAGTGACACATCCATCATTATTAAACCAGCAGACAAGGGTGGAGCCATTGTAGTGATGGATGTGGACACCTATAGGGCTGAGGCATTATCCCAGTTACAAAATACATCTCATTACAAAGTGTTAGATTGTGACCCTACGAAGGATTTGAAACAGATGATAGACGATTTACTAAAACTCAGTGAGGAGAAGGGTGTGATTACAAACAGATTGAGAAAGTTTTTGCAAGTTGATAACCCCACCATACCTGTGTTTTATCTTCTACCAAAGATTCATAAGGATCTCCAAAGACCACCTGGGAGACCCATTGTTGCAGGGATGTCGTCCATTTTTCAACCTTTAGCAATTCTGCTGGATACAGTTCTTAACCCTATAGTGGTACGTACCAGGTCCTATGTAAAGGACACTACACATTTCATTAACAATTTTACCGAGATTGAGTTGATTGAAAAAGATGTATTTCTCTGCACAATGGATGTTTCCTCTCTATATACCTCTATTCCCCATGAACAGGGAATTGAGGTTATTACGGCTGTAATTGGAAACCTTGAACTACCAGATGGGGTGATGAACCTGCTCCTGCAATTCCTGGGATGGGTCCTTAAAAAGAACTATTTTCTCTTTGAAGGTAAATTTTATGAACAGAGCCAAGGCACATCAATGGGGTCAAATGTCGCTCCAGCCTATGCTAATTTATTTATGGCGCATTTTGAGGACACGTTCATATATAGCAATCAGGAGTTTTGGCCTTGTACATTGATGTGGCTTCGCTACATAGACAACCTATTTTTTATCTGGCAGGGATCTGAGAGTTCACTATTAATGTTTGCGGAATATCTGAATTCTAGAATTCCGACAATTAAATTCACCCTTGAATATGACAAAAACCAGATACACTTTCTAGATGTTATAGTTGGACTGACTGAGGGGAAACTGACGACCGATATTTATAGAAAACCAACTGACAGAGTTACATATTTGGACCCGAATAGCTTCCATCCACCCTCTACGATTAGAGGATTACCATATAGCCAACTTTTACGAGTTAGACGTATTGTCAGTGAGGAAGCTAAATTTGACGAAAGGTCTGAGGAAATGGTGGCTCACTTTTCTAGTAGAGGTTATTGGAAGGAGTAAGGGAGAAAGTGAAGGAGATACCGAGAAACACCCTTTTATCCAAAAAAGTGTGTAAAAAATCCGAAAGATTACCCTTTGTCACCACATATTCGAGGCGATCAGGATATGTGAAAGGAGTTATAAACCGCCATTGGCATTTATTGCAGATGGATCGGAAATTGGAACCATGGGTAGCTGAACCAACAATGATGGCGTATAAAAGAGCATCCAATCTGAGGGATCAATTGGTCCATGCACTAAGTGAACCCCAAAAGAAACAAGGTACTTGGTTGAGTAATACCAAAGGAATGTATAGGTGTGGGCACTGTGTCAATTGCAATTTTGTGGTGCGAACAGATAAGTTTTATCATCCGATGACTGGCAGAGGCTTTGAGGTGATGGACTATATCAATTGTCAATCTGACCATGTTGTGTATATGGTGAAGTGCCCATGTGGCAAAATTTACATAGGTGAGACCACCAGATCCCTAACTATTAGGATTGGAGAACATAGAAGTGATGTGAGACTTGGGAAAATTGCATCTCCCTTAGCGAGACACTTTGTGGAAGCGCACCACCAAGTAAATCAATTGAGATTCATGGGGATTGAAAGAGTGAAAATGCCAATTCGGGGGGGAAATAGAGAAACATTACTTAAACAGCGGGAACTGAAGTGGATATATAAGCTGCAGGCTCTTTCCCCCAATGGCCTCAATGAAGACAGGGAGTTGTCCCTGTTCTTTTGATATTTATTGTATATAATAATCTTTTGGTGAATTAGAGGAGATAGCAGAGACTTCCTTTGGGAAGCACTTCTCTTCAGGATTTCCTGCTTAGGGTTAAATGACCTCAGCCTGTGGTGAAATGAGTATACGTTGTTTGTTGTCTGATGTTTTTAATTATGTTTTTAATTTTCTCTTATGTCATTATTTTTACAGATCTTATGGGACAATATCAATTGAAATTAATTTTTTCATGTACAGATGCTAACTCTCGCAAAGTATGGCATGAAGATTTCACAATATGAGTAAAATGGGCACTGTCACTTTAAATATATTGCACATTCATGTTTATATAGATATGTATAATAATTAAATATTAAGCGCATCATGGAGCATGTAATCATCTTAGTTTTTATGTATATATATATGATGGGTCTATGAATTATCAGATATGATTGATTGCACATTATTCACATGTAAATATGCATATATGATACATAAGGTAGACCTATAAATTTTTACATATCATTTATGGATATGGTCACTAGATGGGTCATGGTATATAAAACAATAGGGGATGTCATTGGACTTTGAATGTATGTGTTTTAATGTTTTTAAATAATTTAATACGATATGGCATACTGCCTACACTTGTTTATTGCACTCTAGCACTTTCAAGCCATATGAATTATAATGCTATAAAGTACATCGAATGATTTTGTCCTGATCTGTAAATCTTCTGGGCGCCTTGTGTATCTGCGTGGAGCGATGTAAACAATAGGGTCACATGTAGCTTAAGTTGCTTAGCAACAAGGTAAACAGATGCGCATGCTTCCTTTTTGAATACTGCGCAGTATAGCGCCACGTCACCAAGCCAGATGGCGGAAGTGACGTAGGCGGAAGTTACGTCACATACCCGGAAGTACAGGAAGCGCACGAACGAAGCGTCCAGTTAGTGATTGAACATTGATTGAATAGGGTATTTATACCTCTACTAAACTCAGTAAGCATCAGAATCCCCTTGACAAAGGCCTTGGTGCCGAAACGTTGGGGCCATTCTCATTTTTCTGGTAGGTGTATCCGCTCCCTTGCTGATTTCTTGCTTGCTACATTTAGCTAATGGGTGGTTGATATTCTATGCTATTTTTTTAATTGTATAAATTATGCCATATGTTGTAAGGCGTTGTCTATGTAAAATGTTTCTGAACAAAAAGTAAAAATTATCTTTTTCAAACCACCCACATGTTGAATTGTTTCTGCTTTGATTTTGAGTGTGCGAACAAGTAGATTAATTATAGATATTGGTTACCTTCAGTAGGGGTAACATTTGTTTCTGCACCTCTCGCTAATTTTTGAAAGTTTTGGTGTGCCCTCCATTCATTATTAATTATATTTGTTAGCAAGAGTCCCATCTAATTTCATCTTGGTATGA
The DNA here is from genome assembly GCF_017654675.1 of Xenopus laevis. Classification (NCBI taxonomy): domain Eukaryota; kingdom Metazoa; phylum Chordata; class Amphibia; order Anura; family Pipidae; genus Xenopus; species Xenopus laevis. The sequence goes on along the minus strand of NC_054374.1, from coordinate 50,890,888 downwards.
TAGATTCAAATGGAATCTGTCTGTAAACACAGATATGATTGGTTGCAATTGATTAGCCTTATGATTTTCCAGTGAAAAAGATGAATTGGGATGTGATTGCTGCTTGTTTGATGATTCTGCATAGATGTATTGCATGATATATAGACCAATGTAAACCCCTATATGAAAGTACTGAAGAACATTGATTTAGCTTGTAGGCACTGCATCCTATGGAAATAGTGCCATTAGATTTGGGGTATTGACAGACCTAACAGAATCAGTGTATTCTGCAAAAACACCTCAGCTTGTGAGATTTATTTGGCATATTTGGCAGGTTCCTCTGAACATCTGTGATGACCATCTCTGTTCATAAATCTATAATATATAATTTACATTTGTTGAATCTTTATACAGTTACAAAGCGTGAAGTCAGTGAACGGCAGTCTTAGCTATTTATGTGACGTGAAAAACATTACTATTGCTGTAGATGCATCTATCCAGTAGTTAATTAACCAACCAAAGTGGTGGGAAAATACAGGAAAAAGGGGAAAAGTCCTGGTATCAGTTGCTTTTAGATGTTTCATATTGATGAATTTCTGCAAAGTTTAATGGAATTTTCCATAAAAATCTAGATAAATGCATTCAACTGAATTTAAACCCAATTAATCCAACCTTCTTTTCTGCTGATTCACCACACATGCTCTGTTACTGATCTTAGGGACATATGCTGAATAGATTTCAAATGTCACTATATTAGGCTGATCAGTAAATAATTCAGATTATTGGTACATGGCAGCTCAGAAACAAGCACATTTTAATAATCAGCCCTGTAGTGTCATCTATATGACAAAGCAAATAAAATTTTCTTCTTCTTGGGATGACCATAAGCCTAGCTTTTCAACAACTGCTCAATTCACACTGAGCATGTGCATGTTCTAACAAAATCCAAAATGACAAACTCCTGTGATAACTATGAAGGCCTGAATCATTGCTGCTAATATGGAGTTGCTGAACCTTAAGGTTGGTTCAATTAGTGCAGTATATAAAATATGTTTTCCTTTAAATTTCTTAGACTCTTCCCATCTCTGTTATTTCCAAAACTCCCTTTGTGGGGTAACGCTTTAGATATTTCCAACTGGCATTACAGGGGTGTCAAGAACCTGGGGCATCTTATCTGTAAATCTGGAGTCCCCTCCTGGCCATGCTTGGATTGTTGACACTGGAGATCAGGCATTAAAGGAGAACTAAACCCTAAAAATGAGTATACTAGGGGGCGTGGCCGACTGAGCAGCAACGTGGCCGCATTTTCTGGGTGCTCCCGGGGCTGAGTAGTAAAACCCCCTACACCCTGCCACATACGCTAGTGGGGCACTTACCGCCGGCATCCTGAAAGCAGGGAGGCGATCCGGCGTCCGCTCCGACAGGTCCGGGCTTCCCTGCTCTGACAGAGCCTGAGGGCGCGACGCGGCCTAGCGGCGCTAGAAGCCGTGGACTTGCGTACTCCAGGCCCCCAGGCGCAAGTGCCTGGCGGCACGGTCCCCACCGGAACCCGACTCCAGAGCCCGGACGGCTGACAAAGTGCCCAGCAGCAGGGGGTGAGTGGATTAGAGCCCCTGGGGCCCCCTACTGCCACATATTATCCACACTGCAAGTGCCCAGCAGCACCTACAACCAAGGCCCCACCTAGTATACGGCTAACCCATTGTGGCTCCCTGTATCCAGCAAGGTTAAGTGGCACCTGCTATTGCCTACCTGTCTCCTTTTGACCCAAAGGACTCTAGTCAGCACAAACCCAGGGTCAGGCACTGCCACTGTGAAACGCGACATACCTACCTCTGGGCCCGGTGGGTCTACTCACTGCTCCTGGACTGTCACTTTGGACCTGAGCCCAGGAACTTATAGGAGCGCAGTGTATGGTGCTCACAGACCCATCTGCGTGCACTAGTGGATTATGGAACACGGTCTGGTGTTCAAGTGGTAGACCTGTACCCTCCATCATGCCAGTTTGACCTGCTACCCTGATTGGTCGACCTATGCACCACCAGTAATCCTCAAGTACGCCTTCTTCTTCCACTAACCAAGTCTTCATAAGCGGAATAATACGGTTGTAGATCGTTTTGTCCAGTGGAATACAAGATGGGAAAAAACTCCCAAAAACAAAAATCGGACACAGCAACGAAGCTTGAACGCTTTGCAAGAACAACATCTCAAGGCCCATCGCAAGACTCTGATAATACTTCATCTCCACCATCACCGGCCTCCCCTCCTATGGACCAGGAGGCGAGAGAACCATCCTCGTCAGAGCTGCTTGCAGCGATAATGGAGAGTCGTACAGCGACTACAACACAGCTCGAGGAAATAAAAGTGGATCTCTCGCTCTTGCGGCATGACCTCCAAAATATCAGAGAACGCACTACTGAACTGGAGACAAGGGTCTCCACACTGGAGGACACTGTAACTCCTCTTCCGAATGACATCTCGGAGATTAAACAGCAACTGAAGTCGGCTCTTGACAAATCTGACGACCTAGAAAACCGACTACGCAGGAATAATGTGCGTATCATCGGTCTACCAGAGAAGTCAGAAGGTCAACACCCTGAATTGTTCATAGAGAACTGGCTCAAAGATTTGCTGGGAGTGGAGACATTCTCCAATATTTTCGTGGTTGAGAGAGCGCACAGAGTACCGACTAGACCCCTACCACCGGGGGCCCCTCCTCGACCATTTCTTCTCCGCATACTAAATTACAGAGATCGCGATGCTGCGCTACGAGCGGCTAGACTCAAAGGGCCTCTCTCCTTTAATGGTACCACGGTGTCACTGTATCCAGACTATTCACCGACCATACAGAAGCAGAGGGCTACCTTCACTGCAGTCAAGAAGAGGCTCAGAGATGCTAAGATTCCATACAGTATGATCTACCCCGCTAAACTACGCGTACAGGAAGGAGACAGAGTCCAAATTTTCAGCACACCCACCGAAGCCGAAGATTGGATCACCCGCAAACAACCCGGGAGATCACCACCCCGCAACTAAGCTGAAGAATAACACTTTCAAGACCGGACTCTCTGCATATAGTGTGCCCCATCGGTATGACCTGAGTCATACATACTGTCATAGTGGTGAGTAGCTGTTATTATGCACCCCTCCTGTAAGCTACAGTTTCCCTCGCACACTCATCCGTGGCCCAGCAAGCTGCCCCCCCCCAACATCGATCCCTTGCTAACCACCTCTGCAAACGGCTGTGGGCCTCACCCCTGCTCTCACCTTCGGAGCACAGGCCTGACAAGGCCCAGCCCTTAGATATGCTCAAGTGAAACGCATAAACATTTACTGGACCCCTTATTGTCAGACTTTTGTACTTGGGGGTACTGAATCATTGCATCTTGACACATAGAGACTAATGCTGGTGCCAGAATACTCACTCCTGGTTACGGGGCTACACATTGCTTACAAGGTTCCATGTTGAACTCACTCTCATCAGAGTTGTGCCGGTCAACACGACAGGTGCATGGGCGGCCGTGTCATACGGTGTCCCATTTAAATTTTTGAACGATTTATTATTGCATTTGTTGCTTACTACTGTTATATTACTATGTTTCTGGGTTAAGAAGGAGCGCTGCTTAGGCCGCCACAGCAACACTCCCCATGTCATGTCATTGTTATGGGTATAGGCCCACCCAGGTTTGGGGGGTGGGCAGGGAGGGAAGGGATTGTTTGTTTGTCTATTGTTTGATGTTTAACAGACATATGTATGCAAAGCACTCTACCACAACAAGAATTGACAGGAGCACAAAACGAGCACCAATACGATTCCAGTTTGTCAGTCATTATCCAGAATTATTATGGGGGACATAAAGTTAATGTCATGGAACGTTCGAGGTCTGAACTCGAAATTTAAGAGGGCCCTAGTATTTGATTATGTAGCCAGATACAAGCCAGACATACTACTACTGCAGGAGACGCATCTGGTAGGGCAAAAGTTGCTGGCACTTAAAAAACGGTGGGTTGGGTATGCCTATCACTCCCACTATTCCACTCACTCCAGAGGAGTCTCTGTACTAATCCGTAAAACCCTACAATTTGAGCTCCTAGACCTAACCACTGACCACTATGGGCGATTCATAGTTCTCCACTGCAGGATAAATAACCAAGAAATGGTACTTGTAAACTTATATATGCCACCCCCCTTCAGTAGGGAGATACTAGACCTAGTATTTACCAAGGTGTCACTATATCTCCCCAACCCGCTCTGTATCATTGGAGACTGGAATACGGTAATGGACCCTCAACATGATAGGCACCCCACTGCAACACACCAACCTGGCCCACTAAAACAATGGACTGAAGCTCTAGGGCTATTAGACATCTGGAGGCTCAAAAACCCCATGGGACGACAATTTTCCTGTCATACGGTGGGGAAGCATACCTTGTCACGGTTAGATATGGCCATTGCATCTCCAGATTTTACACAGTGGGTGAAAGACACCAGTTACCTCCCGAGAGCCTTGTCAGACCACGCCCCTCTGCATCTGCTGATCTGCACTACACCAAGGCAGGGACACTCTCTTTGGAGACTATCCCCCCTGTGGCTCAACAGCACAGAGGTGACGGAGGCATGTATATCTGAATATACTGCATATTGGGGTGTTAATGCAGGAACCAGTAGCTCTAATATGGTCTGGGAAGCGTCCAAAGCAGCCGCTAGGGGCACGCTCATCTCGGCAATTGCTGGGGTACGCAAATTGGCTAAACAGGCTGTTGCTGAGGCAGAGGAGAGGGTCTGGGAAGCAGAACATGCATATGGTGATAGTGTGGAGGATGCTACCCATCAGGCATTAGTACTTGCCCAAAGAAACTTAGAACTAGCACAAACGGCTATTACCAGGAAAAAATTACTGTATGCAGCCCCGAGATCCTTTGACCAAGGAGATAAAAATGGGAAGACTTTGGCATACCTAGCTAAAGCGGTCCAACCATCCACACTGATTCCTAGGATCAAAACGAACGCAGGCACATATACCTCTGACCCAACAGATATGGCAGAAATGTTCGCATGCCACTTTGCCAACTTATACACCTCACAAGTCAAATACTCTGACACCGAACTAGAGCAGTTCCTACAGGGAATCCCCTTTCCTAACCTTTCCAGAGCAGAATCATCCTATCTAGACAGCCCAATTACACTAGGAGAGGTAGTAGACGCCATTGGCAGTCTCCCATCAGGGAAGACCCCAGGCCTTGACGGGCTCCCGGTAGCCTGGTACAGACTCCTTAGTGAAACACTTGCCCCGCAACTTCATACCACTCTTTTAGAGGCTCACAATACAGGCTCCCTCCCTCAGTCCTTCTACTCCGCACTGATAGTGCTTATTCCAAAGGAGGGGAAGGACCCGGACCTCTGCGACTCCTACCGTCCCATTTCACTTATAAACACGGATGTCAAAATTCTGGCCAAAATTCTCTCCAAGCGCCTTAACAAAGTTATAACCTCGATTGTCCACCCAGACCAAACAGGCTTCATGCCCAATAAAAGTACGGCTATAAACTTACGCAGATTACATACCCATATGCAGGCCACCCATACGAACAGTGGTACCAGACTCATAGCGGCATTAGACGCCACTAAAGCATTCGACTCAGTTGAATGGCCTTACCTATGGAAAACCCTGGAGAAGTTTGGCGTAGGCCCTACCTTCATAGCTTGGCTTAAACTCCTCTACCTAAACCCAGTTGCACAGGTCAGAGTCAACAACACTCTCTCCAGAGTCTTCCCTCTTACCCGAGGCACCAGGCAGGGCTGCCCCCTCTCTCCCCTCCTTTTCGCCTTAGCGATAGAGCCTTATGCCATTATGGTCCGTCAAACCCCTGAAATTAGGGGACTCAAATGTGGGAAATTGGAGGAAAAAATTGCACTATATGCAGATGATCTTTTACTGCTCCTAGCAGATCCACATGACTCACTCACGCTGGCGCTCTGCCTAGCTGACAAGTTTGGCACATACAGCGGTCTGGTTATAAATAAAGGGAAGTCAATCTTATTTAATCTAGAAGCTGCGCAGAGGACAAATGCGATTCAGGGACTGCGGTGGGTATCCAGCTTTAAATACCTTGGGGTGACTATCTCGCCAAACACACAAGACTATGTTACAGACAACATTGAACCAGTGATACAAGGTTTCAAAACCACTGTCAACCAATGGGCCGGCTTACCTCTAACGGTCTGGGGTAGGGTCAACCTATTCAAAATGGTATACTTACCCAAATTCCTGTACTTCTTGCAGAATGCCCCAATATGGATACCCCCGCAGGTCTTTAAACGCATTGACGCTGTTCTCTTCCCCTTTATTTGGGCAAACAAACCCCCTAGAGTCAACAGGCTAACGCTCCAGGCCCCATTGGAAAAGGGGGGATTAGCCCTTCCGCATCTGCAAATGTACTATTATGCTAGTCAATTAGCATTCATACATAACTGGTTTAACCCCGACCCCGAAAACACACTCACAGCTTTACACGCCACGCTGGCGGGCTCCCTCGAAGCAATTAGAAATACGCCCTACAGGAATGTCAAAGACACCCCTGAACTGCCACCAACGCTAAGATGCCCACAAAGGGCCTGGATGCTTGCCACTAAAGTTCTTGCAAAAGCTGCAAGCCTTCCATCCCCCTATACCCCACTATGGAGAAACTCCAATCTACAGCACCTAGTTCATCTACCGGACTTTGCGTACTGGCCAAAATTAGGGGTCAGACACCTATCGGATCTCTTAGTTAACAGCACCTTCCCGACCCTTGCCCAACTAGCGACTAAACTGAACCACCCAAACATAGCTTGGCACCGATACTTCCAACTCAGACATGCATTTGCGGCCCAATTTGGTAGTCTGGTAATCTGTACAAACACCCAACCACATGAAGACAGACTTTGGGACCCGAATCCACAAAAGCTGGTCTCTGGGCTATATAAGCTACTAATATCCACCATCCATAGTCCACTTAACAAAGCAAAAAACAAGTGGAATGGCCTTATCCCTGCTCTAGATGATGATATGTGGGAAGATGCAATAGGGGAACTATACAGCTTTCTAATCTCTACAAAAGATAGGATGGTGCAATTCCGTATCATACATTGTACATATATAACTCCAATCAGGCTCAAAGCCATGGGCAAAAGTCCCAATGGAAACTGTCCCAAATGCCAGCACCTGGACGCTGATTTCTTTCATTTGCTTTGGTCATGTCCCCTGGTGCAGAGATTCTGGGCCAAGGTAATAGCCTACTTGACTAATGAAATTTTGCTCCCTGGAGCACTAACACCAGAGGTGTGCCTACTGGGACTGGTGGACGAATTGGCACCTCTAAATAAACGCGGTATTTACTAAAGACCCTTCTATTTTACGCCAAAAAGCAAATTGCCATGACATGGATGAGCCCACGACCCCCTACAATAAAGCAATGGGTAAAACTGATCAATACCAGGCTCCCGATGATAAAACTAACATACATAGCCAGACAGTGCCCAGAAAAATTTGGGAAAATCTGGGAACCCTGGTTGGAGCTCTGTCCCGAAGTAGACCCAGAGTCTCAATAAATGCGTGTATATGGGAGAACATATATGTAATATAACTGTTTCTTTTTCAGCGAATTGAGTCTTATATAAGCGTGCTTCAATCCTGTGAGATTTGGAAGTAACATGTAATACTCACTTTAACCTAACATGGGGCAGACTTTTTGCTCAGATTGTGTACCTTGATGCCTTAAAACTGATATGTTGTGGTCCTGCGTGACCATCTGCACTTTTTATCACCAATGCCTACATTGTCTGTTGTTAAGTGTGTTGTTTGTTTCAAAACGGAAAATAAAAACCTTTTAAAAAAAAAAATGAGTATACTATATTTTATATATTGAACTTTTTGAACCAGTCTAAAAGTTCAGCATCTTTACAATAGTAATGATCCATGCCTTCAGCATTGTCACAAGAGTTTACCATCTTGGATTTTGTTAGGAGTGTATGTGACATGCACATGCTTAGTGAAGCTAAACTTAGGGGTCGTTGCAAATAATAAAGCAGAAAATGAGGGTTTCCTGTAGTAAGCTGATGCTACAAGGCTGATTATTAAATTCTGCCATGTACCAATAATCTGAATTATTTACTAATCAGTTTATTTATTTACTAATCAGAATTGCTTTAAAATGCTGCAAATGATATTACGTTTACCAACTAAGTCATCAGCCCTTATTTTCTACAGTCTTAACTAGCTACTTTGAAATCTATTTATCCCTCCCTTAGGTAAATTTTATGTATTAATGATGGCTACTGGCATCCCTACTTAGCTCACAGTTCCTGTAAGTACTGTTCATCTGAAGCATTAAAGAGATCATGTTTTTAGATTTGCATTTTACAGGATTCTGATGTATTTCCTGAGTATCGGCTGCTTTACCCACAGCTCCAAGTCCAAAAACAGCTTCATGAAAACGAAACCTGTTAAACCCCCCTGAGAAAAGTAGATTTGATTTCATGCATGTAGAGTGTCTTGGAATTTTTAAAGGTTTTTGCTTTTACTTCCCTCTCTTTTATTATTATTTCGTTTGGCTGGAGTTACAATATGTAGGAGTGAAATTTGACTAATCTGAATTTTATAGAGTAGGGGAAACTATAGAGTGAGACAGACAGGAATGTGCATGAAAGGTAATGGGTTTGAGGAAACAACCCTCTCATATTTAGTGTTAGGAAAGTGCATGCAAATGACACTTAAATAGAAAGGGGCTTGAGCCACAAGATTATAATGTGGTAAATTTGGTTTTAGACAAGCATGAAGTGTGTCCGTATAAGCAATTGCCCACATTGTTTCCCTTAGCCTGCACATTGATGTATCTTTGTTCTTTTTCAGATTAAATTCAGATTTATCTTAGACTTCAATTCATACCATAATGCAGCATGTATGGCTTGTTAACAGACAATTTGGTCAGCTTAATCTGATTGGCTCAATTTATCACAAACTGGTAATAGCATAAGGGTGTTGAAGCATCTACCTTTCATATACAAACTCAGGTCTGAACTGGGAGTCAAACTAGGTCCTGGCATTTCAGGTACAGGCCCAATCAGCTCCCAATCAGCCCACTAAAGAGTGACTTTCTATGGCATTTTATGGCAGCCCCTCTGGCATTTGCTAGAACCCACAGATGGCCAGTCCAGGCCTGTACACACTTATAATTGCACAATACCAGATGGGACACACACACAGGCACCCCTCTTGGGCCCTGGTCAGCTCTCTCCGGATCTAGCCTATCCACTTTTGCCCTGGCTGGCTGCTTTTACATTGGGAACAATATGCCCACTTACTCCTAGTTGAGACCATAGCTGCCCATGCTAATTACCTCACTCACCTTACACTCCTAGAGTGTACTTTCACATCCACCAGGCCTCAAGCTACGTAGGTTCAGTCCCTCTTCCTGAGGATGACTCTACTGCTGCTGTGCCTGACTGCACTTCTTTCTTCCCATGACACATCTTTCTTCTACTTCCTAGAACCTTCCCTTTTATAACTTGCTATTCTCCACCCACTGGGAATTTTCCCTTATAACTGTTATCCTCTAGCTCCCCCTAGTGGTAAACCTGAACATATGTGTTAACAATTGATTACACGCACACACACTAATTAAAATTTACTTTATAACACTTCACCCTCCTGAAAACCAGACATGTCCTCGTGTCTGCTCACTAAACTTTATTCTATCTCCTGACATGCTGAATACATAAAAATGTATGTACTACATTTATATGTGTGTAAGTACATTTTTTTAGAGTTCAGCATGCATTTCCCTTGTCTATTATTTTAATTATTTCCCAGGACACAAAAGGGAGAAACTGCAATTTGTCTCTGAGAGAGAATAGCTCCAGCCCCAACGTCGGAAGCATCAACTTTAATGAAGAAGGGTTGCAAAAGATCAGGATGTCGAAGGACAGGAGCAGAGGCAAATTAATCTTTTAGGGACTGAAAGGCCTCCAGAGCCTGAGGTATTAGGTTTTCCTCCCTTCCGGATGAGAGCCAAGACAGGAGCAATACTGGAGGAGAACCCCTTGATAAATTGTCAGTAATAATTCGCGAAACCGACAAATATTTTTATGGCCTTGGTACTCATGAGGAAAGGCCAGTCCTGGAATGTCGTGACTTTAGAAGGATCCATCTTGAATGCCTCTCGAGAGAAAATGTAACCCAAAAAGGAAATCTAAGGCACCTCGAACACACACTTCTTCAGCTTGGCGAAAAGGGAGTTTTCCCTCAAAAGAGAGAGTACTTCTTTCACCTGGTTCAGTGACTTTCCATATCTTTGAAGAAGATTAAAATGTTGTCTAAGTACATGACTACGGATTGCCACAGACGATCTCTGAAGATCTTGTTCACAAATTCTTTGAAGACGGCAGGGGCGTTGCAGAAGCCAAAGTGAATTACCAGCTATTCATAATGCCTATCTCTGGTGTTGAAGGCCATCTTTCATTCGTCCCGTTCTCATTCGTTCCCTAATACGGATTAGGTTGTAAACTCCCTGAAGATTCAACTTAGTGAAGATCTTCACCCCTTTGAGTTGAACAAAGAGCTCCAAGATGAGAGGCAGAGGATATAGGTTTTTAACCGTGGTCTTGTAGAGGCCCCTGTAGTTAATATAGAGACGCAATCCACCATACTTCTTCTCCACAAAGAAGAATCTCATTCCAGCAGGAGAAGATGAAGATCTATTGAATCCTCGCTGGAGGTTATCTTGAATATATTCCTTCATTCAGAGAAGTCTCGGCAGGAGAAAGTCAGTAGATATGACCTCTGGGGGGCATGGTACCAGGAAGGAGTTTAATGGGACAATCGTAGGAGCGATGAGGAGGGAGAATGTCTGCAGACTTCTTGCAAAAGACATCTGAAAAGTCCTTGTAAACTGCGGGCAAAGACTAAAGATCTGCTGCAGCGAGGGACACCTGGTGAATGGAATTAGCATGCACGCAATTTTTTTTAACAGAAAGGACTCCAATTAGATATCTGGTTGGCTGCCCAGTCAATAGAAGGGGTATGCAGACACAGTCAGGGTAACCACAGCACCCCAGGAGCTGCTGGACAGTTTATTATGAGAAAAGATAACTTCTGTCAATGTTGTGATCTGACATTCAGTGTGAGTTCTCCTGCTGTTTCAGAGATTATCTCAGATGTTAACGTTCGATCATCAATCGCCAAAACCCTCAGGGGAATAGATAGAGGGAATAGGGGAATCTCCAGAAGCTTGCCAAAAGTGGCATCCATGAAATTTCCTGCAGCCCCAGAATCAAGAAAAGTAGAGACATTGAAAGTCTAATCTGTATTGGCAAATAAATCAATGAGAGTTCACGATACCACCCAGGTAAAGTTCTTTAGTTCTACCTGAGTATGGAGATCTCCCCAACTTCGTAGGACAGTTGTTGGCAAAATGGGGTTTACCTCAACAGTATAGCCATAGCCCAGCCAAACGTCTCCGGAGTTTCTCTTGTTCAGAGATGCATCCAACCAATCTGCATAGGCTCCTGAGGAGTGACAGGAGGAGGAGAAACAGGAGCAGGAAGGAGTGGTCTCTGAAACCAAGGTGCCAGAACAGACAGGAATCTTCTGCTACGCTCCTTATCAGACTGATGCTCCCTGAGTCGGGTGTCTATCTTGATGGCGAGAGCAATCAGGTCTTCCAATTGTTCAGGAAGATCCTTGGAGACTAGGTCATCTTTGAGATTACTTGATAAGCCTAGAAAACGGCTCCATAAGCCTCATTGTTCCAGTTGGTTTCGGCCATTAAGGTTCTAAAGTCAATAGCGTACTCACTGGCACTGCAACTCCCCTGCCGGAACTGTAGGAGTCGGGCAGAGGCATTAGAGACATAACCCAGGGAATCAAACACAGTTTGGAAAGGCATGGAGGAAAGCTTTGGCATCGAGGGTCAGCGGAGAATTCTTCTCACAGAGAGATGTTGCCCACTTTAGCCTCCAATCTGGACATCACATACCCCACCTTGGCTCGTTCACAGGAGTACTGCAAGGGTTGAAACTCAAACTGGATAAGGCATTGAGTCACGAAACCTCTGCAGGCTCGAAGGTCCCCATTGCAGGTGGAGGAATGCAGGGCTCACCAGCTGAGGAAGCCGTTGAAGGAGGAGTAACTGCAGCGGGAGGATTCCCAGCAACCGGAGAAACGGATGGCATCTGAGAGAGAAGGGCCTCTAGCACTTGCACTATGCAGTTCTGCTGGGCTTCAGAAGCTTCCATGCGAGTCCTCAACCCCCGGAGCGTTCTTTCAACATCAGGCGGAGTTTCCTCAGTAGGGTCCATGGTTCAATTAAACTTTCAGGGGCCTTGCGGCTCCAATCCGGACCAAGGAGGAAGCTTAAGGGTTCAGTCCAAGTTCGCGGTAACCAAAGGGACCAGGAAGTAGCATAGTCAGGATTCAGGCAGTGACACCTGCTATGAGTTCTAAAGGTATTTGTACATGATATTGCCTCTGTACCATCCTGCTATGAGACTGGGGGTATTTATACATGCATTTGCCACTGTAACATCCTGCTATGAGTCTGGAGGTATTTAGCTTGATAGGTTATAATTAGATCAAAATTAGGTGGGCCATGTGTCTAAATTACTATGTTTAGGTATAATTTATATGCTGATATATTGTACAATTATATCATTATAATATAGATTTACTGTTAACATTACCAATGCAGTTACTGTATTACTTTAGTGGGCATGACCAAAAATGTTGCCAAGGCATGCATAGCACGCGGATATGCCTTCTTTTCATGCCCCCCTCTCAGCCAAAAACAGTACCTGTACTTAAAGAACAATCTGAATTGAATAAAGAAGCAGATTCAGTTTGATTAGGAAGCACGTCATTGTGTTTTCACAGATTTTCTCTTAGGCATAAATGAACTTGACATATAACGATTCATATTTTCAATGGGAGCAACTATGTTGGAAATCACTGTATTGTGGGATAAACATGGTGATTTAAATAAGTATAGGCCAGATCAGGTGCAGATATTTTAGAGATATGTACTCTTTTGTAAACTTCCAATAATTGTTGCCCTCTAATTGTTGCTAGGCTGTTCTTGGGACCCATAGCAACCAATCATATATTATCTTTCAAACAGATGATCAGTAAATGCAATTTTAAATGCAATCAAGATATACTCCACTGCTGCCAGTGAGATTCTGTTAAAGAAACAGTTCTATAAGGGAGCAACTAAAACACAAAATTAGACGTGCAAACTTTGAAAGTACAAGGGCATCTCTGTAACATATTAAGTGGGAAATTCTTTTTAAAGGGTTTAACAAAGAACAGAAATGGAACATTTTTAAAATCTTAATAAATATACATGTTGGTATATTCCCCTTGTAAGCAAGGAACGTTGTTGCAAAACAAAACTGTTGTGGTTCAGTAGAAGTGTTGGTGTTGAGGTAGGTAAGTAAAGAAGTGCTTTTAACGCTTTCAAATAACTGGGACAGCTGAACTGTTTAGCAGGTTCAAAGAGACCAATAAATTATGCAAAAAAAACTAAAATCAATATGGAAAAGGGTATTGTAGCAAGCAATGAAAAGAATCCAAAATTATTTTTTAAGTATGTAAATAGTAAAAAAAATTAAGCAGGAAGGGGTGGGATCCTTATTATCAGAGGGGGGCGGGCTGGTTGATGAGAATGTAAGTAGAGACCTCGATTCTGGGATGGCAGTGGATGTGATTTACTTAGACTTTGCTAAAGCATTTGATACAGTGCCACACAAAAGGTTACTGGTTAAATTAAGGAATGTTGGCCTGGAACATAGTATTTGTACCTGGATAGAGAACTGGCTAAAAGATAGACTACAAAGAGGGGTGGTAAATGGAACATTTTCTAATTGGACCAGTGTTGTTAGTGGAGTACCGCAGGGCTCTGTACTAGGTCCCTTGCTTTTCAACTTGTTTATTAATGAACTGGAGGTGGGCATTGAAAGTACTGTTTCTATTTTTGCAGATGATACTAAATTGTGCAGAACTATAGGTTCCATGCAGGATGCTGCCACTTTGCAGAGTGATTTGTCTAAACTGGAAAACTGGGCAGCAAACTGGAAAATGAGGTTCAATGTTGATAAATGCAAGGTTATGCACTTTGGCAAAAATAATATAAATGCAAGTTATACACTAAATGGCAGTGTGTTGGGAGTTTCCTTAAATGAGAAGGATCTAGGGGTCTTTGTAGATAACACGTTGTCTAATTCTCGGCAGTGTCATTCTGTGGCTACTAAAGCAAATAAAGTTCTGTCTTGCATAAAAAAGGGCATTAACTCAAGGGATGAAAACATAATTATGCCTCTTTATAGGTCCCTGCTAAGGCCTCATCTGGAGTATGCAGTTCAGTTTTTGACTCCAGTCCTTAAGAGGGATATAAATGAGCTGGAGAGAGTGCAGAGACGTGCAACTAAATTGGTTAGAGGGACGGAAGACTTAAATTATGAGGGTAGACTGTCAAGGTTGGGGTTGTTTTCTCTGGAAAAAAGGCGCTTGCGAGGGGACATGATTACACTTTACAAGTACATTAGAGGACATTATAGACAAATGGCAGGGGACCTTTTTACCCAAAAAGTGGATCACCATACCAGAGGCCACCCCTTTAGACTAGAAGAAAAGAACTTTCATTTGAAGCAACGTAGGGGGTTCTTCAGGACAAGTGAGGTTGTGGAATGCACTGCCGGGTGATGTTGTGATGGCTGATTCAGTTAATGCCTTTAAGAATGGCTTGGATGATTTTTTGGACAGACATAATTTCCAAGGCTATTCTGATACTAAGCTCTATAGTTAGTATAGGTATGGGTATATAGAATTTAATTAAAAGTAGGGATGGGTGTATGTATGGATGCTGGGTTTTCATTTGGAGGGGTTGAACTTGATGGACTTTGTCTTTTTTCAACCCAATTTAACTATGTAACTATGTAACAGAAAAAAAGCAGAGATACTGAACTCGTAGTTTTTGTCTGTCTACTCTACACAAATGAGGAAGCAGTTAAAGATGGTTTCCTTCTTAATAGTCCCAATCCTAATAATAAGGTTCTTAGTGGGGTCCCTCAGGGCTCTGTATTGTGTCCATTTATTTAACTTGTTCATTAATGACTTATAATAATCTCTCTAATGCTTTATTTAGCAGTATGTCTTTCCAGCTCACACAAAGTCACCCATTCTGATTAGAAGAAAAGAGGTTCCGCCTAAATATTCGGAAAGGGTTTTTTTTACAGTTAGAGCTGTGAAGATGTGGAATTCTCTACCTGAATCAGTTGTACAGGCTGATACATTAGATAGCTTTAAGAAGGGGTTGGATGGCTTTTTAGCAAGTGAGGGAATACAGTGTTATTGTGAGAATGTACGCATGCGTCCTGTTCGGCGCAGGCGCGGGCGCGCCAATGCGCGTCGGCGTCTGACGTAGGACGCTGGCGACGGTCGCGGGCTCAAGGACGTAGGCGGAAACGCCTGTGATGGACGTGCTGGCGTCAGTTCCGCGACGTCAGCGCAGAGACGCCAGTTTGGCGCCAAAGTATCTGTATTTAAACCCAAACCAGACTGAGATGCATTGCCTGGTTATTAGGTTGTTTGAACTGAAACCCTAGCGTCTTGAACTTTTGGATTCCTGATTATCGACCCTTGCCTGTACCCGGATTTGATTACTGCCGCCTGTCTCGACCTTCTTGCCTGTCTCATCTTCATACGAATCTTGCTGCCTGCCTCCTGACCTCAGATCTCCTGACTACGACTTTGCCTAATCCCTTGTACTTCGCTTATCGTCTCACTGGCTACTCTCCACAACCCTGCTCCCTGTTCCACTCCAGGTGGGTAGCGGTTGTGTGAGGCGCTTGTGGGTTCATTATCTTCTGCTCCAGCTCCTTCTACGACTGGATTATACTGGTGAGTCTTGACAGTTATGGAAGATAGCTCATAGTACAAGTTGATCCAGGGACTAGTCTGATTGCCATTTTGGAGTCAGGAAGGAATTTTTCCCCCCTCTGAGGCAAATTGGAGAGGCTTCAGATGGGTTTTTTTTGCCTTCCTCTGGATCAACTAGCAGTTAGGCAGAAAAAAAAACCTAAAAGGTTGAACTTGATGGACGGGTGTCTTTTTTCAACCTTACTTACTATGTTACTATGTTTAGACAGATGTAAAGGTAGGGCAAGGCCTTACCTTTACATGATTCACTCATGAGGAAATTCAAAAAAGACTAAGATGTTATGATAAACAAAGGTCCAGGACTAGATGGTATTCATCCCAAGGTACTAAGAGAGAATAGCACTGTGATGCCAAACCGCTTTACTCTGTTTTTCAGGATTCATTGAGGTCTGGCACAGTGCAGAGAGACTAGCGTATTGCTAATGTGGTGCCACTATTCAAAAAGGGATCCTGTCCTCAGCCTCAGGCCAGTTAGTCTGACATCAGTTGTAGGAAAGCTTTTCAAATGGGTGTTAAGGGATAAGATACTGGACTTCATTGCAAATCATAATACTATGAGTTTGTGTCAGCATGGTTTTATGCACAATAGATCTTTCCAGACTCATTTAATTTCCTATTATGAGAAGGTGAGTAGGTATCTCGATTCTGGGAAGGCAGTGGATGTGATCTACTTAGGCTTTGCTAAAGCGTTTGATACTGTGCCACACAGAAGGTTACTGGTTAAATCAAGGTAAAGTTGCTGTACCGTGTAAGGAATGCTGGCCTGGAACATAGTATTTGTATCAAGCTTAAAGGAAAACTATACCCCCAAAATGAATACTTAAGCAACAGATAGTTTATATCAAATTGAATGACATATTAAAGAATCTTACCAAACTGGAATATATATTTACATAAATATTGCCCTTTAACATCTCTTGCCTTGAACCACCATTTCGTGACTCTATCTGTGCTGCCTCAGAGATCACCTGACCAGAAATACTACAACTCTAACTGTAACAGGAAGAAGTGAGGAAGCAAAAGGAAGAACTCTGTCTGTTAATTGGCTCATGTGACCTTACGTGTGGTTTGTATGTGAGCACAGTGAATCTTACGATCTCAGGGGGCGGCCCTTATTTTTTAAAATGGCAATTTTCTATTTATGATTACCCAATGGCACATACTACTAGAAAAGTATATTATTATGATAATGGTTCAGTTACATGACGCAGGGTTTTACACATGAGCTGTTTTACTCAGTATCTTTTAATAGAGACCTACATTGTTTGGGGGGTATAGTTTTCCTTTAAAGACATATCACAAAGAGTGATGGTCAACTAAAAATATGGACGGCACTTCTGGACAAAGTTTTTCTTGACAGGTTTGCTGTAAAATGCCTAACGCGTTTCAGGAATGGATCCCTTAGTCATAGGCTAAGTTAAATCGTTTTATTTTTTGTTATTATTTTGTTATATATTTATTTATTATTTTATTATTGTTTTACACTTTTGAGGTTTTAGGGAACTATCAAGATAGTAGGAAGAAAGGGATTTTTTTATCAAATTTCTCAGAACTTGTGGAATGCACTGCCATATGATGTTGTAAAGGCTGATTCTGTTAATGCTTTTAAGAGTGGCTTGGATGATTTCTTGGACAAGCATAATATCCAAGGCTAAAATCTATAGTTAGTGTATGAGTATATATAGTTTATGTGATTGTATGGAGGGGTCAGTGTGTGTATGTATGGATGATGGGTTTCATTTGGAGGGTTTGAACGTCATGGACGTTGATCTTTTTTCAACCTGATCTAACTATGTAACTATGTAACTTACAAATTTAATTGTAGCAGTGAATTATTGCATTATTAAATAGAAACAATCAGGGGAAAAGAAAAATTGTAATGATAAAAGACTAGAACAACAGAAGAACTGCAACATCACCTAGATCCTCCACATTTTGTAGCCCTCTTCATGTGTTCTTTTTTGAGTTCAACCTTAAATATGAAGCTTAGAATGGAATTTTAGAAACATGGTTTCCATTTTGATGATGCATCTTGTCCCTGTCCCTTGTCTTTCTGGCAATACAAAAAAACTATAGTTTTTTTGTTTGTGTTGTTTTTTTTTTTTTGAGTAATGTCTAAAGGGATTATTAAACATCCATAAAATCCAGAGAATCAGCGGCCTCCAGTGGTCAAACTGAAGGACGGTAGACTCTGTTTTATTATATCAAGTGATTTTTAGCAGTTCTGTACTTTTACATTTGGGAGAAGGTTCATATATAAATGGCATTGTTTTTAAAATTGAAGCAGTAACAATGCTTATATAAGGTATCAATCAAATGCTTTTCAATAGCATGATTATTTCTCACATTATATTTGTCTTGTGATGATGTTTTTTTTCTGTATTTTCACATTCTCCCATAGATGGTTATTAGTTGGTAATCAGAGTATTTGGCATACAGAGATGCACCACACATCTGGGGGAAAAAAATCTTTCATTCTAAGCAGATTCCTGTAGTACTCAAGGTTTGATCACAGATGAAAAGTTAACTCTTTTCAGTTTTTGAGCAGAGCTCAGTTGTATTCTGGTTAGACAGTGACATCTAGTGTGCATTTTAGAGTATAATCTCTACGGGAATCGGGAAATGATCAGGAATCCTGCTGAATCCATTGGAGTCCAGTGAAATTGTTTATTTATTTTGGTTGAAGGTGGAAGGGTTTGCTGAGCATTGCATATAGGGCCTAGGACTTCCTGTATGCTTTGGCCCAGGCCCACAAACATTTTCCCCTCAAGAGTGTCAATGCTTTTTTTTACCCTTGGACAGGATGCACTCATGTGTGACTCCCTCTGTTCACCACTCCCCTGTCTGTCCTTATTGGGTCCACTGTTCCCTCAACCTTGCCCTACCTTTACATCTGTCTAAACATAGTAACATAGTAAGTAAGGTTGAAAAAAGACACACGTCCATCAAGTTCAACCTTTTAGTTTTTTTTCTGCCTAACTGATAGTTGATCCAGAGGAAGGCAAAAAAAAAAAACATCTGAAGCCTCTCCAATTTGCCTCAGAGGGGGAAAAATGCCTTCCTGACTCCAAAATGGAAATTTGACTAGTCCCTGGATCAACTTGTACTATGAGCTATCTCCCATAACCCCGTATTCCCTCATTTGCTAAAAAGCAATCCAACCCATTCTTAAAGCTATCTAATGTATCAACATGTATATCTGATTCAGGGAGATAATTCCACATCTTCACAGCTCTCACTGTAAAAAACCCCTTCCGAATATTTAGGTGGAACCTCTTTTCTTCTAATCGGAATGGGTGACCTTGTGTCAGCTGGAAAGACCTACTGGTAAATACAGCATTAGAGAGGTTATTATACAATCCCCTTAAATATTTATACATAGTTATCATATCTTCCCTTAAGCGCCTCTTCTCCAGCATGAACATCCCCAGTTTGGCCAGTCTTTCCTCATAGCTAAGATTTTCCATACCTTTTACCAGCTCAGTTGCCCTTCTCTGTACCCTTTCTAATACAATAATGTCCTGTTTGAGTGATGGAGACCAAAACTGTACGGAATATTCTATATGGGGCCTTACAAGTGCTCTATACAGTGGAAGAATGACCCCCTCCTCCCGTGACTTTATGCCCCTTTTAATACAGCTCAAGACCTTACTTGCCATTGATGCTGCTGACTGGCATTGCTTGCTACAGCCAAGTTAATCATCTACAAGGACTCCAAGGTCCTTTTCCATAATGGATTTGCCTAGTGCAGTTCCATTAAAGGTATAAGTGGCTTGGATATTCTTACATCCCAGGTGCATGACTTTACATTTATCAACATTGAATCTCATTTGCCACTTAGCTGCCCAGATCGCCAGTTTGTCAAGATCGTGTTGCAAGGATGCCACATCCTGGATGGAATTAATTGGGCTGGATAGTTTTGTGTCATCTGCAAACACATTACTTACAACACCCTCCCCTAAGTCATTAATGACCTAATACCGAGCCCTGGGGGACCCCACTAAGAACCTTACTCCAAGTAGAGAATGTACCATTAACAACTACCCTCTGTATCTGATCCTGTAGTCAGTTTCCTATCCATGTGCAAACGACTTCATTAAGCCCAACAGACCTTTGTTTAGAAAGCAGTCGCTTGTGGGGCACAGTATCAAACGCTTTGGCAAAATCCAAATAGATCACCTCTACTGCCCCCCCCCCCACTGTCCAGCATCTTACTTACCTCATCATAAAAAGCAATCAAATTTGTCTGACATGAGCTATCCTTCATAAAGCCATGCCGATTGCTGCTCATAATGCCATTCACTAGGACAAAATTTTGAATGTGATCCCTTAACAAGCTTCCAAATAATTTGCCCACCACAGATGTCAAACTTACTGACCTATAATTGCCAGGCTGAGATCGTAATGCCTTTTTAAATATTGGAAAAACATCAGCTTTTCCCCAATCCATAGGCACCATACCAGATGAAAGTGAATCTGAGAAAATCAGAAATAGGGGCTGGTCTAAAACTGAACTAAGCTCTCTTAGAACCTGGAGGTGTATGCCATCAGGCCCTGTATACATTAATTTTTATTAAACTAATAAAAGACTTGGAAAATCACCAAACCAAGGTGAAAGAAGTACTCTCTTGTCTGAGAGAAAACTCCCTTTTTCTCCAAGCTGGAGAAGTGTGTTTGAAGGCAAAAATTCCCTTTTTTGGTTATATTATCACTCAAGAAGGATTTGAGATGGATCCTTCTAAGGTCACTGCAATCCTAATCTGGCCTCTCCCTACAAGTACCAAGGCCATACAAAGATTTGTCGGTTTCTATAATTATTACCGACAGATTATCAAGAGGTTTTCCTCCAGTATCGCGCCTGTCTTGGCTCTCATCTGGAAGGGAGAAAAACCTAATGCCTGGCCCCCACATGCTCTGGAGGCCTTTCAGTCCCTAAAAGATTCATTCCCCTCTGTTCCTGTCCTCCGACATCCTGATCTTCTGCAACCCTTCTTCATTGAAGTAGATGCTTAAGACTTCGGAGCTGGAACCATTCTCTCTCAGAGACAAATCACAGATGGAAAATACAACATTGTGCTTACGTGTTAAAAAATTCTGTCCTGCCGAGCAGAATTATGTGAGCTTCTGGCAGTTAAACTTCCTAGAAGGTGCACCTTTTCCGTCACCATTTATACCGATCACAAAAACTTAAACTTCATCCAGACTCTCACGAGACTAAATCTTCTTCACACAATTCAATTTTGTCTTTACATATTGCCCTGGCTCCAGAAATTGGAAGGCAGATGCTATCCAGAAGCATTGTTCCTGAGAGGCGCATCAGTGAATACCAAGAACCAATTGTTCTTCCTGCAAAAATCGTTACTTTACTTTACCTTGTTCCCTCAATTGGCCAACCAAATCCTATCTGTCCAGTCCTCCTCCCATAGGAATGGTATACATGCCACCCGAGTTCCGCATTTCTATCCTTCAGCAAAGCCAGCTGTTCCAAGCAAGCTGGACATCCGGGTAACTAAAAGACATTTGAGCTTGTCAGTTGACTCCTTTGGAAGCTAACGCTTCGGAAGGATGTGAAAGACTTTGTGGCGGCTTTTACCATTTGTGCCTCTCGCCCTTGTGTCAATTGGAACCTCTACCCATTCCTTCCTGTCCTTGGACTCATTTAGCTATAGACTGTATCGCCACCTTCCACACTGTAATATGGGTAGTTATTGACCGCTTCAGTAAGATGGCACACTTTATCCCTCTTTGAAAACTTCCCTCTGCCATTGAACTTTCTCAGTTGTTCATTCAATACATCTTTCAACTTCATGGCTTTCCAGCAGAGATTGTATCAGACAGAGGTTCCCAGTTTGTGTCCAAGTTTTGGAGCTCTTTGTGTAAAAATCTGGGTATCGCTCTCCAATTCTCCTCTGCCTATCACTCTCAATCCAACGGGGCAGCGGAGAGACCTTAACCTTATATGGACAACATCCGCAAACCTCCTATATGTAAAGTTGGGGACAAACTGTGGCTTTCAACGAGAAACATTTGTCTCAATGTTCCTTCCCCCAAGTTGGGTCCAAAATGTGTTGGTCCATTCCCCATTGTAGAGATTGTTAATCCTGTGGTTGTCAGACTTCAGCTTCTCCCTGAGATGTGAATCCCTAATGTGTTCCATGTGTCTCTCGGGAAACCGGCAAAAGCTAATCACTTCTCTTTTGAGCAAACCCATATGAGCAAACATAACAACTTTCTCACTAATAAGTTGTATTACATTCATTAAAACGATAAAATTTGCAAACCTTCTTCTTCAGAAGTGGTCGCCAAACAGTTTCCGCGTTCGCTAAAGCTATATTAAATTCGCGCAAACCAAAATTTGTTCACACAAATGCATAACTTTTCGCATTGCGAATATTTATCCCCTTACCAACTTTTATTACATTCCCCCATAAGACATTTAAAAAAATGTCTGTCAACAACTTGTACTTATTTTACACATCTGACAAGCAATAAATCTTTTCTGAGACATGCTTATTTGGGGTTTCGTTTTTTTAAACAATAGTCCTAATTCAGCACCATTATGGTCCCTTTACTACCTACTGGAGGTTTGAGATGTGCAATGCAAATTAATAACTAGCCATGGTATGAAATGGAAAGATCTAGCGTTGATATCCCAAAGGGTACCCATCAAGGCTTGTTTCTTGGAATATCATTCTTTAATTACTATAATTTCAAGATTGAAGAGTGATAATTATTTTTTTTCAATAATTTATATTCCAGATGTTCTTAGTCATCCTCTGGACTTTAGCCCGTCCATATAAAGTTAGAGAAAACTGACATTCAGCATTTTCCATCTATGACTGCCTTAGGGGAAAAGAAGGTTCATTTATCTCACTTTCTTTATTTGGTGCCAAGGGAGAGCCTGTCCTATTTATTTATAGGTCAAATATAGCTTGTTTATTAGATAGGCTGTCTCAGAATGCAGACATTTCTTATTAATAACAGCAGGGTTAATGATAAGATCACTTTCTAGACTACACAGTGTGGTTTATGATTTGATCTTGATTTTTCCCTTTAGATTAAGAGTATATGAGGCCAGAAATGTGCAGCTGGATTTAAAGTATTTTCTCTTATCTAATAAGTTTCTGAAAGTGTATTTTGTTATAAGAATAAGTTGTCAACTTCGGTTCAAATAATTTTAAAAAAATCACTTTTTGGTTCCATCCCCTCTCAAATACTATAGTGCCCAAGTGCAAGGCAGGGTGGAATGGGGAAAAAAAAGGTGTACTTTCCATGTTTTTTCAAACCTCTAACCTACCCTTCACTTTACTGAACGGACACAGATCTCAGCAGGAGCACATGCCCCATGAATACAGTGATGTCTGCATTTTGCAATTTTTTTTTGTTTTGACAATCTGTGAGACAAAACAAATTATTGGATAAAAAAAAACAAAGAATTCAACTTAAAATTGTATGTTATGTATTTATATTACATTCATAAGTCATTCCTCGGTTGGGTCACTGCTTCTTAAGAAAATTGAAGGTGCATATCTGGCACAATTTATATAAAAGCCATAAACATTTAGAATAGAGAGAAAATGCATTTACAATAAATACCAATAAAAGACAACATAGTGGCACATAATGCAACTATATTCTTATTGTTATTAGAGGACTTTTCTATAATGCAGCAACCCAACTGAGGGCCTCTAGGGCTCCTTATC
The DNA here is from genome assembly GCF_017654675.1 of Xenopus laevis. NCBI lineage: Eukaryota > Metazoa > Chordata > Amphibia > Anura > Pipidae > Xenopus > Xenopus laevis. Next base: position 50,867,235 of record NC_054374.1, on the reverse strand, counting down.
ACTAAAAATTTCTCCTAGGACTTAGTTTTAGGACAATGGCATCTTGTCATTTGTGGGACATCACACTCCATGTGGGTCAAAACAACATCTGTTCCTAGGCAAATAAGTTGAACAATTGCACTCAAATGCTTCTTTCTCCATTTTCATACAATTTTGAGATTCAACTGGCTATAAACATCATCAAAGGTAGTGTTGGCAATTTTGTCACCCACATGATGTGTGATTTCTGTGGGTGACAAATGTCCCGTGTGCAATTTCCCTAAGTATGAGTGTGTATATATATATATATATATATATATATATATATATATATATATATATATATATATATATATATATATATATATATATATATATATATATATATATATATATATGTGGGGGTGTATGCCGTGGGTTTGGGCTTGGAGGTTTTTCACAGAATTTCAAGAATTTTTGACTGCACCACTGTTATTCATCGCCGTGAGCAAGACTTGACTGGCGAGAAAAAGACTCTTTTTCTCAGTATCTATTTTGAGGTTGCGGGTTACCTCTATCACTGAGCACCAAGTGGACTTGGATTTATCTGTTAAAACAGGTGTGCGGGAGCAATCACCAATTAAGACTTGGCTGGCGCCATTTGACCAGTGTCAGATTTTACTGGCACCATTTTCCTTCAGTGCGAGAACCTATTATTTGGTGAGCTTGGAGCAGGGCGGCTCCCGGACATATGTCACTGCTGACATTTTGTGAAGGGATTTCAACAGAGATTGACATGCATGCACTGCTGCTGTTCCTGAACTGGCCCCAAACCTTAGCGGCTGGTACAGGGATACTGCCTCATCTCCTTCACCACAAGCGGTAATCAGCTTGCCTACCCCTTGGAACCCGGAGTGCCTCCATTACACGCTCCAGGTCCTCCAGTACCACCTCCTGGACCACGGCTGTGGACGGATCACCATGCGGACCTTCCAACTTCACTGCCAATTCAACCTGTGGCTGTAGGGGCAGTTGGGGCCTTCTCATTTTCCATTTCCTGGTAAAACTTTTCAGTACAGGATCCCAGACTTTGCTCTGAGATATATATGGGCTGGCACTTATGGGGAGAAACTGAACATAAAGAATGCCAGGGTGGTAGTACCATCTGCGGGCACTGTACCCATGAACTGTCCAAGGAGGCCAGTAACTTTAACTCTACTTGCCCCTACTGCCACCATGACTGTGGATTGAGACCCTATCGCCACAGATACGATGAACTGTCTTCTGTGTCTGAGGCTTCGGGCACCGCACCTCCTAAAACCATCCCCTCTTCTTCCTTCCTGGAGCAGGCATATTCAGTCCACAGCTTACCCGCTGCTCTGCGTGCTAGAACTATTTCCAAAGAACCCCCATGCGGTGTAAGTTCCAGCCGTGCATGAGCCTGCACAGAGCCCTGAACGACATGTTTCAGCTAGAGGGAGGGGGCGAGCAGCCATAAAGAAAGAGGCTACCACTACTACTTTGCCTACCACTGTCCTGAAGGACGAGGCTTCATCCGCAGTGAATACTTCCATGGTACGTGTGGCACCCGGATACATCAATGTTCAAACCCCTTTAGCTTTAAATCCCTATCCTTCCTCCTTTTCCTTAGTTGCTGGGCAAAAGCCCATGCATCTAGTTATATTTACATAACCAGTGTTATTGGCCAAGAGGTGTAATGATCAATTCCTACCACACTTCAATATAGTGCAGTGAAAGCGGTGGATCTTCCTCTTTTGGTGTCCTTACCGACTGGGTGTTCCCATTGAGCCTGGGTACACTAAGGCCCAGTAAAGCCATTGTCCTAAAGGGACAGCACCTTTAGTGATTAAGTCAGGGACCAGGGAACCCTGTGAACGAGGTTTAGCTAGAATAGGTTATATCTGTTATAGACTCTCTAGGAGAGTAAGATAGAGAGCTCAGATAGCAAGAGCAGCTTTGTGCTCCATCGAAGATCTGTAGCATGGAGTAGCTTCCCAAGGCTCCTTGATCGCCTTTAATGTGGGCACCACAGCGGATAGGGCATCAGGCTAGACTACTTCTCCCTGACCACTCCATTGGGTGGGATCCAGACCACTCTGATATATATCTGCTTGAAGGAGTTGATGTACTGCTTGACTAAAATGCCATATGGGATTCACATTCCTTAGCTGTGTCATCCAACCTGTTCTAGCATTTGATGTTACATCTGCCTATACCTCATCTAATGTAAGTAAACCTGTGGTCATTAGTTTTGGTAAAAATAAACTATCCTTCTTTTGTTTTGTTTTGTTTCACCATAAGAACCTCCTGGCGTCCAATCATTTTCATATTTTACATGCAGAGTAGCATATATATATATATATATATATATATATATATATATATATATATATATATATACACACTAGAAAAATAGCTGCACTCACTTATTGGAGAAAATTCCTGGGTGCACATTGCAGAAAAGTCATATAGAATATCATGTAAAGCAAGGCACTCATAGGACTTTAATATATGGTGAAAAAGAGATACAGTTTATTTCTTATCCCAATGATTTGGTCCTCCTTGAGACATTTATCAAGTTAACAACAGTGACTCAGGTGCTCGTGTTAACCTGAGGAATGATTTCTTGATCCGAAACATGAAGTGCAACTTATTTAATAAAAGCATCATAGTTTGGCTGAAACAGTCCTCCAGAGTGATATTTTGGGATTTGTGAAGACAAGAAGGTACCTGGTTTTGTGCGATGAACCTGAAACATTGAGAATGACAGGGGAGGTCTTTACCTGCAGTTGATTTATAACAACAGAGTGAAAAATTCAAACCTTATACCCCTCCCCTTGAAAATGGTGCCAAAATGTGTGTGATTAGTTTCTAAGAAACCATGTATGGATGTGTCCCTAAGTTTACAGAGTGATATAAAGTCATATGATCGCTACCAGATTGATTATGTGCCAATTCCCACTGAGCTGCTGGATCATAAAACAATGGTTGTAAATTCTGCAGAAGTGTACGGGCCTCATAAAGGTGAGAACCCCTAGCTTCAGCACAATGTTGTTAAAGTTGCATCGAATAGCAACCACCCTATTTATCTATTATCTTCTGGCCCCTATTGCTCATCTGGCTTACCATGGTTTTTGAGAGTTTAATACACTTGGGGGTTGCACTATTGACTACTATTGCAGGCCAGTGTCACCCCCAATTAATGCCCTATTGATCCCTATCAACTGCCACTTGTTTGCAAGGGCCTTACAGGTGGTTCAACATGCATTTTGCCGAGTACACTTGCAGGATAGAGTGGTACCGCCAATTGTAGCAATTTATACAGTAGTATTATCCAGCTAGCTGTCCTAACAGGGTAAATGGCACCTTACCGATATCAACGTAAGTGACCAGGGGCAAGCCTGCTGTCCCATCACTCTTAAATGCCCTTAAAACGGGGAGGTGACAGGGGTTATACAGACATACTGCATGGTAGTCTAGTCTTGTGTGCCAGCACTTTAGAGTTTAGAGCTGAAATGTCAGTTATACATACCTCCCAACATTTAGGAAACAGAAAGAGGGACAAAATAATTTGGCGCACATAGCATGGCAACATTTTTTGGCCATGCCCATTTTTGTGGCCACACCCCTAATTACCATGTTCATTTTACATAATTTGGCAGGTTATGAAAGTTTGAACACATTTCTGTGGTTGTTATATGTTATTACAGTTTTGCAAATGAAGGCGAATTGCCCTTTAAGCTGCGAGTCTTTGTTCTTATCTTATCAAACTGTTACAAAAGTATGTTAAGTATCTTTTCTGGGCTGCCAAGACCTAATTAAGTTAGAAACTTTGTATATGTTTCTGGCTGTTCAGTGCAGCAGATACAAGAGAAACTCGGCACTTATCAGTACAAATCCGTGACAGCGGGTTGATCTGTCAAAAGTGGGACTGTCCCACTCAAAACGGGACAGTTGGGACTGGTATGGTTATAAAGTCTTATACTAGGTTATATGTCAAACCAAGCAGATTGCGTAACTCATAATTGTTAATATATAGTGAGAAGCACAAAAATATATAAAGCAATACTACAAAGAGCCCAATCACTGTGGCAGCTAAACAAGGCTAGATATGGTCTACATATAAACAAATATGTGCCTCAATACTGAGTGATAGGAAGGATCGTAATGTTTTTCCAAAGGCCAAAGTATCCGAATGTCAAATCAGATATGGGGATATGATGTATGAAAAAAATAATAGAGCTGTATCTGATGTCTAGAGGTCAGTAAAAAATGTAAGATAACCCCTAACAGCATTAAAGGACAAATCCTCTGGGTAAAGGAAACAGAGGAGGAACCAACAGAAGCAAAAGGAGCATTTTGAGTTCAGGACCAGGTGAGGAATAAGGCAAATGATTTAGATATGTAGACACATAAACGTGACCAATATCAATATATAGGATTACAATAATGTCATCAAAACATGTAGAGAAATAGAGAACTAATCATAACAACCATAAGCCTTATGAATAGAATATTTGTGATTCCGTATCAGTGTGAGGTCTTACCCTGGTGGTCTAGTGGGCCGGTAGGGATGCCTGTCATGCTGCTCCTTTTCCATTGAAGTGCCGGTTCTTCAGGGCGTGCGCAGTGCGCATCTCCTTTTCTTATAGGTGCAATGACGCTGGCGTGATGACGTCAGCGCGCAATGGCGCAAAATTCAAACACTATTTAAAGGGAATTCTCTGTACTGTCCTTTGTCCGTTATAGGTTCATCATTGTGAGTTCCTGGTGCTTTTCCTGTGTTATACTGATATCTGATTCCTGTTTTGACCCTTGCCTGATTGACTATTCTGACTTCTGTGATCCTGACCTCTGCCTGGTAAATTTTCTGACCCTAATTTGCATATGCAAATTAAGATTCGGATTCGGTTCGGTATTCGGCCGAATCTTTCACTAAGGATTCGGGGATTCGGCCAAATTCCAAATATTCGGACAAAGACCAAGGAACGTACCCATATACCAGAATAGAATTTAACTTGCAGCTCTACTAATGCTCAGTGCACTTGGGATGTTTTGATGACCACGATCAACACATGCAAAAATAAAAGCATACGTCTCCCCCGGGGTGCATTATGGAGGTATTTTACATGAAATTGCCACTGCATTCATTATGCTAAGTGTTTTATGGGCATTATAAATTAAATTGCATGCTTTTTTCAGAACACTGAGATACTTTAGAAAGAGCTCAAATAGATGCTTAGCTATCTATATATTCAAAGTGGACATGGTCTAACTTCTGCAGTAACAGCCCCCTTAGATTGCTCATAGCCTTTACAGAGAGATCCCATAGAACTATGGCAGCATAGATATTCACTTGTACTAAGCACAATTCAGCAGGAACAGCCCCTTAAGTTTGCTCATTGTCTGTACAGAGATATCCCATAAAACTATGGAAGCATTGGTATTCCCCTGTACTAAGCACAATTCAGCAGGAAAAGTCATAGGTTAGAGGCAGCGCACTCCTGGGTATCAAATAATAATCGCTCTTCTCCAGATCGATAAAAAATGAAATCCTTTATTCAAACATAGTATCAATCAGACAGACTTAGTATCTGAGGTCTGACGCGTTTCGTGATACAACACTTCCTCAGAGACCTCTCTTCCTGTCACAACACACCAGATTTAAACCCCCCCCAACACACCTGTGTATTAATTAAGTTAATACAACTTCCAAATAGAATATTTAAATCTAATGCATTAAAATTTCACGTCAGTTAATCACTTCAAAAAATACATTAAAAAATACATTAAAAGCAAGATAGTTCAACAAATCCACTTCTTAATAAATAATATGTACAAATACAATATGATTCCACATTCCATATCTTAAATTTACACGGGGTTTTATTTGTGACATTCAGTTCACTTTTTCATTTATTTATCATCAAGATTTCATTTAACACACTAGTTAATATCTGGAGACTCATAAGAATATGTAACTAATTTGTTTCAACTTATTAAAATAGCGATTACATAGTTGTGCATAAACAGTTCCTACGGGCATATATAATGTTATTTTTTTATAAAATATTAATTTTAAAAGTAGCAACTATTGTCAAAGACTGAGTTTAGCCCTTCCGGTTGTCTAGTATGTAATCGGAAAATCCATTTAACTTCTTTAATACTTTTGCTTGTAAATCACCACCTCTCGGGCCCAAATTAACTCTTTCTATTCCTTGCACAGACATCCATTTGGTATCTCCACCATTGCATTCTCTGAAATGTCTCCCACAGGGGTATTCACTTTTTCAGAGTTGATATCATTAAGATGTTCTCGTATCCTATTTTTTAAATTCCTGATTGTGCAGCCAACATACTGTTTGTAGCTTTTCAGCCAAGTTATCAGATATACAACTGATTTCGTGTTACAATTAATATAACTCCTAATTTGATATGTTTCCTTTGTTACACTACAGGTAAAGATGTCTGATACTTGAACTACTCCACACGAGACACATCTTTTCGATCCACACTTAAACATCCCAGGATTATCCAGCCATGTTTTAGATCTACTTTCCTTATTAAACATGCTGGGTGCCAATATCATACCTAACGTTGGAGCTCTCCTTGCTACTATCTGGATGCCTGGCTCTAGTAGCTGCCTGAACACTGGATCCCCATATAATATTGGGAGATGTTTGTTTAATACACGTTTAATCTTATTAAATTGTGCACTATATCTTGTGCTTATTATTATTTTCTGTGTCCTTTCTAGTTTTTTTTTGTTCTTTCCAAATGGTCCTCTATAGAGACACTGCTTTGTACTTGTCTATTCTGATTTATTCTATATTTGTCTATTATTAGATCCTTCCTATCCAATTTCAATGCTGACATAAAAGCTTTTCTTTTTTTTCCCCAAAACTAAACCCTTTGCAGAGAAACTTATCCCTTAATTAGCAGGAAAAGTCGCCTAAGTTTGCTCATAGTCTGTACAGAGAGATACCATAAAACTATGGCAACATAGCTATTCCCATGTAATAAGCACAATTCAGCAGGAACAGGCACTAAGTTTGCTTATAGTCTGTACAGAGAGATCCTATACAACTATGGCAGCATAGGTATTCCCATGTACGAAGCTCAATTCAGCAGGAACAGTTCCCTAAGTTTGCTCATAGTCTGTTCATAGAGATCCCATAAAACTATGACAGCATTGGTATTCCCCTATACTAAGCATAATTCAGCAGGAACAGTCCCCTCAGACTGAAAAAATGCATTGCTTTTCCATGATTTTATATCCTGTTTTACCTAATTTTACACCAACATTTATTCATTATTATTGTTATGATGTTCCTCAGGTCTCTGTTAATTTTGTTAGTGAACTTAAAAGGTCTAAGATATTTGCCATGGTTCTGTCTGTAAATATTTCATTCCAATTAGTCTGCATCTAAAGTCATGCACCAATTCACCAATTGCTCTAGGTTGTGCATGTAATGAAACTGGCAGAGAGGCCTTGCACATGCCCCCCATAGTGTAACATTAAAGGGGTGGTTCACCTTCAGGTTAACTTTTAATATGTTATAGAATGGTAAATTCTAACCAACTTTTCAATTGGTCTTCATTTTTTTCTGAGTCTTTTCAGCTTTCAAATGAGGATCATTGACCCCATCTAAACAACATTGACTTTTAAGGCTATACATTTATTGTTATTGGTACTTGTGTTTTTTATTCAGGCTCTCTGCAAATCATATTCCAATATTTCATTCAAATCAATTCATAATTGCTTGGGAATTTTTGTCACTAGCAACCAGACTGCTGAAATTGCAAACTGGATTGCTGCCGAATACAAAGCTAAATAACGCAAACCACAAATACATGTTTCTAAGAAAATCCCTCTGTGCATAATAAAGTTAATGTAAAGGTGAACGACCCTTTTAATGCTGCACTGATTAACCCTGGTCTTTAACACAGTAAAAAATTTATTTCAGACTCCTGTGCTTATATCCTTTGAGTACAGGTATGGGATCTGTTATCCAGAATGCTCAGGACCTGGGGGGTTTCTAGATAATGGATCTTTCCATTATTTGGATTTTCATACCTTAAGTCTACTAGAAAATCACATAAACATTAAATAAACCTAATAGGCTGGCTTTGCCTCCAATAAGGATTACTTATATCTTAGTTGGGATCAAGCACAAGCTACTGTTTTATTATTACAGAGAAAAAGGAAATCATTTTTAATAAGTTGAATTATTTTATAATAATGGAGTCTATGGGAGACTGTGTTCCAGTCCAAAGGGGGGGGGGGCATTGGTGTTGCAAAGGGGGGCCCAGTGGTAAATTTATGAAACTGTATTTGTCTATAATGTCCTCTAATGTACTTGTAAACTGTAATCATGTCCCCTCAGAAGTGCCTTTTTTTCCAGAGAAAACAACCCCAACCTTGACAGCCTAGCCTCATAATTTAAGTCTTCCACCCCTCTAACCAGTTTAGTTGCACGTCTCTGCACTCTCTCCAGCTCATTTATATACCTCTTAAGGACTGGAGTCCAAAACTGCACTGCATACTCCAGGTGAGGCCTTATCAGGGACCTTTAAAGAGTCATAATTATGTTTTCATCCCTTGAGTTAATGCCCTTTTTTATGCAAGACAGAACTTTAATTCTTTAGTAGCCACGGAAGGACACTGCCCAGAATTAGACAACTTGTTATCTACAAAAACACCAAGATCCTTCTCATTTAAGAAAACTCTCAACACATTGCCATTTAGTGTATAACTTGCATTTATATTATTTTTGCCAAAGTACATAACCTTGCATTTATCAACATTGAACCTCATTTTCCAGTTTGACAAAAGTTCTGAATGATAGTATGCTCTGTCCAGAAGCACAACAGCTCCACCTTTATCAGCTTCCCGGATAATAAGGTTAGGGTCATTTTGTAAAGTCGAATAGCCTCCCTTTCTTTATGACTTAAATTGCAATAGCGTCTTGTGTTGGTTTTTGAGGTGCAAGTAGGGTTGCCACCTTTTCCAGAAAAAAATACCGGCCTTCCGATATTTTTGTGGTTTTTCCCTATAATTAACATTGGCATCAAGCAACATTTTTACCAGCCAGGCCGGTAAAATACCTGCCAGGTGGCAACCCTAGGTGCAAGACTTGGTTTAAAAATCGTATGTATGTCTTTATGGAGTGGTTACTAGAAGTGGGAGTGAAAGTACTTTTTGTTTTGAATGAAGAAATTGTTTTTGTGGCAGAGGAAGTTTTAACTGACTATAAAGGCGACGAATATCAAGCAGAGAATTCAATTTGTTAGTTGGTGAATGTGCTACAAAACTAAGGCCCTTCTGTAGAAGGGTAATTTCTGTGTTTGTAAGGAGGTGCTGACTGAAATTAAAAACAATGTCTTCTTGTTTGTAAAGGGACTGTTAGCTCCATTCGAGCAGGGTTCAATGTGAATGATAAATAATTTTTGTGAAGTGCCCTGCTGTAGGCTAAATAGATAAAGTATGGTAATATATTTTAAAAAGTTTAGGTTAAAAAATATAGGAAGTGAGAAATAGCTGATAGAAAATATATTTCAAAGCGACAAATTTCTCTTGTACAGTAAAAATAACAAAAAAAAACAAACAGTACAAAATACAAAAAGTATTGTACAGGAAGAAAAGCAATTTTGTAACACCACTAGATGGCGCAAATGAACCGGAGAGCTCCCCCAAAGCCTAATATACTCCGAGCATGACGTCTTCAGATGTTAGTGATCACGTGGCCTTCTGCTCCTCTCCGCGCTGGCTGCTGCTGCAGAATCTGTTGGAAGATCAGGATGCTCGGCAATAACTAAGGTGCAAACCGGTTTTCCCTGACCTCACCTGCTGTGTAAGGTAAGGCGTGTTCATGCCACACACACGCTTGTCTCTCCTTGTTATTTCCCTGCCTCTTCTTTATTCTTCCTTATAATTCCTGCCTATTTGGGACTCATGAGTGACCCTTGTGCATCAACTAAATAATGGTCTAGCGGGGATCTAGCATTAGCAGCCAGTGAGTAAATCTGTCTGTGTATATGGAAATATATATTTTCCTAACCCAACAGCATAATCAGAGATTAGTTATGTGAAAGGGGGACGGTGCTAGAAAATTATACAGGGAAGAAAGACTTAATGCACTTTTGGTAATGGCTTACTGCAGTGCCAACCATGCCACCCTAAAACTTTCTGGTAGACAAAGGAGCGCTTTTCTAACCACTTAAATATTTTATGGTCCAATATAAGGTATTTAGCATTGTATACATTGTGCGGTTGTGTTTGGCTCCAGTAAAGTGAATCTCATTGTTTCCACCCCAAACTCATATATGTTACAGTTACACACACATTCACAATTGTTGTAAAGTAGTTGTTGTAAATGTAATTGCTATGTAAAGCTGTATCTTTCTATTTCTTTATATTCTGTGCTCATATGGTTCTAACTCCTGAAACAGTGCAGCAGAAGGCACAACCTGAAGAACTGACTATTTCTACATTATTTCAAGCACCAGAACCAGGAATAAGTGCAGAGAACAGAAAGGGATGACTAAGCACTGCTGACATTTACAAGTAATTTTAAACCAACGAATATTTTTAATTGATGTATAGTGGAAAATTGTTTAGAATTGCATTTTTACAATTTAATCTTTCAACCATAAGGAGAAATAGGAAGCAATAAAGGTACTTATCTGTATGAGCAATACTAGCCTTCAGTTGTAGCAGCAACCCCATTACAAATTGCTGCAGATTCAATTATAAGATGTGATTATACAGGGATGTGGGAGTGTTTGTGATGGAAAAATAAACGGTTGCACACAGAAAGGTTTACCACCAGTGTATGTTTTTGTCAACTGCACCAAAAAAAATGCTTGCCACCTTATGGAGACTTATGGAGTATTTTTGTTCTGAAAAGTGCCAGTACCACCACTGCCACCTGATTCCCCTAGAAATGCCTATGTGGAAGTTCTGGTAGATATGCCAGTGTGCCTTAGCAGGCTGCCAATACTTTGCAGAGTACAGAAACTGCACTTGATTTATGCAATCTGCTTTTATTGTCTCTAATTGGGTAAATTTTTGATGAAATTTTAGTATGATGTAGTTTGCAATTTGCAATTGGTCTTTTTGTTCTGCTAAGGTCTTCTTTTCTCTAGCAACTAGATGGTGATTTATATAAGAGACTGGATTATGCATAGGCAAAGGACTGAATAGGAAGAAAAATAATAAAAAGTAACAATAATAAAAAAAAATGTAGTCTCAGAGAGAAATCATTTTTGTCTGTGACCCCCATTTAAAAGCTAGAAAAAAAAAAATCCTTACATGCTGAAGTAACATAACAGAACTAAACACTGCTTTTCAGCTCTCTAACTCTTAGTCAGTCAGGGACTTTAAAGGGGACCCGTCACCCAAAAAAATTATTCTAAATCATATTTTATCAGATTAGTTAAGGAAAATGAACTTTAATTACACTATATAAATTATTTGAATCTTGTTTCCTTCAGTCTGGGGTTTCAAAATTATAGCAAGCAAGCAGGAGCCATTTTGTGGACACTGTTATTAAGACAAGCCTTGCATCATCTCAGAATCTTGTTTGTGCACCAGAATGGGGGACTCGATGTCCATCCCCATGCCCTGGCTACACAATTAAATGGTAAAGAGAACGGGGGAATTTGTGGAGAGCAGTGACATCTAGGAAGTGCTGAATTGAAAGTGAAAGTAATTGTCTGCCCCGCCTCTATGCCACGGGCATAGACGAGGGGCAGACAATATTTGATTACAGCTGAGATTTTTAAATGAGTTTACAACAGCTATGAATGCTTAAATAAAAAATGGAAATTGGATTTCATGTTTAATTTGAAAAGGACTTTTATTATACAGATTTTTGTGTCTGGGTGACAGGTCCACTTTAAGGGGGTCACATGAGACATAACTGTTCAGTGAGTTTGCAATTGATCCTTACCATGCAGCTCAGATTCAAACACAACAGTTATGACCCATATGGCCCCCCTTAAGTCACTGATTGGTTACTGCTTGGTAATGAATCAGTGGAAAGCAAGAGAGCTGCAAAGTAGGAAGTGTTTTGTCTATTATGTTAGACATCCAGTCACTCCAGCCTTTATAGATTACAATTTTGGCTAACTAACTATATTGAAAACACTTTTTATTTTGCACAACCTATCTATTTATCCAGTTTTTATATTTACACTGAACAATTCGTTTAATAGATGCAGGCAGATGTTCATTAACAAGGGCTGAGGTTTTGGCAGCTCAGCTAAAAGGCAATAAGGCATCATATACTGACAGCAAAACATGGAGCAACTGCAAAAACAGGCTCGAGCTGCTGTACTTTTACCAAATGAAACAATGCCCCACTGTCTGTTGGTGCTGGTCCTTGCAGAGTTGCTACCTGGCTGGTATTTTACTGGGCTGACTGGTAAAGATGTTTTTTTTTTTAAAAGTTTTTATTTTAAAATTTTCAAACATTCAACATACACAATATGAATAGTAGAAGTAGAGAGAGAAGAAATAGATATTAGAAAAGAAAGTTGTGAAGGAAGGGGAGGGGAGGTAAGGTACAGACTGGCATATACATTATATTAGAATACTTGTAGTTAACCTGTTTGTACTTTCAACCAGGTACCCCAGACAGCATCAAATTTTTCAGGGCAGCCCCTGACAGATAGGTCAGTTTCTGATTTGAGAGAGAATCATTTATCAGCTTTTGCCAATATTGCAGTGTAGGAGGGTTAAGTGACTTCCAATGCATTAATATGGCTTTCTTGGCAAAATATAAGAGCTGTAGGTAACAAAGTCTAGAGTAGGAGCGTAACTGGAGGTCACCCGTTATCCCCAATAAACAATTTTCCGGTGAACGAATACTTGGCAATGCGAGTTTTTCATTCAAGAATTGAAGTACAACACTCCAAAATCCCCCGATTACCGGACAGGTCCAGAATACATGAAACAAGGTACCCGGTTCCTCTCTGCACTTGGGACATAGGTCTGAAACATTATCATAAATTTTAGCCAATCGGTAGGGAGTTAAATAGACTCTATTCAAGAATTTTATTTGTATAAACCTGTCCCTCATAGAGATAGATAGCTCAGTGACTAACTTGAGAGCATCCTTCCATTTTTCTTCATCTAAGTCAGGAATATCACTTTGCCATTTGCCCTTAATCCTCTCAAGGGGGGAGGGACCAGCGGTAGATAGGATAGTATACAACCAGGATAGGGGTTTTGTTAGGTCCACTCTATGTAAATATGTCTCTAAGGTTGTCATCTCTAAATTTACAGGTCTCACTGGAAATTGTACACTAAAAGCATGTCTTAATTGCAAATAGCGAAACAGCATATCTGGGTGAGGGTGTACTTCCCGTTGTAGTGTAGCATATGTTTTACATTCACCCCCAGAGGTTATATCACCAAGCGTTTTTATCCCCAGCTGTGCCCATCGTGCAATGTCAGGGAGTGAGTGAAAATGAGGTAGGTAGGTATTGCCCCACAATGGTGTATAGGGGGACCAGGCTGTAGAGGTTCCCCTGGCTAGTTTTTGAGACTTCTGAAATACCTGTACCACCGTGCGCATAGAAGTAGTGGTAACGTGATAGGGGGAGACACCCCTGTAAGGGAGTTTGGCAAGGGCCTCAAGGGAACCAATTACTGCGGCTTCTAGGACCACTGCCGAGTTGCTCAAATCAGGGACAAACCACCAGTGGGCATATACCAACTGGGCCGCAAGGAAATAAAGTTTGAGATTAGGCAGTGCTAGGCCTCCTCCAGTTACTGGTGCCTGTAGCACCCTAAAGCTCAATCGAGGGTGTTCTCCTGCCCAAAGAAAGCTTCTAATTATTTTGTCTATTCTGGCGAACCATTGGGCTCGAGGGTTTATGGGAGAATTATGGGAAACATATAGAAATTTAGGTAGGAAAACCATTTTGAACATATTAATTTTGCCTGGTAGAGAGAGAGGAAGGTCTTGCCATACAGAGACTTTGCTAGTCAGAGCCTGTACTACTGGATCCAGGTTGAGTTGCTCAAATCTGTTAAGATCTTTATGGATCACTATACCCAAGTATTTAAACGAGTCTGCTACCCTGAGCTGGAGTAAGGGGTTCGGAGAGTCCTGAGGAAGGGGATCTATGGGAAACACCACCGACTTATCGAGATTGATTTTCAGACCTGAGAATTGGCCAAACTCAGAGACAGTCGTCAGGAGATTCTCTTGGGCCGCACCAGAGTTAGCCAAATATATCAGCATATCATCCGCATAAAGTGATATCTTTTCACACAGGTTTCCTATATGTAAGCCCTGTATTCCTTCATTAGCCCGTATTTTGATGGCCAGGGGTTCTATGGCTAGGGCAAAAAGCAATGGCGAGAGAGGGCAGCCCTGTCGAGTGCCCCTTTCCAAAGATATATTTTCCGATAGTTGCCCATTGACCAGAATCTTAGCTCTTGGGTGCGCATATAATGTCTGAATCCATTTCCAGAGATTCGGGCCTAACTTAGAACGTGCCAATACCTCCCACAAGTACTGCCACTGCACCGTGTCAAAGGCCTTTGCCGTGTCGAGGGACACTACAATTCTATTACCCACATTATCATGGTGGACCGCCAGGTTAGTGAAAAGGCATCTCACATTGACATCAGTGGCCTTTGAGGGCATAAAGCCTGTCTGGTCCGGATGTATGAGTGCAGGTGCGACCAGTTTGAGTCTATTAGCTATGATCTTAGCAAATATCTTTATGTCACAATTAAGGAGGGATATAGGCCTATATGAGTCACATCTATCAGGGGGTTTGCCTTCCTTATGTATTAGAGTGATGTAAGCATCATAGCATGAGTCGGGCAGAGCCCCTGTATTAGTAATTCCTTTAAAGAGAGCTAGGAGTTTAGGGGCTAGAAGGTCCACATATTTCTTATACCATTCTATGGGGATCCCGTCCGGTCCAGGCGTCTTTCCCATAGGGAACCCAGTAATTGCATCCTTAACCTCATCTAGAGTAATGTCTTGGTCTAATTGCATGGCCAGATCTGGAGAAACCTCTGGGAAATCTACAGTATTTAGGAACTCCTCGAGTCTATCTGGAGAAGTATCAGGTGGAGATTGATATGTGGATTGAAAATACATCTCAAATTGTTGTACCATTTGTGCTATGTCTGTGATTAGGTCATTTCCACTAGCAATGGCCTGTATCATAGTCCTAGGCACATTCCCCCTAGCCAGTACAGCCAGTAGTTTCCCATTCTTGTCTCCCTTGTCATACAATAAATAAATAAATAAAAGCTCTATAAAGCTCCTGTTGTGAGTACTTCTCTACGAGAAGTAAGTCCAAATCTCTCTGTGCTACTTGCATAGCCTGTTTAGTTTCGTTAGACTCATTTTGTGTCAATTCTGATTCTGCTCTAGCTAGGTTAGTTTTGGCAAGAGATAGGGCTTGCTCTCCCTCTCTGCGGGTTGATGTAATAAGTGAGATATATGCACCCCTTATATAAGCCTTACCAGCATCCCACACAATATGGTCTGCTGCAGTGTCTTGGTTTATTTCCCAGTATTGTGTCAGCAAAGGGAGGAGATGTTCACTAACTGAATGGTTAGCTATCCATTTGGGGGGTAATCGCCATTTATCACCTCGTCCTTGAGTGGTTCCACCTAGATATAGTAAGAGGGGGGCATGATCTGAACACATCCTTGTCAAATATTAAATGGAGTCAACATACGGTAAAATTTCAATTGTACCTAGGCATAAATCAATACGAGACATCGCCGCAGAGGCTACAGAGTAGCACGAATACTGTTTAAGCTGAGGGTGGCGCCATCTCCAAACATCCAGAAGGCCTGTGGTTTCCACCCAACGGGCAAAATTTTTGGAATCATGGGTAGAGGGGTGTAATCTATCTAGGGCCGGGTCTGGGACCAGGTTAAAGTCACCCGCCCACAGCATACGATGATTACCCATTTCAGCCACTTTTTGTAAAATTTCATTTAATATTTGAATATCAGCGGGAGGAGGTAAATATACATTAACTATTATATAAGTGGTGCCGGCAATTTGGGCTTTTAAGATTAAATACCTGCCTCCCTTATCCGAAGTGATTGCGTGAAAATCGAAGTTTATTGTCTTCCTGACCAGGATAGCAACTCCCCTGGAGTATGTAGAGAAATCCGCATGATATGCCACCGAGACCCAGTTTCGCCTGAGCGCGCAGACTCTCTGCCCAACTAGATGAGTCTCTTGGAGCAATATAAGATCCGCCCCAGACTTCTTAGCCATATCTAGTACCACCGCTCGTTTAATTTTGTCGTTAATGCCACGCACATTCCAGGATAATAATTTAATATTACGTGGAGCCATAATCATGTTTAGAACAAATTATAAACCAGTGGGGCCATAGTGACTCCAATGGGCCTGTGATGATTGTATTGGGGAATATCGGACTGCGTTGTGACTTTCGTGAGGAATCTAAAGCTGTCAACAGCGATGTCTCGGTCAACCACCAATTAGTATTACTCCTTAAACCTCCCCTCATAGAAGCAGGCAGAGAAGAAAGAGAAAAGACATAGATAAACAAAATATCCCATTACAGTAAACCCCCCACCCGGTATCCTCCTCCCAACCTGGAGATACATTTTCCCGTAATTCGAACAATCCCAACAGGGGAGTGGGTAGCACCGGTATTAACTCTTAAAATAAGTGAAACAGGGGCAGAGTCTGAGTCTCCGTGTTACCTAAATTAGCATAGGTATATCAGGTAGATCCTAACTTTCCTTGCTGCAGCAAGTTCAGACTGAAAAAGCCAAGTACAGTAAGCATTGGTGCAAAACAACTAGCACGTACATCGGGTAACAACATCCGGACTGTGTAGATCCCAATGTGTAGGTTTCCCCCAACAGCAAAGTAGAGGGGCGGGTTCCCATATAACTCAGTAGAATGAGCTGTCTGCCTTCCAAATGAGGGCATAGTCAATGAGCAAGGTGAGCATTTAACTGGCAATGTATCTGGAGTAGTTCTGAGAGCTCAGACGTATAAACAAGGATAGTCTTTATTAAACAATCCATATTTGAGGGTTTCGAAGTTCCAGGTCTTTTGTACTCAGAGATGGGAGAGTAAACAATAAGACTTATGTTCCTCTGGGCAGTGTAGGCACTTAGGCAACTTCGCCCTCCCTGTGTCGTCAGGGGGTAAGGATTGTGGCTTATGACTTTGTCTGTACTGTAAGGCTATATCCAGTCAGGGAAATAGAAATAGAAATGGTCTCACCTGCTGCAGCTTCTGCATGTGTCATCTGCTCAGTTGGGGCGATGAGGGCTGGCTCTAGGGGACGAATTGCCATGCACATTCAGCCATGCGCTTGCCTCTTGAGCCGAGGTAAAGAAGTTGGCTCTATCTCCGGCTTGAACTCTCAATTTAGCAGGGTATAACATAGCATATTTCAAATTAGCTTCCCGCAGGCGACGCTTGACTGCCGTAAAGGTGCCTCTTTGCCGTTGGAGTTCAGCAGAATAATCAGGGTAGATGGATAACTTTTTCCCCTCTACCATAATATCTGGGCTTTGTCTGGTTGCCTGTAGTATGGCTTTGCGGTCCCTGAAGTTCAGCAGTCTAACTAGCTCCTGGCGGGGGGCTCCTACCTGGTACCCGGTGGGCTCGCTCAACCGCATAAAATGAAGAGAGGGCAGCTGTGGGAACAGAGTCTCTCAGCCATTTTTCTGCAAAGGTCACTGGGTCAGTCCCCTCTACCCTTTCTGGGAGCCCCACAAGCCGCACATTGTTGCGCCTCTGACGGTTCTCATAGTCATCCAGCTTGTCAGTGCAGGCTTTGAGTTTGATTTCCATGCGTGCTATTGCTGGGGGAATTGGCGCGCAGGTGTCTTCAAGAGTTGAGATTCTATTTTCTGTCTCACACACTCTCTCACGCATATTCTGGAGATGTCAATTTTAACTTCTTCTATTTTAGTGGAGAGCGAGGTCCTGCAATCTGTAATTGCGTCTAGTAGCAGCTGTGTCGCCGCTTCTGGTTGCGGTGGTGGGGAGCTCGTAGCCGTTGTTTGGATCTCCTTAGGTTGGGAGCCATTTTGAGGGGGTTGCCGGGCAAACTGCTCAAGTTTGGATGCTGCATCAGACTTCGGTTTTTGTGTTTTGCTGCCTCCCATCATGAGAAGGACAGTGTTGTTATAGTAGATACTGCACTTGGTGCTAGAGTAGGATCTCAATAAGTAGTGGTAGGTTGCGGTACACGGAGCTCTCGTCTGAGCCCTTTACATTATAGTAGCAGCCATGCTTGTCCTGTCCCACCGGACAGACTGTTGTTGTAGGTGCTGTAGGGGTCTGTGGGTAATTGCCCTAATCAGGGAGCTTATTGTAGAACCTGTGTGGGCATTTGATTGCAGATGCTGGGCTGTAAGTGGAATGTTGCTATGCACAGGGGTATCTGAGATCTCCCAGACGGATTCCCACCACTTGATTATAAAGACAGCCCCTCCTTGTAGCAAATGGCCTTTGTGCGTAGAGCACACTGGTTGCTTTTCCCTGGGACCAATTCAGTTGGGGCTGCAGGCAGAGTCACTATCCCTCTATCACAGGAAGGAGCAACAGGCCTCACTGCCTCATGCCTCCCAGCTCATAGGTGGTGGAAACAGGGATTTAGCGAAAAGTATTCACAAGGGGCGCCCCCAGGGTCTGCCAGGCACTCACCCCACCTTTCTTCCGTCACCTGGGCCGCACACTGCTGTCCTGGCCGTAGTCGGCGGGGTTAAAGTTCCGGTCCGTGCGCGTCCGGGTCAGAGCCTTACTCGAGGACGCGGCTTTGGGCGCGACACTAGGCCGCATTTCGTTTATCCGCCCGGGAGCTGTTGGAGCGGCGGTTTCGGGCTTAGATGGGAGCGGATGCCCCCCTGGAGCTGCAGGTGCCCACTGCTAGTCTGCAAGGGCTTTACTCTTTGGGGGAAAGTTACTTTTTTATAAGGACCCTGGGAGCGCCTGAAATCTGCGTCCACGCCGGTTGCCAGCTAGCCACGCCCCCCGTAAAGATGATGTTTGATGCTAATGTAATTATTAGGAAAGAAAGATAAAAATATAGGTCTGGTATTTTTTACAGAGAAGTGGCAACAATAGGTCATTGTGCTTCAGAATATATTGTTTGCAAGGAGGAAAGCTTTTTTTTAACAGAACAAAAAACATTTTCAACTCTTTCTTTGTTATTGATATTGTTTGTTGTGTATAGTTTATTTAGAATATGATGCCTTTTGTGTATATTTTTCTTTCTTTGTAGGGAATCTGTTATCCAGAATGCTTGGGACCCGGGTTTTTCCAGATATCAGATCTTTCTGTAATTTGGATCTTCATACCTTAAGTCTACTAGAAATTTATGTATACATTAACCCGAATAGGCTGGTTTTTCTTCCAATAAGGGTTAATTATATCTTAGTTTGGACCAAGTACAAGCTACTATTTTATTATTACAGAGAAAAAGGAAATAATTTTTAAAAAATTTGGATTATTTAGATAAAATGCAGTGTATGGGAGATGACCTTTCCGTAATTCGGAGCTTTCTGGATAAAGGGTTTCCGGATAACGAATCCTATACCTGCACCACATTGCAAAAAAATGCCAACAGCCAACCAATAATTCGTTTTCATCTACCAGTTAAAACAAGGAAAGCAAACATCTGATTGGTTGCTCTGTGATGATACATTTTAGAATCTGTGTTAGTAAACCAGCTCTTTGTTGCACTGCTCTGAAGTTTCTGCAGCACTAGTGTTTATTATTTGTTTTACATGGATTATTCAAGGAGTTGGCTCTTCGTGCAAATTCTTGTTTGAGTTATTGGTCTGTGTAAGATATGACAGATACACGGATATCTAACTAGACAGCATATGACACGTTGCACAATTGGTACAAAACACCCATCATTCACTTTTGCATTTATTGCGTAGGGCAGGATTTATTATGTCATGAGTCATTGATCTGTGGAAACCACTGTTTTACCAACATCCATATAATTTGTGTTGTTGTGCTTCAGTGCTTTTCATTTGTTCTATGAATGAAAGATAATATCTGACAATAGCATAAATAATGGAGCATTGTGTACAAAAATGGACTAAACCATTGTAAACTTGAGCCTTTTTAACCCTTTGCCTGCCAAGCACGTACGCTGTACGTTCTGGCAGGCAAGGGCTTTAACTGCCAAGAACGTACCTAGTACGTTCTGGCAGAAATCAGTGCTGATCTCTGCATCAGTGGCTTTAGCCGCCTCTGCAGAGACTTAGCAGTGCTGACAGCCCCCTGGGCAACAAGGCTGGGGGCTGTCATGTCGGTCCTGCAACAGGATTGTCGCAGTGCCAACCTAAAATCGCAGTTCCTACGTCTTCCTTCTTCTCTCTGCTTCACTGGCTGCAGTGACTCAGCATACACGCTGCTGCAAGTCTTCTAGAGCTCCAGCAATGGTAAGTGGCCTTTATTTTACACACTACACACACTACACCCACTTGTATACATCTATACAGAGTTACACACTAATTTTAGTAAAGATTTTTTTGTTTTTTTAATTTTTTTTGTAAAGTTATGTACACTTATTTGCACTTTATTTCACACTTATATACACACTGTCACACCACTTTTAGAAGTGTATACACAAAAAACTCACAAAGAGGGCTTTTTTATTTTTTTACTTTTTCATTTTACTAATTTGGCAGCATGACTATTGGGTAATCGATTTTGGCCACTAATTATGCTGTCGGATCAGTCATTTTGTTATTTCATTGATTTACACAATTTTTGTGGTTTTATTGCAATTTATTCCTGCATTATTTTTCCTTATGTATATTCAGTATAGTTTTGCTGTTTGGTGCTTTGGTATAGAAAGATATATTTTACTTTATTTGATCCGTCAGAATATGTACTTTCCAAAAATATATGGTGTTCTGGGGGCTTTTTACAGTTTGGGGATCTTACAACACATAACGCAAAGTTGGGGTACTGTTTTCAGCAGCTTAGTTGGCTAGTGTGAAAATTCATATGCATGTTTTTCATTTACACAACACATACTTTGGTAAATCTATGCATATTGGGCATCAAGCTATTCATTAGACCTCTGACGTCCATATTTAGGGTGATTTTTCTTTGTACGTAAAACATTGTCTGCGAAAAATTTTTAGGCGATTTTCAGAAATGTTGTAAAAACCTCTAAGTTTAGAAAAGCTTTGCAGTTTGGTAGTTTGGTGTAGAAAGACGTCTTTATCTTTGTTGGATTCGTCAGAATGTGTACTTTCCAAAAACATATGGTTTTGGGGGGTCTTTGCTGTTAGGAGGGTCTTGAGGCACATAATATGAAGTCAATTGTCTATGTTCACAGAAGGCGAATTTTTATTTGGGGTCCGCACATGCCAGCTGTCTTGGTATATCTATGCATATCGGGCATCAAACTGTTCAGTAGTACCTTGGCATCAATATTTATGTTGTTGTACAATTGTATGCAAGAAATTGAGTGAGATAAATGCGGCCAACTACAATTTTTTTTTGGCGATTTTCATACATGTAAAAACTGTTGCTTTTATCGGCAAATTTAGGAAAGACTTGCGACTTGTGGAGTACAAGGACATGCATACCCAATTTGGGTTTGCGGGAATGTGTACTTTCCGAAAATATATGGTTTTCTGGGGTGAACTTACCCTTTTATACTTTTGCCCCCCCCCCAAAACTTTGTAAAAAAATTTTGCAGTACCTGAAATGACAGACCATATGGGGGGTCTTCCTTTATGCTACGTGCTTGGGCACACCTATACATATTGTGTATCAAACTGTTCAGAGGACCCTAGGCTTTCATATTTGGGGTGATTTCTCTTGATACCTAAAAGTATGTGGATAATATGATGCTGCAGTTTAGAAATTTTGAGGTGATTTTTTTAAATGTCAGCAAAATCACCAAATTTAGGAATGATTTGCGGCTTGGTACTTTGTATTACAAAGACATGCATACCCAATTTAGATTCGTGGGAATGTGTACTTTCCAAAAATATATGGTTTTCTGGGGTGAACTTACCTTTTCTAATTTTGCCCCCCCCCCCCCAAAACTATGTAAATGTCTTGATTTTGCAGTACCTGAAATGACAGACCATATGGGGGTCTTCCTTTTGGGGCCCCTATATGCCACGTGCTTGGGTACACCTATACATATTGTGTATCAAACTGTTCAGAGGACCATAGGCTTTCATATTTGGGGTGATTTCTCTTGATACCTAAAAGTATGTGGGTAATACGATGCTGCAGGGTAGAAATTTTGAGGTGATTTTTGGAAATGTCACCAAAATCACCAAATTTAGAAATGATTTGCGGCTTGGTGCTTTGGAGTAGAAAGACATGCATACCCAATTTAGATTCGGGGGAATGTGTAATTTCCGAAAATATATGGTTTTCTGGGGTGAACGTACTTTTTTCTAACTTTGCCCCTCCCCCCCAAACTATGTAAATGTGTTGATTTTGCAGTATCTGGAATTACAGAACTGATAGCTCAAATGAGGTGTCTACATTTAAAGACCCCTATATACCACATGCTTGGGTACACCTATACATATTGGGCATCAAACTGTTCAATGGACCCCAGGCTTTTATATTTGGGGTGTTTTATACTGATACCTAATGATGTGTGGGAGATATGATGCTGTAGAGTGGAAGCTTTGAGGTAATTTTTCAAAAAATTCACCAATTTCTATAAAACATTATAAATTTAGGAAACAATTGCAACTTGGTAGTTTGGAGTACAAAGATATATTTATCCATTTTTGATTCACCAGAATCTGTTCTTTCTAATAATGGGTAGTTTTCTATGGTAAACCTACTGTTAGTGGAATGTTTGGCCTTGAAATCAGAAGTACTTGGGGAGCGGTGCATTGGAAATTTGGTAGTGTACTGCTTGTAGATTTTGATCTATACAAGTGAGAAATCTCCATAAAACTCTACATATTTGGTATTGCCATGTTCAGGAGACATAGACAATGATCTTTCTGATATATGTGATTGTTCTTTGTGAAACATGTTTTTTTTTAATTTTATTAGATACTTAGAAGCCTATATTTTTTTACAGAAGTAGAATTACACTACAATTCTTGCATATTTTGAAAGTTCAGGTTGTCCAGAAAAAAACAATATATTGTTTTCCTGGGTAAAATAAAAGACCGCCCCAGGAAAGAGTGCAAAATATCTAAAAACTGCTTGGCAGTAGATGTTTGCATCTAGGACAAAACGGCCGGCAGGGAAAGGGTTAATGTCTGTAAAAAAAGCAAAGCAAAGAGAGCAAAACTTCAACAAGTATATGCACAGTTTACATCGATTTTGCTCAATTCTGCATGTTAACAACATTTGCTACAGTATCATTTCCCCTATATTTATTTTTTTCATCCCTTGTTGACATATTTACACAGCATTTTGCAAAAATTGTTCATCATTAGTATCTGCCCCAGCAGATCTATCACACCACCTAGACAGTGGTAAACAAAAGTGATGAAGGGCCCCTCCAAAAAAAAAAAACTTAAGAGGGGCCAGGCACACATAGGCACCCTGCCCCAACCCCACTACCTGCCCACCTGCCTGCCTGCTAACCGTCCTCCTGTTTTAGTCGCTCCCTGTCAGCTCTTAATTAGGAGTGAAGCTAGAGAGGGGCAATTTCCATGTTACTTTAGAGGAAGCAGGCCCCGCGGTCCTAGTCCCCCTGTTACTGGGACCTTGTGACCGTGGGGTCTTTTTCCTCTACAGTTACGCCATTGATCCTAGAACAGGTGCACCAGGTCAGTTCATTCTAGTCAACCCCATTGACTTATTCTATTGAAAAAAGGAAAAATATACCCCATTTCTACATTATCTCATGCAGTTGGACTTACAGGAAAGGTGCATAAACATTGTTTTTACCTAGACACTCCAGAGATGTTCATAGAGTCATGCAAAACATTTATAAAACATAATAAATAATGTTGCAGGAGTTAGACTACAAGAAAGAGCAGATTAGGTTCATTGCTTAGATATGACACTGAAAAATTAAATAAGCAGATGTCTACACAAACTGGGGGCGTGTTGCATTTGCATAGAAATAATAGAATATATACATAAACAACATAACTGCATGTAATTCAAAGAGATTTAAATGAAGGGAAACAATTTGTGAACCAAATATTATGTGGAATGTTGCCATGGATAGCTGCCAAGATTTAATATAGAAATTCACATATTGTGGTAATGTATTATAATGAATGTGTTAAGTGTAACCTCCAAAAGACTTTGTTCTTTTTTGCCTATTTTATCATTTGAGATAAACACAGTTGGGCAGCCTAGTTCAAATTGGCCAAACTGCCCTACCAATAGGGTTTCCGCCAGTGGCGGAACTACCAGGGGAACAGGGGGTGCAATTGGGCCAGGGCCCGCACCCCCTCAGGGTCCCCCGGCAGCTCGCACACTGCCGGCCGCATCGACTGATTTCGGGAGAAAAAAAATCTTGTACAGAGGGGGGCGGGGGCCCAGCTGCACGTCCCATACCAGGGCCTGCCCCCCTCCAGTTACATTACTGGTTGCAGCATTTCTTCTAAATTAACTACGGGCAGGGCGGGTGATGTCAGGTGGTGGGGCGTAACTGATGATGTTGTGGGCTGGGCTCACAACAACGATTGGCTGAACACCATGCCATTGTCTGCAATGTCCTGACCTGATTTCCTAATTTGGAAATCCGGGCAGCCAGTTTTCACCAGAACAGCCCTTCCAAAAACCAGACAGGTGGCAACCCTACCTACCAAATCTGGGCATGTATGACCAGCTTCACCCTTATGTTCCAAATGCGAGAGTTTTGACAGTATTTACAGTTGTTATTATGATAGCCAAGTTCAAATACACAAACTTTTCAATTAAAACCAACATATACAGAATAAGAACACAAAAAGGTATTAAATAATGTAATATAAAAAAATGCTATTACAGTTTAGAAAATGGATAAAACCCTTCCATGTTGTAGACAGAAGACTCTGGCGTTTATACAAGATTCTACATTGTTTCCTAGTTATATTGGTAATTTGGGTTGGAAAAAAACCCATCAATATCACCCCCCCCAAAAAAAAAAGTGTAAGCTAGTGGAAAAACATGTGTGTCACTGTCAGTAGTAGGGCATAGGACAGTGTGGAGTGAAGTCAGGGAGTAGCTGGGTGATGGCGAATTTAACCCATGGCCCATCTCTGGGGAAAATTGGTCAGCCAAACCAACCAAACAGTGGATAAACCTGCAAATCACTGATAGGATCTGAAAAGTCCTAATCATAAAAAGTCTGGTGATACGCACCCTGTCCTGGTGTTCCCTGGTGTATATTTTTACTAAACTGTTACAGATTATTCAATCCTGGAATCTGATATTTCTGGCAGCTGCTTTATTCAAATTTGTCCATTTTAAAAAATCCTTTCTGCTGACTCTTTTTTCTACAAAACTGGTGAGAATGACAAAGCGAGTGACAGCACAATCAATTCTTTGAACTGGAATAACTTCTGAACTTCAGTCACATAATGTTAATTCATGAGCAAAATATCTGCAGTTGTAAATACACCTTTTCCCATACTCTCATGATTTGTTATTTTTGGTATAATTAACTTACTGTAAAATATCTGATTCTCCCTTAGGTGGTGCACAAATTTGAATAAAGTTGGACTCCCAAGTAAACAACCACTTAAGTGGCTTGCCCCAACACTTAATGCACTGTTTATTGAGAACAGGGTTCAATCATCTTTAAGTGTGGCCCTTAGAACATATTTGATAAGGGTCATTATATTGGCATCTGAGATTCACTGGAATCTATTGTTAATATCAGGCTAATATAATCATTTATTTTATATGTGATAAGTACAGTTTGGTATCTCTGTTCTCTCCATTCTTCCCAGTGGTCCTGGTTATTGTGTGAAAGCCCTGCATCACAAACTATAAAGGGGGAAGTGGGAGTTTATTGGAGTATGAAATGGAAAGTTGGAGGTATGAATCTCCAATTTACATAAAAAAAATAATATAGTACTCCCATGACTCAAAAGCCCATACCAGTATTTTTAAATTAACATATTTTGAGAGATAACAAATTAAAATGAATATGTACTATGTAAAAATGTTCCTTAATCAACCATTAGCGGGGTTGGTAACATGGTGGTTGTTCCCAGTATTTATTAATCCTATTATGAGCAAGGATGTCAGAGAAAATAGAAGGAACTTTGCTGTAAGAAAATCCCATTGAAAAAATCATAGGTTACAGAGTAAAAATGATGTTTACAACATAACAGATCATCATATATTGTAGAAACAATTCAGAAAGCCCCAGTATCTACTTTTCATTTATTATGGACTTTTAATGATAAGTAAAATTGAACTTGGCACCAAATGCTAAATTCCTGTTTGCTTTTGCCCATTCAGTTTTATGCTGTGCAAAGGTCAGGTTATACTGTATGTTACAGTTCACAGTTTACTCCAACATTTTGTAGAATTCAAATTAATTTAAGTGGTTTTGACAGTGGCCATTATAATCAATCTCCAAATAATCAATATATGTTTTTACCATGTATAGCATATCATCAGTATATATATGATGCAGTATTTCAATTTATCATCACAAAATTGGTTATTTTACATCCATATATATCAGTAGACCACCATATTTTGCTGGTTTAAATCAATTTTTTTTATTATATAACTTTTCAAAATTGTACGGTGAGGGGCCATTTTTTTTAAAATGCATGCTTGGTGGTGGGATAGACAGGGAGTATATTTTGCATTCACAGTTGGTTTCTGGCAGGATTGCGGCTGAAGCCAAGCATAGTGCCTTCAACAAATGGTGCAAAATTATGCAATCCATACACACATTCCAGGGTGAGGCACGTGCCTAGGGTGCTATAGGTAGTGAGGGGCCGCTTACAGGATGGTTCAAGACTAACATTCTTCTAGCCTGAGATTCGAGTATATAAATCCTATGCTAGGATTGAGGTAAACCTCAAACTGAATCATTCATTCCGTGCATCCTTAAACAGTATGTTGGTCCACTATGATAATTTGAAGGGATAGTTGTTTGTAACTGAAAATTAGGTTCTTTTAGTGTTGAGAGTGTGAATTTCCTCTCTATACTGGTAATGCCCCTTTGCACTGCTCCTAGTGCAATCGCCTTTGTTTGGCTGTGACCCATGTGTACTACCTTCTTAGGTCAGAGACACACTCGAAGATTCAGGGAGATTTAGTCGCCCAGCAACTATTCGCCTCTTCTTCTAGCGACTAATCTCCCTGAATAGCGTCCCCATCGGCTAGAATCTAAATCGCTGGCAGGATGGCACTCAGAGAGCTTAATTTTATAGACGTCTGAAGTTTCCTCGTGAGGCAATTTCGGAAAACGAAGTGCCACCCCCCCCCGGTGATTTAAATTCTAGCTGGCTGGA
Source organism: Xenopus laevis (assembly GCF_017654675.1). Classification (NCBI taxonomy): domain Eukaryota; kingdom Metazoa; phylum Chordata; class Amphibia; order Anura; family Pipidae; genus Xenopus; species Xenopus laevis. Next base: position 50,839,828 of record NC_054374.1, on the reverse strand, counting down.
AGTCTTTTTGGGGAGATTAGTCGATAGGCGACTAAATCTCCCCCAGTAGCTTTGTGTGCCCGTGCCCTTAGAGTGAAAGTAACAATTATGCAGGTTCTTCTATAGCAATTCTCTGAAATAGATTATGATCAGCAAAAAGAGAACAGAAGTAGTAAAATAAGTGATCAAGGGGATAATCTTCAAGGACAGAAATGCAATGTACCGTATATACTCGAGTATAACCCGAAAATGTGCTGAAAAAGTCTACCTCGGCTTATACTCGAGTCAGACGCGAATGGCTGCGCTTCAGGACATCTTCAGCAGATCACATGCTCCTGCACTCATGAGGGGGGAGAATACAACAGCAAGTTTGGACAGCACACAGGTGTGACTGCAGCCTCTTCGGATCAGTGAGTAGGAGCATTTGTTCTGCCTAAGATGTTCTAAAATGCATTTCTCACCCTAGGCTTATACTTGAGTCCCCGTTTTTGGAGGTAAAATTAGGTACCTCGGCTTATACTCGGGTCGGCTTATACTCAAGTATATACTACTTAATCTATAGGAAACAGTTTGTTGAGACATGAATACTGCAAGCATATGAGATCCATGAAGGCAGCAAAGGCAATGAGACATTTCATGGATGTCTACAATTTAGAAAATAATTACATTAATGTTAGCATTTAATCTAACTATATTGTTATTTGCTCCTGCAGTGAAAAAATAGTGACTCATTGCACTAGAAAAGGCATCAGTATTGGTTATCTGTTATATGTTTAGTATACTACACTATAACAGCAAATATTGTACATTTCATTATATATAAGTTTGCATTAACAGCTTCCTTAAAAATACTTTGGGAGTAACGTATTTTACCTGTGGGTTTATAATTGTTTTACTGCAAGGTCTATAATGTATTCTGCCCCCACCACCCACCTGTATAATATATCAGATATTTTATCAAAGAGCATGGATAAGAACAAAACTTAATATGCCGTAATCATTTTCCAATTGTTATAAAAGCAATCATGCAGAGTGAAATAATGGCAGAGAAAGAAAATTGCTTATTTCTGTCTGAAACTCCTGCATAAGGCCTCCATGAACGTGAAGGGTCTGTGAATGCACTTCTAAAGCAACCTGATTTTGTACACATGCTGAATTATGTGAATGCTGCAATTTGCATTTAAATGTGATAAAAATCACATTTAATACAGCCTACATTTGGCTGCAGCCTGTCCAGCAATAGCCAGTGTCGGACTGAACTGGGAAAAATGTTGTGGCCCTCACTGAGACCCATAATGTTTGGGTAGTGGATTGGTGAATTGTAGGCCTCCTGTCGGCTGCCTTTGTAACTCAGAAACCTGGACAGCCCATGTAAAAACTGGACTATCTGGTTCAAAACTGGATTGGTATCAACCTTTTTGGTGTCCTAGCTCAAAACCCAATTGGCATGATGTTTAGGTTATTAACTTATTTGTGTACATAATAGGGATGCACCGAATCCAGGATTCGGTTTGGGATTCGGCCTTTTTCGGCAGGATTTGGATTCAGCCGAATCCTTCTGCCTGGCCGAACCGAATCCGGATCCTAATTTGCTTATGCAAATAAGTGACGGGGAGGGAAATCATGTGACTTTTTGTCACAAAACAAGGAAGTAAAAAATGTTTTCCCCTTCCCACCCCTAATTTGCATATGCAAATTAGGATTTGGATTCAGTTCGGTATTCGGCCGATTCGGGGGTTCGGCCAAATCCAAAATAGTGGATTCGGTGCATCCCTAGTACATAAATATTGGTCAATGGAGGGCACTCTAATGTACCAATAGTATCAAAAGATTTAGTTAATTCCAGGTACAATAGACCCAAAGAAATGCCCCCATATAAGGCAAAACAATAGACTAAGGGGCTTGCACACTGAATAAACAGACCAAGTGGGATTGCAAAAGATTTATATTTACAAAAGCATTAGAAATCACAAAAAAGGTCTTTTGGTCATATATACAAAACTGTCATAATTTTTTTTACAATTTAAGCAAACATACCACTCAAATATGGTCACAAACAAAGGATCAGAAAAAGGAAGCGGATACCTTTTCCGCAGACTGAGAATTATCCTGACATTTTGGCTATAAGACTTTCTCAAGGGGAATTCTGCCAGAATTTCCTTTGAGGAAGGCTTATAGCCTAAACGTCGGGGTAATTCTCATTCCAATTCTCATTCCAATTCTTAAGAGTTTGATAAATATCAAAAATCGAATACAATTCTTTTTTAAAAATTCGAATCTAGTTTGGATAATTCCCTCATTGAATTTGGAATTTTTCGACTCTTAGTAAATCTGCCCCTAAAACTATTGTTTTTCTACCCATAATGGAATCTGTCAAAATTGTTGCAATGCGATCAACGATAGAACTTAATTTATGGTATAGACTCCACACTGTGATTCTGCCCTCCCCCAACCCCAGGAGAGCTAAGGCATTCAATAGAGTGACCAATCTTGAGTGGCCAGTTGGGGTGAAATTTAGTTCAGTTGACATTAGTTGCTGTCCTAGACATAACATAAGTCTACGAAAAAAAATAAAACATTAATCAAAGCTTATTGCATAATGGATCTTTCTGTAATTTGGATCTTCATAACTTAAGTCTATTATTATTATTATTATTAACATGTATTTATATAGCACCAACATATTGCGTAGCACTGTAAATTAAATGTGATTATACAATTAATCACATGAATTATATACATAGAACATATGGAGTTACATACATCACAATCAATACCAGTACAAAAAGGTGAGGAAGGCCCTATGCAAAAGAGCATAATAAAAGGGAGTAAAACACAAGTTGTGGGAGTGGACAAGATCGAATTAAGTGGGTGAGAAATGTGGTACTGTATATGGTGTTGCGTTTGGTAGTTAAGCAGAGTGATGGTAGGCTTCTCGAAAGAAGTGCGTTTTAAGAGATTTCTTGAAAGCAGAAAGGTTGGGAGAACGTCGGACAGACCGTGGGAGAGAGTTCCAGAGGAGGAGTGCAGCCCTTGCAAAGTCTTGAATGCGAGCATGTGACGAGGTAATGAGAGAAGAGTTGAGTAGCAGGTCAGTAGAGGAGTGTAGTAAGCGGTTGGGTGAGTATATAGAGATGAGTTCAGAGATATAGGGTAGGGCATTATGTTATGAAGTTATGATGTGCTTTAAATGTCAGGGTCATTAATTTGAATTTAATTCTGAAAGGTAGCGGAAGCCAGTGCAGGGATTGACAGAATGGCGAGGCAGTTGCTGAGGTGTATGAGCCTCGCAGCAGTGCTCATTATGGACTGGAGAGGTGACAGTCTCTGAAAGGCGAAGGCCAATTAAAAGAGAGTTACAGTAGTCTAGACGTGATATGATGAGAGAGTGAATAAGAATTTTGGCAGCATCTTGGGTGTTAAATGATAGTATTTTGGATATGTTCCTTAGGTGGAAGTGACATGATTTAATAAGTGACTGGATATGAGGAGTGAATATGAGGAGTGAATGACAGGGCAGACTCTAGTGGGGTGATAGTGGAATTGTTAGCTATGATGGATACTTCCGGGATGTTACTAGTGCTAGTTGGAGGAAAGAGAACCATTTCAGCTTTAGAGAGGTTTTATTTAAGGTAGCGTTGCGACATCCAGGTAGAGATAGCGGACAGGCAGGAAGAGACGCAAGTTAGGAGTTCTGGGTTGAGATCAGGAGATGAGAGATAGATCTGAGTATCGTCAGCATAGAGGTGGTAGTGGAAACCATACCAGTTGATTAATTTGCAGAGGGAGGAAGTATAGAGGGAGAATAGTAATGGTCCCAGGACAGAGCCTTGAGGAACCCCAACAGAAAGAGGTAGGGGAGAAGATGCTACTCAAATGTATGAGACGATTGGTGATGTAAGAAGAGAACCAGGACAGGGCTGTGCCACAAAGGCCAAGCGAATGGAGGGACTGGGGGAGGAGAGGGTGATCTACAGTGTCAAATGCAGCCGAGAGATCAAGCAGTATTAGTAGTGAGAAATGATTGTTGGCTTTAGGGGTTTAAAAGGTCATTAATTAGTCGAGTCAGGGCAGTTTCCGTGGAGTGTTGTGGCTTAAAACCAGATTGTAGGGGGTCCAGCAGGTTATTGTCAGAGAGGAATGAGGTTAGTCGATTGTAGACTAGGCGCTCAAGTAGTTTAGAGATGAAAGGTAGCAGAGAGATAGGTCGGAGGTTGTCAAGATTGGAGGAATCCAGAGAGGAATTCAGAATGGGGGTGACAAGAGCATGTTTTAGTTGGGAAGGAAACAGTCCAGTTGAGAGTGAAAGATTAAATAGGTGAGTTAAGGCTTTGATTAGACAAGGATTGGTATTGCAGAGAAGTTTTGAGGGAATTAGATCCAGCAAGCAGGTGAGAAGAGGCCAAAAGTTTACTAGAAAATCATGTAAACATTAAATAAACCCATTATTTATTTATATAATTGTATCTTAGTTTGGATTAAGTACAAAGTACTGTTTTATTATTACAGAGGAAAAAAATCTATGGGGGGCCTTTCTGTTATTCAGAGCTTTCTGGATAGCGGGTTTTCTGGATAATGAATCTGTATTAATATTACAGAGAAACGGGCAAGGTTTAAACATTTGAATTATTTAATTAAAATGTCTATTGCAGATTGCCTTCCCATAATTGAGAGCTCTCTGAAAACCGGATTTCTGAATAAACAGATTCCATACCTCTACTTTAAAGAACATTATGGACAAATAGTGGTTGGTTTTTTTTTCTCAGCGAAATCAAGACAAATAGCAAAAGGTGACTGTGACTCAGGAGGGGATGGAAAGGTAGGGGGTCTGGTCCACAGCTCGTCTAAAGCAACATATTTGCCATTTTGTCTGAAGATGCTGGGGAAGACAGCTCTGAACTAGCATGAATGGAGCAGGCTAAGCACCTGGGAGGCAGTCCCTTTAATATTGGTAGCTGGGACAGTGCAGGAAGGAAAGGCATGTTTTGATTTGATTATTACAAAGGTGGATTGGGTAGTTTGTTCTAAGGACCCTCCATGCCAAACAGTTTGCTGCTTGCCTGGTGCTAGGGTTTGGCATGTGGTGAAACGAGTGGACAGAGGCCGGGGAAGACCCAGCAGTCTTGGTACACAAAGTTAAAGGAGGTGATGTCCTCAAGAACAATTTTTAAAAAACAGTTATAAAGTTTAGGGCAATGACTTCAAAGGTAATTTTCTCAGTAATATTACCTGTGCCACAAGCAACATTAAGAAGACAGTGGGAGCTTACGTTTAATACGTGGCTGAGAGATTGGTGTAGGAGGAGGGTTTTGGGTTTTTGGAGAACTGGGCTGATTTCTCAATTGGCTCTTTGCCAAGGATGGGCTGTACCTCAATGATGATGGTGCAGATACTTTGGGGGAGAAGATTGCTAGAGGGTGGGGGAGATTTTAAACTAGTAACCATATATTATCTGGAACAGTGCTGCTGGGACAGTTAATGGGAACAAGTTCATTAACTTGTTGTATGACAATTTTATGGCACAAGTTGTTGAGGAGCCAACCACAAAAATTGCTATACTGGATCTAGTGATATCTAATGACCCAGAACGTATAGCAAATGTGCAAGTAAATAGTGACCCCTACATAATAGTGACCATAATGTGATCTCATTTAATGTCTGGTGCAAAAAACAAATATACACTTGGCCAACAAAATCACAGAATTTCAGAAAAGCTAATTTTGGATCCTTAAAGGCTGCCCTAAAAGGTGTGAAAAATCTTAGCTATGAGGAAAGACTGGCTAAGCTGGGGTTGTTCACACTTGAGAAGAGGCGCTTAACAGGTGATATGATAACTATGTATAAATATATAAGGGGGTGTTATAGTAATCTCTCTAATACTTTATTTACCAGTAGGTCTTTCCAGCTTACACAAGGTCACCCATTCCAATTAGAAGAAAGGAGGTTCCGTGCAAGGGGTTTTTACTGTGAGAGCTGTGAAGATGTGGAATTCTCACCCTGAATCAGTCATACTGGCTTATACATTAGATAACTTTGAAAAGGGGTAAGATAACTTTTTAGTAAGGGAGGGAATGCAGGGTAATGAAAGATAGTTTGTAGTGTAAGTTGTTCCAGGCACTAATCCAATTGCCATCTTGCAGTCAGGAAGGATTTTTTCCCCCTCTGAGGCAAATTGGAGAGGCTTCCTCTGGATAAACTAGCAGTTGGGCAGGTTAAAAGGTTTAACTTTATGGATGTGTCCTTTTTCAAGCTAACTTACTATGTTACTGCTATGTTAATGGAGTAGGTACAGGTTACTAAATGGGCAAATTGTACACGCAAATAGCTGTATAGAGAGATCAAATGGAAAATATTTATTTTAACTTCACCTTTTTATTAATGATGTGCTTTTCAAGCATATACTTGTAGGGTGGTTACTAACAACATTAATGATTCTTTAAGTAACTTGATATCCTATGTAGTTTTGCAGGTTATGGATTTTCTAGCAAATAGTTCTAACATAACAATTATTGTGCAATTTTACATAATTAATATTATGTTATTGTAGAGGGTACCCTCTTGTGCAGGGGGTGTGGACAAATATCTTACACAGAACTACAGTATATAAACAAGAATGATTCAGAAGACAGAAACAGCTCACATTTTAGATTTGGATTTATTCATCGAACCTCATTGGTTGTACAGGTTTGCAATCTGTTATACAGAAACCTGTTATCCAAAAAGCTCCAAATTATGGGAAGGCCATCTCCCATAGATTCCATTTTAATCAAATAATTCAAATTTTTTAAAAATAATTTCCTTTTACTATTAAATAAAACAACGGTGCCTTGAACCCACTTGATCCCACTCAGCGGTACTTGAGCCCAACTAAGATACAAAGAATCCTTGTTGAAGGTAAAATGATCCTATTGGTTTTAGTGTTTAAATAATTAGATCCAAATTACGTAAAGATCCCTTATCCCGAAAACCTCAGCCCCCAAGCATTCCGGATTACAGGTCCCACGATTGTAATTGGTTTTGAATTTGGTGTTGTGGCTGTGACTAACTACTTGTACCTTTTTATTATTTATGCCACAGTGTTTAGCAATATCATAGGTGCTTTAATCCTTTCGGGCAGGTTCACAAATAGAAAGGGAAACTCACTTCCTTAAAATGTACATGTACGTCACCATGCAGTGTAAAAGTCTGTACAAGGGCGGTACCTGCTTGGAAACATTGTCCCGCTGGGTGTGTAGATGGTCCTCAAGTATTTCTGACAAGATTAGCTGGTTTTTCAGGTTTTACAGTATGGCACTTTGTAAAACTGCTATGGCTTTTTCATATGGATAATACGCTTTGGTGAAGCACAAGGGAATGTTTTGTCGTGCCTGTTTAGAAGTGAATTTGTTATAAGGTAAGCCTTTTCTGCATAACATTGCACTCATTTGCTACATGTATGTTCTTTCTAAACTTAGAAACAAATGGTTTCTGGTCATTTAGTATTTAAAAGTCAGATTGCTTAAAGCTTTTTTCTATCAACAAGAGGGTATGGAATGCATTGCAATATAGTGGGTGGGTCTAGCAAGTAAAATGGCTAATTCATGTTTCTAACCAGAAACTGTTGTCCCTGCTTTCCTATGGAGAGTAGTTGCAGCTATACTGTGGGTGGACAAATTATGCTCAATACAGTGCAGTAGTTGTCTGACTTTTTCAGTTTAAACAACCCCCCCCCCCATGGCTTTAACCTTTGTTCAGGGATCCCCTTAGCTCATGGCAAGGTTGCAGATGAAGAAAAACAATAGCATTACTATTCAGCCTAAACTTTAAAGAACATCCAGGTCATGAATTTTGTTTCAAGTATATTAGTAAATAGGCATTCCCCTTGGCACCCCACCCCCTGCCACTGCTTTAGCCACATATTGGGAACTACGATTATGGTTTGTGATGGCCAGACTTTCCTTATTATATTGTGTGGTGGTAAGACATGAAGGGGCAGATTTATCAAGGGTCGAATTTCGAAATTATAAAAAATCCGGAATTCAACCATCGAATTAGCCAAATTTGATAGTCAAACTTTTGTTTTTGAATTTTTTGGCCGTTTTCGGTCGAAGTAAAATAGTTCGATCAATCGTAGCAATCGTTCGAAACGTTCGATTCGAACGATTTAATCGATCGAACGATTCGAACAATTTTATTGATCGATCAAACAATTTTCAAAAAAAAAACTTTGACTTTTTAAAACTTAGCCAACTTTTGGTTCTAGGAGGTCCCCATAGGCTAACATAGCAATTCGGCAGGTTTAAAGTGGCGAAGTCGAAGTTTTTTTTAAAGAGACAGTACTTCGATTTTCGAATGATCGAATATTCAAAGTATTTTCAATTCGAATTGAAGTTGAAGTTGAATTTGGCCTATTCTATGGTTGAAGTACCCAAAAATACTTTGAAAATCGAAGTTTTTTAATTTGAAAATTCACTTCTACCTTTGATAAATCTGTATAGATTTCCCTATTTGGATAGTGTATATAGGGCTGCTAATCGTAAATATTGTTGGTGGGTTCTCTTAAAATCTGAACTTCTGTCTTGAATTAATGCTTAGTAGAAAATAATTGGCTAAAATGAAGTAAGAATAGATAAGTTACTTGTACAGTTGTATGTATTGATCCGCACATATTTCTGTAGCTGTGCAAAACAGATTTCGATATTTAGAAGTTTCTTAAAAGTATTTCTAAAATGTGTGAAATAGCAGTTAGTGGTACGGTCTGTGGGAGCACACAGACCATAACAAAATGGTGTCTCATGGTAAAAGATGTAAAAGGGGAATACTTATAACATCTATATCCTGTACATCTACTGTATATTCTATATCATATATATCTATATTCCAGTTTGGAAAGATGAGCTCCCAGTACAGATGGCCTAGTTGTAAGTATATCCTTATAAACAGCGTTTAGTGATGTCATCAGTTATAATCGGAGCTTAGTGATATTATTTTTGTCATGTGACTGTAATTTGTGTGTTATAACAAACAATGGACCCCTGTAGTAAAATATGAGGATATTACAAGTCACCTTGGAGTTTTACAACCTTTACAGTATAAAAGCACTCGGTCTTTGGCCTTTATATGGTCATGGGACACCTCTGTGAGGATATAGTATCCTTATATTTCTTATTAATTCTAATTTTTCAGTAAGCAGTGTGACAACTCCCACCCACATGAATAAATATAATTGTAGTATGCAGAGAAGAAATGCTTTATGAATTAACAAAGTTTTATCTTTACTAGCTACAGTCTATTTAAGGGGATCATAAAATAAACTCTGATTAATAGTGCTGTGTGTAATACCTGAGGGTTATAGATCTAGAAGTTTCCTACATTGCATTAATTTCCTGGATATTAAATGTGAATTTCAGTGTTGTAACATTAAAATACTCCTTTATACTCGTATGTTAAAATGAACACATTTGCAGTTTATTTTGTCAGTATTCTCTGTGCCTCCCTATGGAGACAGTCTATTCCTAAACTAATATGCACACTAAACCCTACACAAAGTCATGTCTGACTTTCCTGCACAGCAACGTGCCTAGTTCTTCTCTGTTTTCTCTACAATATAGGGGTTAAATGCTTTGTGTGCTCACCTTGCTAAATTTAGTATTTTTGTGCACTGTAAAAGCTTAGGGAGACTTCTGGTATCCAACAAAATTAGTTTGACCCTGGTCTTGATGAAAAGGACTCAAACTGAATATCATTTAGCATTATCCTGCAGCTGTGGACAGTCAGAAACATAATCCCAGGCAAAGCTTCAGAAAATGTTTGTTAGCCTGTAACAATAATGGAATTTATTTAGATGTCTCATATAGTCTCTGAAATGTTGTAGATGAATTCACATTATAGAGGTACACATACCATTTTCTCCCAAAATTCCATGGCAAATGAACTTCGATTAAAAGTAGCCTGCAACAATTGTTTCTTTTTAATTTGCAATTCCAAAACACTATATGTAACATTTGCCTTAGCAGCTGTTCATGCTACATAATGGTGTTTATCAAGGTTTAGTAAAAATGGGTTGGCAGGTACAGTGGTTTCATATCCACTTACTTCTGTGGATGTATTGAGGGCAAAATTGTAGCACGTGAAATTGGAGCAAGAACCCGCTGGATCGCTAAATGACATCAGTGGAAGCTAGTGGATAGGAGTGCCAGGACAGGTGTGCAATTATAGCATTTTGGATGATAGAGTCAAAATGACCCTAGCAGCTATACGTTGATTTGAATAAGAGACTGAGATATGAATAGAAGAGGGCCTGAATAGAAAAATAGGTTAAAAAAAGTAGCAATAACAATACATTTGTAGCCATACAGAACATTTGTTTTTTACATGGGGTCAGTGACCCCCATTTGAAAGCTGGAAAGAGTCTGAATAAGGAGACAAATAATTCAAAACAAAAAAAAAAATAAAAAAAAGTAAGGTCAATTGAAAAGTTTCTTAGAATTAGCAATACTAAAAGTAACCATAAAATAAACTCTTATCAATAGTGCTGTGTGTAATACCTGTGGGCTAAAGATCTAGATGTTTCCTACATTGCATTAATTTCGTGGATATTATATGTGAATTTTAGTGTTGTAACATTGAAATACTCCTTTATACACGTATGTTAACATAAACACATTTGCAGTTTATTTTGTCAGTATTCTCTGTGCCTCCCTATGGAGACAGTCTATTCTCAAACTTATTTGCACACTAAACCCTACAAAAAGTCATGTCTGACTTTCCTGCACAGCAATGTGCCTAGTTCTTCTCTGTTTTCTCTACAATATAGGATTTAAATGCTTTGTGTGCTCACCTTGCTAAATTTAGTATTTTTGTGCACTGTAAAAGCTTAGGGAGACATCCTGTAATTCTCTAAACTACAGGATGTCAACAGATGGACTGGAAATGACTGGGCTCAATTTACTATTATCTGTCCAAAGAAATTCTGTAAAGGGAATTATGAGTAGTACAGTAAAGTAGCGTGCCATATAGTATTTTCCATTTGAAAAAGGACTTGTCTCATGGGGGGGTGGGATATGTGAAATCTTGATCTGAAAAATGCCCTAGCAAGGTAGTAAAAGTTACATAAGTTGTGTAAGTGATACATAGTAATATAGTAAGTAAGGTTGAAAAAAGACACATGTCCATCGAGTTCAACCTTTTTTTTTTTCTTTTTATTAACTACCTATCTGCCAGTTGATCCAGAGGAAGGCAACAAACCCATCTGAAGCCTCTCAATTTGTCTCAGAGGGGGAAAAAATCCTTCCTGACTCCAATATGGCAATCGGACTGGTCCCTGAATCAACTTAGACTATGAGCTATTTCCCATAACCCTGTATTCCCTCACTTGCTAAAAAGCTATCCAACCCCTTCTTAAAGCTATCTAATGTATCAACCTGTACAACTGATTCAGGGAGAGAATTCCACATCTTCACAGCTCTCACTGTAATAAACCCCTTCCGAATATTTAAGCGGAACCTCTTTTCTTCTAATCGGAATGGGTGACCTTGTGTCAGCTGGAAAGACCTACTGGTAAATAAAGCATTAGAGAGATTATTATATGATCCCCTTATATATTTATACATAGTTATCATATCACCCCTTAAGCGCCTCTTCTCCAGCGTGAACATCCCCAATTTGGCCAATTTCCTCATAGCTAAGATTTTCAATACCTTTTACCAGCTTAGTTGCCCTTCTCTGTACCCTCTCTAATACAATAATGTCCTGTTTGAGTGATGGAGACCAAAACTGTACGGCATATTCTAGATGGGGCCTTACAAGTGCTCTATACAGTGGAAGAATGACCCCCTCCTCCCTTGACTCTATGTCCCTTTTAATACAGCTCAAGACCTTATTTGCCCTTGATGCTGCCGACTGGCATTGCTTGCTACAGCCAAGTTTATCATCTACAAGGACTCCAAGGTCCTTTTTCAAAATGGATTTGCCTAGTGCAGTCCCATTAAGGGTATAAGTGGCTTGGATATTTTTACATCCCAGGTGCATGACCTTACATTTATCAACATTGAATCTCATTTGCCACTTAGCTTCCCAGATTGCCAGTTTGTCAAGATCATGTTGCAAGGATGCCGCATCCTGGATGGAATTAATTGGGTTGGATAGTTTTGTGTCATCTGCAAACACTGATAAATTAATTACAACACCCTTCCCTAAGTCATTAATGAACAAGTTAAATAAAAGTGGACCCAATACTGAGCCCTGGGGGACCCCACTAAGAACCTTACTCCAAGTAGAGAATGTCCCATTAACAACCACCCTCTGTACCCGATCCTGTAGCCAGTTTCCTATCCATATGCAAACGACTTCATTAAGCCCAACAGACCTTAGTTTAGAAAGCAGCCGTTTGTGGGGCACAGTATCAAACGCTTTGGCAAAATCCAAATAGATCACATCTACTGCCCCCCCACTGTCCAGAATCTTACTTACCACATCATAAAATGCAATCAAATGTGTCTATTATGACCTATCCTTCATAAAGCCACGCTGATTGTTGCTCATAATGCCATTCATTAGGACAAAATTTTGAATGTGATCCCTTAACAAGCCTTCAAATAATTTGCCTACCACAGATGTCAAGCTTACTGGCCTATAATTGCCAGGCTGAGATCGTAATCCCTTTTTAAATATTGGAATAACATCAGCTTTTCTCCAATCCATAGGCACCATACCAGATGACAGTGAATCTGAGAAAATCAGAAATAAGGGCTGGTCTAAAACTGAACTAAGCTCTCTTAGAACCCGGGGGTGTATGCCATCAGGCCCTGGAGCCTTGTTTACATTAATTTTTATTAAAGCTTTATGAATCATATCCTGAGTCAGCCACTGACTAGATTGAGCTGAACCATTCGTGCAGTTATAAAGTGAGCCTGTGAACCCAGACTCCTCTATTGTATACACTGAAGAAAAGAACTGATTTAACACATTTGCCTTTTCTGTATCTGTTACAACCATACTGGTACCATTATTTAATGGAGTAACACTCTCAACCTGCATCTTTTTACTATTAATATATTTAAAAAACATTTTAGGGTTAGTTTTCACCTCCAACCCAATTACCTCTTCATTTCTTTTCTTAGCCTTCCGGATCGCTGATTTACAACATTTATTACAGTGTTTATATTCATTAAATGCAGCTTCTGTCCCTATAGATTTGTAGTTTTTAAATGCCTTTCTCTTCTTTCCCATTAACTTCTTTACTTCTGTATTAAGCCACACAGGATGATTCTTAAGGGAATAAATTGAGAACAGTAATGATTTAATATCATTTTAAAGGACAACCATTTCTCTTCTGTGTTTTTAGCTGAAAACTTATTGCTCCAATCAATGCTTTGTAGGGCAGCCCTCAAGGCACTAAAATTAGCTTTTCCAAAATTAATGTTTTTTGTTGCCCCAGTATATTTTTGTTTTTTGCACCAGACATTAAAAGATATAACATTATGGTCACTATTACCCAGGGGTTCAATGAATTGCACATTTGCTATAAGTTCTGGGTCATTAGAGATCACTAAATCAAGAATAGCATTTTTTCTGGTAGGCTCCTCAACAACCTTTGCTAAACATTTGTTGTGCAATAAGTTTATAAACTTGTTCCCATTAACTGATCTGGCAGTACTGTTGCTCCAGTCAATATCTGGGTAATTAAAATCCCCCAGTATCATTACTTTACCTAAACTAGCAGCCTTTTCTATTTGCATTAGGAGCTTTGTCTATTCCTCCTCACTTACATTAGGGGTCTATAGCATACGCCTACAATTAATTTGCTGGATTCTTTACAATTGGTGAAGAACTCCACCCATATGACTTCTGCCCCCTCATTTTCTAACATAACCTCCTCCTTTATATGAGCTTTTAAATCCTGCCTAACATACAGACATACCCCTCCTCCTTTTCTATTGCCTCTGTCCCTCCGAAAAACAAAGTATAGCCACTGATATTTACTGCCCATTCATGCGACTCATTCAGCCATGTTTCGGCCACAGCAATCACATCATATTTTCCTTCCAACACCAGCAGCTCTAGCTCTCCCATTTTACCAGTCAGACTTCTTGCATTTGTTAACATACATTAAATACTGTGATGTAAAAGGTTATGTTATTTATGTGGCTTCCTCAAAACTACCTTTCCTAGAAATGTATGTAACTAAAATAGACCCTTGCACATATCAAGCAATGTGTCACGGTCGGCACCCAACACCAGAACAAACACCAGGCACCCTGGTCACGGCTCGTGCTTCACCAGTAGTGTGACCGCCTTTGGGCCTCGGGAGGAGCCCTCGGCTTACTTGGATGCCATCTGGACTTAAACGAGAGGTGCAAGATGAGGGTTCTGGATAGGCAGAGGGGCACGACAGTAAAGCAAAGTCTTTGGACAGAAGATCGCAGTACAAGGCGTTTAGGCAAAAGAGTAGTCAGATCAGGCTTGGTCGAGGCAGGCAGAGAGTAAACGTTATCAGACAGGCAAAGGTCAAACCAGGGAGTCAATCAGAGGGTTAATCAGAAGCGGTAGTCAGTAATCAGGCAAAGGTCAGAATCCAGAATAGTCAAATAGCTAGGCAGGGGTCAAAAACAGGAATCAAACAGGTTCAGAATATAGCACGAAGCTCAGAAGCACCAGGAACTAAATCCTATCACGGGCAATGACAAACTGTAGGAATGCCCTTTAAATACTTTTTTGAATTTGGCGCCTCTCGCGCTGACGTAATGACTGCAATGATGGGATATGGACCAATGAACCGAGGACCCAGTTTAGGAGAGGGAACCTTCAACTTGATATTCTTTGTCGACAACCATACTAAATCTCCCACCTTGTACTGGGGTGCTTCCCTACGGGATTTGTCAGCAGCTCTTTTCTGAGCTAGGGAAGCTGCGGATAAAGAATTATGAACTTGAGACCAAATTTCGGAAAATTTCAGGATAAAAGAATTGGCAGAGGGTACAGGGGAATTAGAGTCAGAAAAAGAAAACGCTTTGGGGTGCAAACCATAGACAACAAAGAAAGGAGACTCTCCTGAGGAGGAATGGGTAGCATTATTGTATGCAAATTCTGCCCAGGGTAGCAGTTCGGACCATGTGGACTGGTTATCGGACACATAGCATCTGAGATACTGCTCAAGGGACTGGTTCACCCTTTCGGTTTGACCGTTAGTTTGGGGGTGATAGGCAGAGGAAAAAGATAATTCAGTACCCACCAAGGAACAGAAAGCACGCCAAAATCTTGAAACAAACTGAACAATATTTTCAGGAAAACCATGGAACTTAAAAATATGAGTAATGAATAAGTCAGCCAGGGTTTTAGCAGAAGGGAGATGTGGAAGAGGTATAAAATGAGCCATTTTACTGAACCTATCGACCACCACCCAAATCACTGTCTTACTCTGAGAAGGAGGCAACTCCACAATAAAATCCATGGAAATGTGAGACCATGGTTTCTCTGGGACGGGTAAGGGGTTTAATAGACCCTGGGACAGATGATGAGATGACTTAGACCTTTGGCAGACTGGACAGGAATTGACAAATGTTTTAGTATCCTGTTTGAAGGAAGACCACCAGACATGACGGGATAAAAGAGAAATGGTTTTTGCAATACCTGGATGACCTGCCACTTTAGAATCATGAACCTCTCTTAACACTTGTTCCCTAAGCTCCTCAGGAACGAACCATTTACCAGATGGGGTATCAGCAGGAGCGGATGACTGTAAAGGGGACAACAAGGAAGAGAGGTCAGACTCCAAGGTCGCAACAATTATTTCCCTGGGAATGATGGGAGTGCACTCACTAGAGTCAGAGGAAAAGGATTCAAAACTCCTAGAGAGTGCATCCACCTTGGTATTTTTGGAACCAGGCCGAAAAGTTAACGAAAAGTTGAATCTAGAGAAGAATAAAGCCCACCGGGCTTGCCTTGGATTTAGGCGTTTAGCTGATTCAATATACAGTAAATTTTTATGGTCGGTATAGACCGTCACCAAATGTTTAGCACCTTCTAGAAGATGCCGCCATTCCTCAAAGGCCCATTTGACTGCCAACAATTCCCTGTTACCTATATCATAATTCACCTCTGCGGGTGAAAACTTCCTGGAGAAGAAAGCACAGGGATGTAACTTGTTGGTAGTCAGGTGCCTTTGAGAAAGGACTGCCCCAGCTCCTACCTCAGAGGCGTCAACCTCCACAATAAAAGGAAGCGCAGTGTCGGGGTGTCGAAGAATGGGGGCAGAACTGAATTCCTTCTTGAGGAAGTCAAAAGCTTGTACCGCTTCAGGAGGCCAGATGCTGGGGTCAGCACCCTTCTTAGTCAAATCAGTAATGGGGGCCACAATTAAGGAAAAATTCTTAATAAACTGACGGTAGTAATTTGCAAACCCCAGGAACCTTTGGGTAGCACGTAATGATTGGGGTTGGGTCCAATCCAGTACAGCTCTCACTTTGCCTGGATCCATTTCAAGACCCTTGCTGGAAATATTAAACCCTAGAAACTGAACGGAAGTAACCTCAAAGATACATTTCTCCAGTTTTGCATAAAGATTATTCTCCCTGAGTCTGCACAAGACTTGATGAACATGATTTCTATGTTCACCCAAACTAGAGGAGAAAATCAAGATATCGTCAAGATAGACCACTACGAATATCCCCAGCAGGTCCCGAAAGATGTCGTTGACAAATTCTTGGAACACGGCGGGTGCGTTACAGAGACCAAAGGGCATTACAAGATATTCGTAGTGGCCGTCCCTGGTGTTAAATGCAGTTTTCCACTCATCCCCCTCCCTAATGCGTATGAGATTATAGGCGCCCCTAAGATTAGAATAGATCTTGGCACCCTTAACCTGGTCAAACAATTCAGAAATTAACGGGAGGGGATAGCGTTTTTTTATGGTGATCTTATTGAGACCCCTATAATCTATACAGGGGCGTAGACCACCATCCTTCTTCCCAACAAAGAAAAAACCCGCCCCCGCAGGGGAACTAGAAGGCCTAATGAACCCTCTTTCAAGGTTGTCCTTAATATATTCTTTCATTGCCTGGGCCTCCGGCAAGGAAAGAGGGTATGTTCTACCCCGAGGGGGAATAGACCCAGGAATTAGATCTATAGAGCAATCATATTGCCTGTGTGGAGGTAGGGTTTCTGCAGCTTTCTTAGAAAACACGTCAGCATATTCAGCATATGCTGCAGGTAAACCTTCTAAATAAGTGGTTGCCACCACCTGAGGAATACATGAACCACCACACTTAAGACCCCATTGCAGAATCTTCCCTGAAACCCAGTCAATATGAGGATTATGGGTCTGGAGCCAAGGTAACCCCAAAATAAGAGGAGAAGACGCACCCTCAATGATAAAAAGGGCTAACCTCTCACTGTGATGATTATCAGAGCACATGGAAAGAGACACAGACTTTTTAGTTACCAGGCCTGAACCTAAAGGTTTTTTATCAACTGCCAAAATCCTCATAGGAGGAAATAGGGGGATTAAGGGAATACCAAATTTTGCCGCAAAGGTGGCATCCAGAAAATTCCCCTCCGCCCCTGAATCCACAAAAGCGGACACCCTGACAGAACCCGTAGGCCAGGTGAGTTTAACAGGTATCAAAATCCTAGAGGTAGACTGGGGAGAGGAAACTTCTGCACCCAAATGGAGCTCCCCTTCTCCATTTAGGCTTGGAAGTTTCCCGGCCTCTTAGGACATAAATTCAGGAAATGACCCTTTTCCCCACAGTAAATGCAAAGACCAAGGGAACGCCTGCGGGCTTTTTCCTCAGGGGTTAGATGGGATATGCCCAATTGCATAGGTTCCTCCTGAGGTTGAACCATGGAAGGGTTAGGGGACTTAACATTGGACACCATATTAGAAAAGTTATACTTAACATTGGTAAACCCAGAATGCATAGGAGAACCCCTTTCACCCCTTCTTTCCCTCTGCCTCCTATCTACCTGGATGGCAAGTGACATGAGATCATCCAGGTTGGAGGATAAAGGGTAATTTACCAAGCTATCTTTGACAGAATCAGACAGCCCAATACGGAACTGGCCACGAAGCGCCATGTCGTTCCACCCAGTCTCCACTGCCCACCGGCGGAACTCGGTGCAATACACCTCCGCATCCCGTTTCCCCTGGCGCAATTTACGAATCGCGGAGTCGGCAAGATGCACGATCCGGGTCATCATAAAGTACAGCCATGGTTTTAAAAAATGAATCAAGGGAAAAACGGGCAGGATCTGAGAGGGGCAATCTGAGAGCCCAAACTTGGGGATCACCCTGTAATAGGGTTATTACGAACCTCACTTTTTCCTCGCCAGTAGTGAATGAATGGGGGAAAAAGCTGAGGTATAATTTACATGCCTCTTGGAACACGAAAAATTTTGACCTGTCCCCATTGAATTTATCGGGAAACACAATTTTGGGTTCATGGGTTTTGGATACATTACCCAACAGAGCAGGAGAACCCACAGGAGTGGCCACATGAGGGGGTGACTACTGGAGCTGGAGACTGAACAGAAGCATCCAGTCGACGGGTCAAATTGTGGAAACCTTGCATCAGGTAATCTTGCCTCTGCTCATGTTCTTCCAGGCGCTGTAACAGTGTGGTAAGTAGCGCTTCAGTGGTGGAAGGAGCAGCGGCAGCTCGACCTTCTTCGTCCATCTTGGGCCCGTGATAATGTCACGGTCGGCACCCAACACCAGAACAAACACCAGGCACCCTGGTCACGGCTCGTGCTTCACCAGTAGTGTGACCGCCTTTGGGCCTCGGGAGGAGCCCTCGGCTTACTTGGATGCCACCTGGACTTAAACGAGAGGTGCAAGATGAGGGTTCTGGATAGGCAGAGGGGCACGACAGTAAAGCAAAGTCTTTGGACAGAAGATCGCAGTACAAGGCGTTTAGGCAAAAGAATAGTCAGATCAGGCCGGGTCGAGGCAGGCAGAGAGTAAACGTTATCAGACAGGCAAAGGTCAAACCAGGGAGTCAATCAGAGGGTTAATCAGAAGCGGTAGTCAGTAATCAGGCAAGGGTCAGAATCCAGAATAGTCAAATAGCCAGGCAGGGGTCAAAAACAGGAATCAAACAGGTTCAGAATATAGCACGAAGCTCAGAAGCACCAGGAACTAAATCCTATCACGGGCAATGACAAACTGTAGGAACGCCCTTTAAATACTTTTTTGAATTTGGCGCCTCTCGCGCTGACGTCATTACGTCAGCGCGCATGCGCCTTTAAATCAGAAGTGCGCATGTGCACGCGCACTAGGGAGCCGGCACAGGAGCAGCGCGGCGTGACGGGCGTCCCTGCCGTCCCCCCACTAGACCACCAGGACAAGGTATTTTTATCACACAATGGCAGTGCAGAGACGCTTGACAGGGGCAGGCGGAGGCAAACTTCGCTGAACACCAATTAAAAAACGAAAAGTTATATTTCACTGAGTTTCTTATTAGCACATTAATTAATGGAGCTATATGAACTACTTTACCATCAGCTGTTTATATTGGGGTATATTGCTGAATTATATAAGCTGTCATCTACATGAACAGCAGTGGAATGACTAGTTATTGGGCCCCTAAATTCTGACAAGACATTTTCTTTAAACATGTATTGCAGCTGCTATCAGTCTGATATGACCCCCTATAGTCCCTGGACCCCCACCCAGCAGCTGCAGGTTATGTTTCTTCTATATTTATGTGTGTATATATATATATATATATATATATATATATATATATATATATATATATATATATATCCGAAAGGTCTATATAAATACAACAGAAAACCCTCACAGTAATACTACTCTGAGTTCTCTGTCAAAAGAAACACAGCATTTCTTTCTTTCTTTTGTGTATATATGGGCTTCTGTATCAGACTTCTTGTTTTCAGCTTCATGGCCTGGGGTTTGGGGCAGATTTGTAATGTCAATTATAAGTTTTATATCACAAAATAATAAGCACAATGTTCCAGCATACCATCAAATCTTGTGTATTGGTGTGCATGCAGTGCATGGCTTATTCACATAATAAGGAAAGATGAAAATGACTGTATAGTAAAGAATTGAGAAATAAGAAAAGGAAAAAAGAGGGTAGGGAAATGTTTGGTGTTCAGTGGAAATAGAAATAGAGGCTGTATAACAATTAGATGATTAGGTTGGGTTTACCTTCTATTTCCACTGAGTTTTCCAGGTAATGGGGCCCAAGGAAACCATTTCAGCTCCACTTAATAGCTTCTCTTTAGGGAGTCATAGTAACATAGTAACATAGTAAGTAAGGTTGAAAAAAGACACATGTCCATCGAGTTCAACCTTTTTTTTCTTTCTTTTTTTTATTAACTACCTATCTGCCAGTTGATCCAGAGGAAGGCAAAACCATCTGAAGCCTCTCCAATTTGCCTCAGAGGGGGAAAAAATCCTTCCTGACTCCAAAATGGCAATCGGACTAGTCCCTGAATCAACTTAGACTATGAGCTATTTCCCATAACCCTGTATTCCCTCGCTTGCTAAAAAGCCATCCAACCCCTTCTTAAAGCTATCTAATGTATCAACCTGTACAACTGATTCAGGGAGAGAATTCCACATCAATATGGGAAAAGGAACTGACTATATCCCAATGGGGTAAAATATGGGAGAATGCCCGTAAAATAGTAGTTTGTACCCAACAAAAAGAAAGTGTATATAAAACTATGATAAATTGTTATTTTACACCGTATAGACTCTCTAAAATGTTTCCGCAAAGCAGTCCTATGTGCTGGAGAGGGTGTCAACTCAAAGGAACATTGCACCATACTTTATGGGCATGTCCGAAATTTCTGGGCAGATGTTGTTCATTTAATAACATTTGTATTAAAGACACCCATAATTATAGAAATGCCTCACTTACTGTTGGCCCTTCCGATCCCAAAACTTAACAATGCAGCCCAAAAGTGGATCAACCAAGTAGCTACAGTGGCTCGGCTGGCAATAACTTCCAAATGATCTCCAACAATCCTTGTAATTTTGCTAATGTGAGTGCATGTAACCGCTCAATACTGATAACTGGCAACACCAAATTGGTTGTATTAGCTCGTTAAAGGTGGCCATAGACGCAAAGATCCGATTGTTTGGCAATGTCGCAACTCAAGAAAGCTGAAAAACAAAGATTTTTCAGTTTCATGGTTTAGGGGAAGGCTACAAAAAGCTATCTCAGAGGTTTAAACTGTCAGTTCCAACTGTAAGGAATGTTCTCAGGAAATGGAAGGCCACAGGCACAGTTGCTGTAAAACCCAGGTCTGGCAGGCCAAGAAAAATACAGGAGCGGCATATGCAGAGGATTGTGGGAATGGTTATATACAACCCAAAGGTCACCTCCAAAGACCTGCAAGAATATCTTGCTGCAGATGGTCGCAGAGTCGCTTGTTTTATGCAAAAACACATTTCGACAAGCCACAGTCATTTTGGAATAAAGTGCTTTGAACTGATGAGACAAAATTGAGTTATTTGGTCATAACAAAAAGAGCTTTGCATGGTGGAAGAAGAACATCGCATTCCAATAAAGCCACCTGCTACCTACTGTCAAATTTTGTGGAGGTTCCATCACGCTTTGGGGCTGTGTGGCTAGTTCAGGGACTGGGGCCCTTGTTAAAGTCGAGGGTCGGATGAATTCAACCCAGTATCAACAAGCTCTTCAGGATAATGTTCAACCATCAGTCACAAAGTTGAAGTTACGCAGGGGTTGAATATTCCAACAAGACAATGATCCTAAACACACTTCGAAATCTACAAAGGCATTTATGCAGAGGGAGAAGTACAATATTCTACAATGGCCGTCACAGTCCCCCGACTTGAATATCATCGAAAATCTATGGGATGGTTTGAAACAGGCTGTCCTGCCATCAAATTTAACTGAACTGGAGAGATTTTGTATGAACGAATGGTCAAAAAACTACTGTTTCCATAAGGCATGTTATATAGTAAAACGAAGTTGCTACTTTGAAAGCTCAGCCAATGATAAACAAAACTTCAAAGTATTAAGAGGAGTTCCCAAACTTTTTCATATGACTGTAATATTTAATTAATTAGTTAAATAGTTGTTTTATCTACACTCATATTAATTTAGTCAGACATGTATGTGTAGGTTTTGTATATTTATGTTTAATGTCACAAAATATGTTTTATAGTAATATTTATTATATAGTTTTTTTGTAAATGAGAAATAACTTTAAGATTTCACTACTTCTAATCATTCAGAGGCCTATACCTAATAACTATATAAAATATATATATAATATATTTTAATGGATATTGGGATGCACAGAAGCGGTACCTTAATTTTCTCCACTGCGCAAAACAGTATATTTGTTTATAATAAAATGTCATTGTGTAATATGGACCAGTAAAATGGTGCTGGATCATATGTGTAGTACACAATGGCATACCCTAATCTGTGGGTTAATGTTTTTAGTTTGTCAAAGTCAGCTATGTTTAAAAAAAATGGCAAGTGTTATAAGGACTGTAGATCTCGTAGAAAAAGGTTTCGTGCATCAGTGGACAATTGTTGATATATCTCTGCATCAACAACTTTCTTAGACCATTGTGTATAGATTACTGCAACTCATAGGTGCAAAACAGGTTATACTAGCTCTACTGTTGTGCCTTTCCATTATGAACAATTGAGAAGGAAATTCCAGCTGTAAAAGCTAATGATAATATGCTTCTGCATCTAGACATACTGCAGCTTGTAGAATCTACCATCTGTGGCCGCAACTCTTGCAGTGTGAACGGCAGCAGAGGTACCAGCCTGGAGCCACCATTGCACTCTAGACACATGCCTCTTCTGCCTACCCCTACATCTGACCCTGTCTATAGCACTTAAAGGGTTAGACTTTATTTTATTTCTTTTTATAACTGTTTTGAGGTGTTTTGATGAAATTTCTGTGTTTATGTGGATGTGGATTAAATTGTTTCCCTCCTAGCCCAGTATTAACAGGGTAGCTTTTGTTGTGTAAGAAAAAAATATCCCAAAGCTGCAGCTAGAGGTGCAACATTCATATAATTACCCAGTATATTTTAAGGGAAAGTTCACCCGGAGCTCCCCCCAAAGTAAATTTAAAATACATTTAAGAAGAAAAGAATCAGTATAGCGGAGAATTACTTAAACAGGGGTCTCGCTACTGGGAATACCGATGCGCATTTTGCCCATAGCTTTTTCTAAAATAAAAAAAAAAAAAAGCTTTGAAAAGCTATGGGTGAAATGCGCATTGGGGTGCACTCACAGCAATGTTAAGGTGAGGACTAAAGGATTGTGCAGTGCCAGGTGGTTGCCTTGATTGTAGGCTCTCAATTTTGTGAAATTATTTATTTTTGCTTATGCCTGAAGGCAACTGGGACATTGGGTATACATTTCTGATTGAACAATAACTACATTAATGTGTTATTTTACCTTTAGTGAAACAAATGGATTGATCTTAAGGTGGCCATACATGGAGAGATCCGCTCGTTTGGCGATGTCGCCAAACGAGCGGATCTCCCTCCGATATGCCCACCTTGAGGTGGGCAATATCGGGCTGATCCGATCGTGGGCCCTAGGGCCCAACGATCGGATCCTAACGATGCCCAAACGGGCGGTCGGATCGCGGAACCGCATCAACGAATAGATGCGGCCGCGATCTGACGGGATTTTCTGTCCCATCCGATCGAGATCTGGCCAAAAGCGGTGAAGCCCGTCGCGGGGCCCCATACACGGGCCAATAAGCTGCCGACACGGTCTGTCGGCAGCTTTTATCGGCCCATGTATGGCCACCTTTACACCTAACACATTGCTGCTATTTCCATTTTTTTTAAATATGTATGAATATTTAAAATTTTGAATAAATAAAGTGCGTTTTACCTAATATATTCCCAGTAGTGAGATCCCCTGTTTAAGTAATTCTCCGCTATACGGATTCTTTTCTTCTTAAATAGCTTTTGTTGTGTTCCAGGAACCCTTAGCAACTAATTAACAATTAATAAAGTAATTAACAAAATACTGGTGAAGTCCATTTATAAAATCAGAGGTAATACATGTTTGGGTATTATTCTACCCAGATTTCCCTATTAAAATTGATTGACTTGATTTTAATAATACACCCAAAGTTTGCTCCAGGTCTAGTATCCACAGCAACCTATCATGTGCTTGAACTTTAGGATGAACTTGAAGGGGCACATTTACTCAGTTCGAGTGAAGGAATAGAATAAAAAAAACTTCGAATTTCGAATGTTTTTTTGGCTAATTCGACCATCAAATTGGCTACTTCGACCTTCGACTACGACTTTGACTCCGCCAGTAAGAGAGCAGCTGGGGAGGGGGGGTTTTCTTATTAGCTATAGAGGAAGCAGACCCCCCTGTTCCCTGGGCCCCCCTGTGACTGCAGGGTCTGTTTTCTCTATAGTTATAACAGAGCAAAGTAGCCATAGTACTAAAAGGAAGGAATAAAGAACTTACAAGCTAATTGTGTGTAGGGTGTTGTACATGCAAAGCAATTATATTGAGAGCACATGACTGAGACAGGAGATACTAGTTTTTATTTACTCCATTGTTTTAAATCAGTTCATGTGAGTACACTGTGCTTTCTTTTTCTAAACAACAATGTAGAACATTCTAAATATAACAATTTTTTAAGTAAAATATATAAATCAGAACATGCAGTCATATGAAAAAGTTTGGGAACCCCTCTTAATTCTATGGAGTTTTGTTTATCATTGGCTTAGCTTTCAAAGTAGCAACTTCCTTTTAATATATAACATGCCTTATGGAAACAGTAGTTTTTCAGCAGTGACATAAAGTTTATTGGATTAACAGAAAATATGCAATATGCATCATAACAAAAGTAGACATGTGCATAAATTTGGGTACCCCAACTCTCCAGTTCAGTTAAATTTGATGGCTGCCGATCATAGACAGCCTGCTTCAAATCATCCCATAGATTTTCGTTGATATTCAAGTCTGGGGACTGTGATGGCCATTCCAGAATATTGTACTTCTCCCTCTGCCTTTGTAGATTTCGAAGTGTGTTTAGGGTCATTGTCTTGTTCGAATATCCAACCCCTGCGTAACTTTTTCACTGATGCTTGAGCATTATACTGAAGAATTTGTTGATATTGAGTTGAATTCATCCATCCCTCGACTTTAACAAGGGCCCCAGTCCCTGAACTAGCCACACAGCCCCACAGCGTGATGGAACCTCCACCAGGTGGTAGTAGGTGTTTTTCTTGGAATGCAATGTTCTTCTTCCGCCATGCAAAGCACTTTTTGTTATGACCACATAACTGAATTTTTGTCTCATCAGCCCAAAGCACATTGTTCCAAAATGACTGTTGCTTGTCTAAATGAGCTTTTGCATACAACAAGTGACTCTGTGGCATGAGTGCAGAAAGGCTTCTTTCTCATCACCCTGCCACACAGGTGTTCTTTGTGCATGATGGAACCTCCTCCAGGTGGTAGTAGGTGTTTTTCTTGGAATGCGATGTTCTTCTTCCGCCATGCAAAGCACTTTTTGTTATGACCACATAACTAAATTTTTGTCTCATCAGCCCAAAGCACATTGTTCCAAAATGACTGTTGCTTGTCTAAATGAGCTTTTGCATACAACAAGTGACTCTGTGGCTTGAGTGCAGAAAGGCTTCTTTCTCATCACCCTGCCACACAGGTGTTCTTTGTGCAAATTGCAATTGTAGAACGATGTACAGATACACCATCTGCAGCAAGATGTTCTTGCAGGTCTTTGGAGGTGATCTTTGGGTTGTCTGTAGGATTTCTCACAGTCCTACGCATATGCAACGCCTGTATTTTTCTTGACCTGCCAGACCTGGGTTTTACAGCAACTGTGCCTGTGGCCTTCCATTTCCTGATTACCCTCCCTGACTGATGCACGATTTGTAATTAATATGTAAATGTGAGCCCTACAGCCCTATTTTAACTTGAAGGGCTGCCCCCATCACTATGTTGTGTAACTACTGTTACCCCCAACCAGAGTGCAGGTATTAGCAACAGATGTCTTTTAAGGACTCTTACCCAAGGGATAACACTTTTCATGGTGGAGGTGGGTAAATGGTGATGTAATTTCCTGTGAGTGGGTATTTACATTTGTTGGCACTTACACTTGATAAAGAGTGCATTGTAGTTAGAAACATATATGCATTAATTTCTGCTTGGTCCACCTTCTTTATAGTCTCTATAATTTGCACCACAGATTTCTATGCATTTTTTGACTATGTCCTGAGAACACACTCTTTGTGTTATGCCACAGTTACCACCCAATTTATAAATCTAGTTTATTCCCTGAAAATGTAGGTGTTTTGCCTCCTCTGGAATTGTGTGAATTATTTATTTGCATCTTCTCTTGTTCCAGCTACCAAAGCCCCCCAAACATGATATGGGATATATAACACCTGTTTAACATTGCTGCTTTGCTACTTATATTGAGTAGTATCAATCCAGAACAACATAATAGTTCTTGTATGGAGCCAGATTGCAATCCATATGTACATGGTGCTCAATTTGTCCCTTCTGCTACTTGTAGAAGAATTAAGCACACAACACCAAATATTCCCAAATGGCACTCAATGTGCAAATATCCAGGCCCGGATTTGTGGAAAGGCCACCTAGGCCCGGGCCTAGGGCAGCAGGATTTTAGGGGGGCGGCATGCTGCCCAACCACACCCACATTAGTTCAAAAACACTGGGGATGTGCAGAAGATACAGTAATTTAGTAAATTTCCTGTGCCCAGTCCACATTGCTCAGGTCCCGATCATGAAAATTTGCTTAAATAAAGGGGGGACACGGGTGACGAATGGCAGTGGGCCTAGGGGCACCCGCTATGTAAATCCGGCCCTGCAAATATCGTGAAGTTGTATGTGAGATCCCAGCTTTTAGGGCAACTCCCGTCTGGTGTTGCTTCCAATAAGGATTAATTGTATGTTAGTTTGGATCAAGTACAATTACTCAGCTGGCAGAATTGGTGTTTCCCCAAGTTATATTTTTATTTTTCCTAGACTTAGAAGTGTTTATGAGTACATAAGACTTACATTATAATGTATTTTAGCATATCCAGTTTTTAATAACAGGTTTTGTTTAGACATACAGTATTGTGCTAACTAATCATTTAACCCAGCCTCTATGGAATGAAATGGGTATAGAGCACTGGGCACAATCAGGCCTACATTTTTCTAAGAGATTTTTTTCTGGATTTAAAGGGGGTTGTTCACCTTCAAACAACTAGTTGTTTTCATCTGGCTTCCGCCCAACATACTCAACTGAAACTGCACTCACCAAAGTAGCCAATGATCTTCTACTGGCAAAGTCTAAAGGTCACTATTCCATACTAATGCTTCTAGATCTCTCTGCAGCCTTTGACACAGTTGACCATACTCTCCTCCTAGACATTCTATATTCAGCTGGCATTCATGACACTGCTCTTTCATGGTTTACATATTATTTGTCTGACTATTCCTTTAAAGTTGCCTTCTCCAACTCTACGTCTACTACATTCTCTCTCTCTGTCGGAGTTCCTCAAGGCTCGGTTCTATGCCCTCTTCTGTTCTCACTCTATACAACTTCACTATGAAAACTAATTCAGTCGTTTGGACTTCAGTATCACCTTTATGTTGATGACACCCTTAATAACGAAGCCCCTCCCTATATTTCATCTCATCTCCAAATACACTCCTTCATGCAACCTTCGCTCTGCTTCTGATCTTCATCTCGCTTCTCCTCTCATTGCTTCTGCCCATTCTCGTCTACAAGACTTCTCTCGGGCGTCTGCTTTTCTCTGGAACTCTCTGCCTCGAGTCAGACTTTCTCCTTTTCAAACTTTCAAGCGCTCCTTTAAGACCCATCTGTTTAAAGAAGCTTATTCAATGTACCTTACTTAATCAATAATTGCTGTATCAAAAATCACAAATTGTTTCTAAAATCCTAATGTCTCAATTGTACCCTAACCTTTAGTTTGTAAACTCTAATTTGTAGGGCCCTCTAATCCTATTTTACTCTGTAACCCTTGTTTGTTATCCACCATTGATTCCCTGTTTGTTACAACTAAGGTAAAGCACTGCATATCTTGTCGGCACTATATAAATAAATGATGATAATGATGATGATGAGATAGATCACCAGAAATAACGACTTTTTTATTGAAGTGTAAGGTGTAATCTTTCACCTTCTAATGCAGCTCGGGGGGGGGGGGGGCTTCGCCGACTGCTGCTGAACCACACAGCAGATAATGCAACAAAAGGTGTAGCTTAGCCTTTAATGGCAGATTGTTTAAGGAAGTACAGACTGTCCCTTTTGAAGGCTTACACAAAACAAAATAAAGCATAAAATAAAACCCTACTCCTGTCTGGAGGCTAACTAAACAGAAAGATTCCCTTTCTAACCGGCCGGTCAGCTATTCTGATTCTGACACACACAAAATAACAAGGGTATTCACGGCGGCTTTTGTCAGAGCACTTTCGCTGGAGCTCCCATCTCCTCTCACTGGGCTCTCTGTCTGCTCAAAAAACACAGACTTTTAACACTCAGCAGCTAGGTTAATTGGCAGCCCATGCACCTGCTTGCCTGACAGAATTAACCCTAGAGCTGCTGGAAGAAACACTGCTTCTTTTGCTTACAAATTCCCCCACTCTGCCATAGTTGCTAAATTGTAACAATTTAGAGTCTGCACCTGAATTACTGAGCTGCCAGACTGAAACACCAGAGACAGAAACAAACATTCAATTTTAAACTTATATTTTGGAAAAACAGTAAAAAATAAATAATGGTAATTGAAAAAAGTCTTTATTTCTGGGGAACAATCTGAAAACAATTGACCTGAAAAAAGTGTTTGGAAGGTGAACAACCTTTTAAGCCAGTATAGTCAGTACCAGATCTTTGTAAAACATTACAAAAGAGAATAATTTAGTTTAATATTAAAAGAATGACTGCATGTGTTTCACTGTGTGTGCCCAACCAAATTCCCAATTAACAGATAAATAACTATAATCCTTATACGGTTTAAAAAAAATCCCTTATTATATGTTAATTGGGAAACATACTTTAGGTTCAAATGGCACTCAGATTTAAGGTTTCTCTTTAAATAACTCGAACAGTGATAGTGCTCTCACACACACACACATCTTGGACAGTGAAAACCAGGATGTTTTATTTCTTAGGATATAAACAAAACACAAGAATATGGCTTTAATATATGTGAAAGAAATCAAATTTCTCAAATAGGCTGTGGTTATGTTTCAGAATTTGGATTCACAAAACTTTTTCTCTCTCAATTTACAGATCCAGTAACAATGAAGATTGTATTTTGCGCTACCTAAGTATGTCATCAAAGACAGAAATAATTAACTTTTCCATTTTGTTGGAACAAGAGAAAAAAGCCATTTTAACAGTATTAGAGAGAGACGACCGGCTGAAGAAGACAGATGAAAAACGAGTGAGGTAAGGGCACTATTTAACTTATTTTGTGTTGCAGATTTTAGCATATGTGGGCTACCTTTTGTATGTTATGTTAAGTTGTCATTAGCTTTTTTGGAGTGTGCAATACATTTTCTATACTACACGACAGAACAGATGTGATTCTATAGGATCTATAGGACTTTTTGACTGAGAGCCCAGAACACCGAGTCACTGGTCTTCGATACATTTGTAACAATTTAAGGTAAGCAAAGATGCAGTTGTAACTATTTAACATAAGCAGGCCTCTCTCTCTCTCTTGATTCATTAGCAAAACTGTTATAACATAAAACATCTTAGAAATGTGTTCAAACTTTCATAACCTACCAAATTTTGTAAAATGGACATGGTAATTAGGATGTGTGGCCATACAATGGGCGTGGTCAAAAATGTTGATGGTTTTGTCCCTCCTTACATTTTTCAAATGTTGGGAGGTATGGAATCCCCTCACCCCAGCAGGCAGAAATTGGATATACACGGGCCTGGACTGGCAATATGTGGGTTCTGGCAAATGCCAGATGTGCTGCTGTAAGTTGCCATAGACAGTAACTATTTATTGGACTGGTGGGGGGCTGCTTGGGCCTTTGTGTACTTGGAATGCCAGGGCCTATTGTGAAACCCAGCCCAGACCTAGACTGATTAAATTTTTGCATAAATGGCTATTGTTTGTTTACTACATATTATCTAGAATTTCAAACAGTCCCTGCTGATAAATAGAAAAAACACTACTTCCCCAGGGAGACTCCTACCTAATGTTGGTGACTGTATTGCCATTAAGGCTAGTGGCACATATAGCTGATGATCAGCTTTTGTCCACCTGCAGATTTTGGCATGAAAATGCATACATTTGTGTTTTACTCTGAAATACATTCTGTGCCTACACTCAGTGCAGGGGAAGTAAAGTTTCAGAAATAGGTCAGAAATGTGGTACATTCTATTTTGGGCTTCTTTACCAGTCCAAAGCATACACAGCCCTTTAGGAGGGAAGATCTGTGCCTCCAAGTATACTTACTCAGATTAGGGGCCGACTCAAAATATACAGTACACATAGAATATAAATGTTAAAATATATGACTTATTCATAAATAATGCTCTGATGCTAATAGCTAATTGTAATGCTAATAACCTAGTCGCACTGCTAACTGTAACAGTCCTGTAACATCATCTTCTATGACAGGAAAACTTAAGTCTGTTTTCTGCTTAATGATTTGTGACGACCCCTAAGCTTAGCTTCTCAACAGCTGCCCAAAGCATGCTGAGCATCACAAAAATATCAAAATGTGGAATCAAAGTGAAACAAAGATTAATTCCTGGATTCTTTCAGTATAATATCTAGAATTGTGTACCTGTTAGGACGAATCCACAAGATTTCACAAATTATTTATTTTCACAGTGGAACATACAAGCAGGGTTATATTTATAGAGGAGCATAGCACTAGAATGTGGTTGGCAGAGGAAAGGTAATTGATTCTGGGCTCAAAACCAACCAGGATTAAGGGCTGGGACACACTGGGCGATTTGGGGAGATTTAGTCGCCTGGCGACTAATCGCCGCGACTTTTCTCCCCGAATGCCTCCCCTCGCTCTGCGCCTGGCTAAAATGAAAAATCGCCTGCGCTAATCACACGCGGCGATTCGTTTTCCGAAGTCGCCCGAAGTTGCCTCACGAGGAAACTTCGGGCGACTTCGGAAAACGAATCGCCGCGTGTGATTAGCGCAGGCGATTTTTCATTTTAGCCAGGTGCAGAGCGAGGGGAGGCATTCGGGGAAGATTGGTCGTGGAAAGACGCGGCGATTAGTCGCCAGGCGACTAAATCTCCCCAAATCGCCCAGTGTGTCCCAGCCCTAAATGTTTGCATTACCTTTGCATATCTTCTATTGTGCAGAAGGAGTTTTTATTACAACTAGTCTACAAGAAGCCAAAATATGCAACTGTGACATTTAGTGTGTTTCCCGCAAAAGTACTTTTTAAGGTACACTGAATAAAATGCTAACTGCACGAATGAATTAACAGATATTCATGCAGTGGAACAAGGCACGAACTGTGATCAGAGCTTCATTGTGCAGTGGTAGGCAGACTGTACAGCTACAGGGATCACTTTGTGAACCTTACTAGAGCTAGTTAGGGCAGTTTGTAGTAGCCCTCAGATTTGTTTTGTCTAAGCTTTATTTTATGGCACCTATAGATTTGCTGATAGGAACTGAGGAATATTGGAAGATGGTATAAAACCGTTATATATCTCAAATGATAACTATATAAAGAAGGTTTCCCAAGCATGCATTTGTTACTATTGTATGTTGCCTATACAGCTGTTCTTCACTGTTGAACAAAGGTTTGTTTTCTATTGTAAGTGACTACAGTATAGCCAATTTTTGTCACATGGTTAAACAAACGTACTCTCATTTCTAAAGACTGGTGCAGTAACAACCAGCAAGACATTAGGCACGTTATAACTTAATTTACTGATGCAACGTTACACTTACGTTAGTATATGCGAGTAAGTAAACAGAGAAATCTGTTCTCTAGTCTCATTTTGGCCCCATTTCTATTCAAATGCATGAAGAACTTTATCTTCATCAGTCTTTCAAAAATAAACAGAACAAAATTGTATCTGCAGGGTTAAATTCCCATTGTATGCCACTTATGAGGAGAGCCACATATCCCTGAGATGTATTTTTTTGCCTACTGGTTTAATCATTATTTCTGATTTCACTTAAATGCCAGGTTATCTGAAAAACCCACTCATGTACTTACAGGGGTTCTAGGCTTGGAGCACTACACATGGAGTAATTGTTGCCCTGATTTTATCAGTTTACTAAATCTACATGTTCTGAGGTGCTTAAATTACTCCTGTATTCTTTGCTCTGTATGCTGTTTCTCCACACCCAAGTGCAACAATGCCACACATGCCTAAATATGAATTAAAAGCAAAAAAATATTTGAGCAAACTTGTAAGGTTGAATATTTTGAATTCTGAACCAGTATGCTACTATGTGAAATTATCACCATGCACTGTCACAGACACAGAGTGCTATAAATTAGGCTGGAACTGCACTGTGCGCGTCCTTCCGATTCGAGGCGATAAGAGGAATCGCAGATGTTGCATCGAATGCGCTGAATCTAATTTAAGTAATACAAATGTCACATCTACAAAGTGATTGCATACGACACGCCAGTCTTATGAAATGCAACGTTCAGCGTTCGCATCCGACAGTTGTGTGAGAAACAATCACTTTGTAGATGCGACATTTGTATTACTTACATTAGATTCTGCGCATCTGACGTGACACCTACGCTTCCTCTCATCGCATCGGTTTGGAAGGACTCGCACCTTGTAGTTCCAGCCTTATTCAAAATTGCTCTTTGATTTATAAGGTTTAAGCAATTAGCGGTATTTTGTTTTGCCTTTGTTATCACCATTGAAAATGAAAGGAAAAACTGTGGTTACAGCATATGTAGAATTCTATGGGGCACATTTACTAACAATCAAATCTTTTTTTTCACAAATCTCGGAAATTTTTGGTTTTCTTGTATTTCTATAAAGCTCTAAAAATTCTAAATGTATTAAGTATTATTAACTTTACCAAGTAAAAGTTGTAGAGGTACTACAGAAGTCAATGGCAGCTGCACTGATCGGATTGGACCACTTTTAATCAAATTGGCGTTTTAGAAGTTTTCAGATTTTTTTTGTAAATAATACTAAAAAAAAGGTAAAATAATTGCCCAACTTAAATATTGCTCTTTTTCTTTTGGAACAGTTAATTCTGTGTGAAACAATGAGAAGAACACACAATTTATTTATACTTTAAATGGAAAAAAATGTAAACATGCTATAGTGCAACCACAGAACTACAAATAGTTTCGCCAAAGTCACTGCAATTGCAAATAACACTTTTCTGAACAAATCCAATGCCCGTAGAATATTATTTATTTCTACAAAAAAAGATGACAGATGGCTTAGTAAACTTACCCTTGTCTTTTACATTCTGTAAATTTACAAATATGCCCAGTACATAAAGGATAAAATCCTATCGGTGGAATGTAATAAAAGTCACAAAGAGCAAAACAATTTGCACCAATAAGAATAAAAATCCACATCTTGCAATGTAATATTGTTCCTTAAACTGTTATTACATTGAGAATTTTAAGGGGCAGATTTATCAAGGGTCGAAGTGAATTCGAGGGAATTTTCAAAGTAAAAAAATTCGAAATTCGAAGTAATTTTTTGGATACATCGACCATCGAATAGGATACTATGACTTTGAATTTACTTTGATTCGAAGTAAAAATCGTTCGACTATTCGACCATTCGATAATCGAAGTACTAAAAAAAAAATCGACTTCAATACTTCGCAAACTTAATCCTGCCGAAGTGCTATGTTAGCCTATGGGGACCTGCCAGAGCATATTTCTAAGTTTTTGGGTTTCGAAGGAAAATCGTTCGAATTGTACGATTCGAAGTACGATCGGAGTATGATCGTACGATCGGAATGTCGGAGGATTCTATTCGATGGTCGAATTCCGAAGTATTTTCGAAATTCGACCCTTGATAAATCTGCCCCTAATTGCGCATTGCGAATTTTAATTGCGCACTCTTAAGAAGTGCTTGAAGGTGTTGTAATCTTTTGGAGCAAAAATAACGACTTTTTCAATAAGAAGTTTTATTAAATTTACTGTGCATTGACGCAAACTATAAAATTCGCAAATGGTCTTCCACAGTTGGAAGCGGTCGCTAAACAGTTTCCAGGTTTGCAAAAGCTATATTAAATTTGCATAAACTTTCCGAATTGCGAATAGTTTTTCTGTTACTGACTTTTATTACATTCCCCCCATAAATATCCTGTTGCACTGAAAGTATCCTCTGAATAACAAAATCCTAATGCACCAATTGTAATCTGGAGACATTTGTCAATGTTTGTTCATGTAATCCAGCATGGAAATGTCACCTGCAAACAAATGACATACTTTTTGTATGAGAGGGTGAAAGCTATGGAGTTTGCTATAGGGTCCTGGGGGTGGCACAGCAGCAATGTTCTTTTAATGTAGTAACATTGTGGGATATGATAAGCCATCTGAGCCAAATGAGCCAAGGTGATTGTTGCATATATAATAAGGCCACGTACGAGAGTGCTGAGACAAGTAAAGGGGTAATTACAGCAGGAAATTTTACTTTTGCTTTGAATATTCTGAATACAATTTACAGGCTTGATAAAATTGGTTTAATGATATGCCTCCCAGTGCAGTAAAGCATTTGGAATAAATGTTATAGCATTGCTGCTAAACTGGTACTTTGTCTGTGACATTGACAGGGACAGATAAAGTTTCCTTGTTTAATACCTATTAAGACTGAAAGGTCTGCAGACTGAAAGTGAGTGCACCTGTCAAACCGCATCTGTCACATAAGCGTTTACTTTGTGTTCTCTCCAAGTGGAAATTAAATTATCGACATATTTTTTGATTTGGGAAAAAATGCAGTGGCAGTCACATTTATACACAAAGGTCTGTCTGAAAATGGGAAGCCAAAACCTTTAAAGGTTAACAGTTTTCAGGATAGCCAAATAATTTTTATCCCTTGAATTTTTGACTCCCACTGATTATGTGAGGCTTGATGTGGTATAAAATAACAGGGTAAGATAAAACACACACCTTGATAAATTTATTTTACACACCATTTTTCCGGTGTTATTTTTTTTTTTGCACAGCATAATAAATTTGCTGTTTTGTTTGACTGTAGAAGGTACCTCTGAAGCAATATAGAAACCATTATCCAAACATAAACGGATAAAGTCTAGTAGGTCTGGTTAATATTTTATAACCGAATCCGAAACCCTAATTTGTGTAGGCAAATTAGGGGTGGGAAGGGGAAAACATTTTTTTATTTCCTTGTTTTCTGATAAAAAGTCACGCTATTCCCTCCCGTCCATAATTTGCATATGCAAATTAGGATTCGATTGGGCCGGGCAGAAGGATTTAGCCGACTCCGAATCCTGCTGAAAAAGGCCGAATCCCGAACCGAATCCTGGATTCGGTGCATCCATAGAATATATACTGCAAGAGCCTCTATAATGCGTAGGTGGGACTGCTGTAGTAAATAACAGACCTGCTGAGTGAATTTATTCATCAGGCATGGACTTGAGGTGAATAAAGAAAATAATTTATGCCATAAGAAAAAAAACAACTGTTGACTTTAATGCATTTGGAGTGAAAAAAAAAATTCTCGTGCGTCAATGATCTTTGCGCGATTGATTTCAATGCATTTTGCCATTTCACAAATTTTTTCGGAGTTTCGCGGATTTTTCGGTGAAGCAAAACAGGGCAGATTTGCTCATCACTACTGCTAAGGACATTCTAAAGGTAGTAACTACACCTATCAGGCACAACTACATACCACCCAGTCTAGCTTGAACTCTTCTTCATGTGATTTTTTTATAGGGTCAAAAATGCAAGTGATATTTTGACAATGTGTATTCTTAATTCACTACAGATAAATGATTATGCCACGTTATGAAGTGAGCAAAAATTTTGCACATTATATAGAAATTAGGGGAAACATTGTATGAATAGTATATTGTCTAGTGCATTTACAAGATGAGCTACAGCAGGTCTAACCAATGTTCTTCCATGCAGAGGACTACTTTTTTGTTAGAAACATGTGATTGTAGCATGGATCCTATCTGTGGATATAAAACAAACATGAATGAGTAAATTATATTGTTTCAAATTCAAATTCCTAGTCAAATGTATTAGTTAAAGGGGAACTCCGGCTTCTAAAGCAAAATTTGTTAAAGAGGCCCACATAACACAGAAACCCCTAATATACCCATCACAGTTACCTGTTTCTTCAAAAAGTATGAATAAATGCCATTTTCTATGCTGAAATACAGCTTTTTAACAGTTCTTCTCTTTCTGCATCATTTGAAATCCTGAAGGAGGGACTAAACACTGATGTTACAAATTGTAACAACTTCTTCACAGCTTACAGACAGCATGCAGGAACTACATAACCCACAATGCATTGCATTGTGATGTTCCGTTCCTAATTGAGGGGTTTGGAGGATGCAGGCTAAGGACAGATGTCTTTTGATACAAAGTAACAGTAGTCAGCCAGCTCAGCAAAGTAGTCAGAAAGATCAGCAGAATAGTAGGGGCTAGGCTTAAGGAACTGTCAGAAACCATTACAAATCATGAAAAGTCTGCATATTTTTTAACTGATGTATATTGCAAAGTTGCTTGAAATTATGTTTACTTTTCAAAAAGCTAAAGTTATTTTTTGTGGAGTTCCCCTTTAATAACAAATTAAATAATATTATATGTTTTATGAGCTTCCCTTTTTTTGTAACATAGCAATGTTGGGGACTTAAACACACAGTCCACACCAAACAATGCAAGTGGTGCCAAAGCTTTTAACTAGTTGCTAGGCTGAATTGTTGTATCATCATACAAGTTTCATATTCGGTGACAGAATTAAACTTTTGAATCTAGCTGACCAGATGAGCATGGTGGCCTAGATGCTGCTGCTTTGAACTGCTGTTCTACACTCACTTTAATAAATTATAATATATACTTTAATTGACATATTTAAAATATTGCCTGATCTGATATTGGCCAATGAAACAGACATGCACTATTAACCCCACTCAATAAAACATGTTCAGTTGCCTTTCCATTCACAAAATGTCCCTTGTACAATATAGATTCTAAGACATGCTTTCCCTACCTCAATAATGTCCGAATTTCTATCTTACTTTATATACAAAGTTGAAATAGCAAAAGTGATAAAAAAGCTTTTAAACACTCATTTATTTTCAAATTTCACATGGGCTTGATGGATAAATTGGCCTATGAAGTACACAGTATGGGGTTATTTATTAAAGTCTATTTTTTCTGGTCAGAGTTTAAAAGGGGAAAACATAATGTATCCGGAACAAAAAATGTATTTTTTGGTGATTTATTAAACCCCAATGCTGCTAAAGATCTGAATTAAAAGGTACTTCATCTCAAACCTGCCAAAGTCATGTAGAAGTCAATGGCAGATTTTGCATTTACAATTAGAAGATATGATCTGTGCTGGGTTTCATACAATAATCCGAAGAATCTGGGGGTTTTGGACAATAATCTGAAAAAAATCTGAGTTTTCAGGTGTCAAATCTGAAAAAAATAGCACAATTTGGATTTTATCTAGTTTTTCCTGCACCAGATTTTTTTCGAGTAAATTTATTGATAAATATGGTAAAAATGTGGATGGAAGTTTGGTCAAAGTGGTTTTAGGAAAAAAGTGAGAAATGTTCAGATTTTAGTAAATAACCCCCTAAGTGTGACACAATATTTAAATTATGTTCTATATAAACTATAGTGATCAGTTATGACCCAAACTGCAAATATGTGTAACGGTCGGCACCCAACACCAGAACAAATGCCAAGCACCCTGGTCTCGGCTCGTGCTTCACCTGTAGTGTGACAGCCGTTGGCCTCGGGAGGAGCCCTCAGCTACTTGGATGCCACCAGGATTTAAATGAGAGGTGCAAGGCTATACTGTAGGTTCTGGATAGGCAGAGGGGCACAACTGTAAGCAGGGGTGCTTCGCCAATGAGGCAAGTGGAGGCTGTCGCCTCAGGCGGCAGCGCCCCACTAGGTACCAGGGGCAGCAAAAATGCTGCTCCTGGTACTTTAAGAGCGAATTTCCAGGGGAGGGGGGGGCGGCGCAACTGCTGCTGCCTCAGGCGGTGGAGGGGCCAGGATCGCCCCTGACTGTAAGGCAAAGTCTTTGGGCAGAAGGTCGTAGTACAAGGCGTTAGGCAATAGAGTAGTCAGATCAGGCTGGGGCGAGGAAGTCAGAGAATAAGCGTAGTCAGGCAGGCAAGGGTCAAACCAGGTAGTCAATCAGAAAGGATTTAGCAGAAGAGGTAGTCGGTATACAGGCAAGGGTCAAGATCCAGAAGTCAGAATAGTCAAAAAGCCAGGCAGGGGTCACAACAGAAATCAAAACAGGTTCCGACAGATTTAGCTTAAAGCTCAGAAGCACCAGGAACAAATCCTATCACGGGCAAGGTCTGGAAGCCCTTTCAGGCTATTTATACCTTTTGAATTTCACGCCCTTGCGCACTGACGTCATCATGTCAGCGCGCCTGCACCTTTAAATGGAACAGCAGCGCGCCGCACGTGTCCTAAAGAGCAGGCGCCTGCGGCCTACTAGCAGGGACCGTGTGGCGAGGCGGTTGTCCCCGCCGAGGGGGCGGCAGGCATGCCTGCCGTCCCCCCACTAGACCACCAGGTAAGTTCCTCACAATATGTTCACACAAAAATGGCCGTTGTTGTCGACTGAATTCAACAAAGGTAATGTCAACCTAAATAATAATTTTTGCCTAATAAAAGAAACCACTGTGCAACATACATACATTAAAAATGATCTGTGGTTTTTAAGTTATTTGTATATGTATTGCTATTGAAAGCAGTGTTTGACCATTTCTCTCTGCCCTGGTGGCTGAGACTGTTGATTCAATGTAAGACAAGCTAGCTGATTAATAGACCTTAAAGGGGACACGTCCCAACAAAATTTTTCAAAATCCTATTTTATCACATTAGTCAAGCAAAATGAACTTTAATTACACTATATAAATTATTTGAATTTGGTTTTGTTCAGTCTGTGAAGTCATAATTATAGCAAACAGGCAGGGGCCAATTTGTGGACACTGTTATTAAGGCAAGCCTTAAATCTTGTTTGTACACCAGAATGGGGGACCTGATGTCCATGCCCTGGCTACACAATTAAATGGTTAAGAGAACTGGGGAAAGTGTGGAGATCAGTGACATTTAGGAAGTGCTGAATGGAAAGTGAAAGTATTTGTCTGCCCCACATCTATGCCATAGAGGAGGCATAGAGGAGGGGCAGACAATACAGTATATGGTTGACAGCTGAGATTTTTAA
The DNA here is from genome assembly GCF_017654675.1 of Xenopus laevis. Taxonomy (NCBI): domain Eukaryota; kingdom Metazoa; phylum Chordata; class Amphibia; order Anura; family Pipidae; genus Xenopus; species Xenopus laevis. Next base: position 50,800,476 of record NC_054374.1, on the reverse strand, counting down.
ATGAACACACAACAGCTATGGAAGCTTTAATTAAAAATAGAAATTCAAATTCATTTTTAATTTAAAAAGGACCTTTATTATACAGCTTTTTGTGACTGGGAGACAGGTCCACTTTAACAGAGCTAGCTGATTTACAATAGCAATTTTTTTACATATAATTTTAAATACACTAAAAGTATTTAATAATTGTATATTGGAAAGTTGTTTAGAATTATGTTTTCTTTTATTAGGCAAATTTTCATTTTGGGGTTGACTTGCCCTTTAAATGTACTTGCCTCTGAAAGCTACTTCTTGAACTTCCACATAGTTGCGATTGGTGCTGCATTGGTTAAGATTAGCACAAGAGTGTACCAACTGATGCTGGTGAAACATGGAACTTTTTTTTGGCGCCCTGGAAGCAATTGCGTCTGGCATATCTCCACCAATTATATTTGAATTATGAGTTTGTAGGTAAAAATATATAGTCACTTTAATTCAGAATTACATGGTCAGCCTGGGCCCTGTGGGACTCACCAACCCAGACCCAATCCCCTCTTACAATGTTATTGTTTCCCTCTCCCTCCCTTCCCCGATCACGGTAAAGTAATTATAAGGTGTGCACATAAGGGAGGAAGGGGCTGGCAGTAGGTATGTGAGTGAGCAGATGGGAGGCGGGGGCCCCTTAGGAGGTGTGGGGTAGTAGCCCCTGTGAGCCTCGCACACACAATGCTACAAAATTTGACTTTGCACAAAGCACTTGTTTTGCAACTACACGGTGTAACAGTGGTCTTTTGGAGCATGATTTTTATAAAGAATGTTTTGCTGGTATAGAGTTGGTAAAAATGAATGGCCACAATTTGACCTTTAGTTGGACAACCCTGAACTAGAAAAAAAGTTTAAAAATTGCAAATTGTATGTTTAATGGATAAAATCAGTTCAGAAAACTTGCATAGATCTTTGTACCAGCCAAACTAAGGGGCCGATTCACTAACTTCAAGTGAAGGATTCGAAGTAAAAAAACTTCGAATTTCGAAGTTTTTTTTGGGCTACTTCGACCATCGAATGGGCTACTTCGACTACGACTTCGAATCGAAGGATTCGTAGTAAAAATCGTTTGACTATTCGACCATTTGATAGTCGAAGTACTGTCTCTTTAAGAAAAAATTCGACCCCCTAGTTCGCCATCTAAAAGCTACCGAAGTCAATCTGAAAAGTCAATTTACTAATAGGATTATGGTAAACGTGTCCTGTGAAAAAAAAAGAACAAATAGTAAGTAAGGCGTGGCAAATCAAAGTTTTGGGTTCCATACAGACTCTTTTATTTTTATTACTTGTGGTCAAGTTTATCCTGCAAGTAGTTCACCTTTAAGTTAACTTTTAGTTTGAAATAGAATGGCCAATTCTGAAGTTCGGTTGACAACTTCTTGATTTTTTTAGAGAGATTTTTAATTATTTGCCTTTTTCTGCTCTTTACAGCTTTTAAATGAGGATCACTGACCCATCTAAAAATGTTCTGTAGGGCAACAAATGTATTGTTATTAATACTTTTTATTACACATCTTTCTATTCAGTCCCTCCCCTAGTCATATTCCAGTCTCCTATTCAAAGCTATGCATGGTTGCTAGGGTAATTTGGACTTCAGCAACCAGATAGCTGAAATTGCAAACAAACACCGGGGGAGCAGGGGGTGCGATCAGGCCAGGGCCCGCACCCCCTCAGGGCCCCCCCGGCAGCCCGTGGGCCACTGAAAATGCGGGTGTAGGAGGGGGAGGGGCCTGGCTGTGCATCATGCACCAGGGCCCGCCCCCCTCTAGTCTACTGAATAAAAAATAAAAACCAATTGTAAATTGTCTCAAAATATCACTCTGTACATCATCATACTAAAAGTTATCTCAAAGGTGAACAACCCCTTTAAAGCTAACAGAAAACTAAAAAGTGTGGCTGGGACAGTCTGGATTTGTACACATTTCACTGATGTGAAATTACCAGTTACATTAGGTTTTTTGTTCCTCCACCAGTTGTCATTATTAAGTGTAATTTCTGAGCAGGTAATTGGCTGTTTGATACATGATACCTGACTTGATGTTAATTGACCTCTTTGGGATATATAGCTTGTCTCCTGCACCTTGTTAGTCTCACCCATGGTTCTTTGAGGTGAAATCAATGATCTGTTTAGACTCTGGGACAATTAGTTTATACCTCCAACTTGTTTGGGACTCTCTGAACTGGGCATACAATAGTAAGGTTATTCAACACATGTTTTATTAACAAGGTACAGAAGGTGTATTGGGAAATAGTAAATATATTTAATTAATCTGGTGTATTTTTGGTCATGCTGTGGAGAAAGGCAGTATATGAGGTGTTCTGGTTGTTCACCTACAGATGGTCCCAACTATCATTTGATCACTATTTAATAATTTTGCTGCATATAATTAAAGGGATACTCTCGTTATGTAACTGCCCGAGTCAATATAATGTTATAATTTTTCTTCTACACAAACAGACCTCTCCAGACTGCACTGTAGTACATGTAAATTAGTCTTGTAGAAAATTGTTGAGTATTCAGAGGAAAAATTTCACTTGGAGAAGGGACTTGAATTTACTTCAATTCAAAAATAATTTTCTGTGAAGTTAAAGGGATGGCTTACATTAAGTTAACTTTTAGTATGTTATAGAATGACTAATTCTAAGCAACTTTTTATATAGTTTCAGTGTATATTTTAAATATTTTCTGAATTATTTGTTTTTTTCTTCTGAATCTTTCCAGCTGTCATTGACCGTATCTAAAAACAAATGCTCTGCAAGGCTACAAATGTATTGTTATTGCTACTTTTAATTACCCATCTTTATTTTAAGGGCCTCTCCTATTTTTATTCCAGTCTCATTCAAATCAATGTATGATTACAAGTGTAATTTGGACCCTAGCAACCAGATTGTTACAAGTACAAACTGGAGAGCTGCTGAATAAAAAGCAAAATAACCAAAAAAAACCCACAATAATAAAAAATTGAAAACCAGCTGCAAAATGTCTTAGAATATTGCTCTCTACCTCATACCAAAAGTTAAGGGTTGTTAAGGGGAACAACCCTTTTACTTGTCCAAAATGTTTTTATTTTCCTTATAGTAAACTTTACTTACTTGACCCTTTAGGAAATATGCCCTATTGTATTTTCTGTTATATTTTTACCAGTCTTTAGTTTTTGTTTGAACTAAAGGGTGTGGACATAAATTGGGACCCCTCTGCTTTGATGTAAATAAACCATGTTGTTAACACAAAAAAAATTGTGCACTGAAACTTAAATGTGAAGCCATATTTACCATAATTATATTTATTCTATGTAATAATTGATACTGTCACTGTTTATATTCCAAGCCAAATTATTACAATTTGCCTATAATGATCTGCCTTACCATGGCTGACATAAACTACTGCACCTGCTGTATATTTCCAGTGACTGATAATGAGGCCATAGCCAACTAGCCAATCAAGTGCCTGTGATTAATTTTATGGACTACAGTGAAGTTAATGATGCATTTAGGCTTTAACTTAACTTTCCACAGGAGGTTAAAAAATGAACTTCTGGAAATTCAAAGAAAAGGAAACAACCGTCACCAGATACGTCAGCAGAACTTAAAAGTTTGTGTCCGCTGCCGGAAGAGTCTAGGACTGATCTTTGACCGGGGAAATCTCTGCCAAGTCTGCCATCTGCGGGTCTGCAAAGCATGTCGTGTGGTTGTTAAAGATGGCAGATGGAAGTGTACTGTATGTGCCAAAATAGTGTAAGTACAGTTTTTTTTAAATATCCCACTAAAGGGATGCTTTAATTAAAAAAATAATAACAGTTATTTAATAAGTTGCCACCTATGGTATTATTTATTGGAATTCAGAAAATTCAGAATTCAGAAAACCAACATGGCAGTGCTGTGTATGCATTCTGCTTGTTGTGCTGTATTAGTTGTTGATGGCCAAGTGCACAAGTAGCAGGATGTATTCATACCTGTTGGCACTGAGGGATATATTAAAGCCTTCTCCTAATTTTATCACCTTTTAAAGTCTGGTTAGTACCTTATTAATTTGTTGTAATGACAGTTGCTAGACCCTTTTTCCGTTCAGTTGGTTTGATAGATCACCAGAAATAAAGAAATTTTCCAGTTATGTTCTATTTTCTATTTGTGACAGTTTTTCTAATATTGAAGTGCAAAGTGAATGTTTCACCTTCTAAACTAGCTCTGTCTGGGAGGGGGGTTGCTTTTACTTTTTAAATTGATACATTTAGTTGATACATTTGTTATCAGAATCCATGAGCTTCATTAAAGGCAGCTGTTAGAATTGATACAATAGTTGCTAATACATCATAGATACTGCTAAGAAATTTATCTACTAATTATATCAAGTAAATGTAGCAAATTGGAACAGTTCAGAATTCTCCTATATCACTGAGCTGCCTGACTGAAAACCCAGAGGCAAGAAGAGAGAAAAAATTAATTGTTTATGGTAAACAATTTAAAAACAGCTCAACTGAAAAAAAAGTGTTTGGAAGGTGAACATCCCTTTAAGATATTAGTATTATTTCTTGAGAGCGATATATTACCATATAGTGATAACCTATATTAATCACCTGTTCTGACATTACTCTTGTTGCTCACTCCAGTTACAGTTAATCTTCTTCTTTAGATGATATGGTTGCCAAACAATAAGGAGCAGGGCAAAATGGGCTGTCAGCATCTACACAACAACAGAGTAGTTTCACTGCAAAGTTAAATTTGCAATAGAGTAGCTCAACTACCAAGTGGCTCACAGGAAGCTGACTCATACCTGCAAGGCAAATATATCTGCTGCATTATGTGGTGAGACTGTGAATATAATAGCAACACGCACACATAGATTAACAATAATGATAAACAAGGCTCATGGAAATGATGGGGAATGCAGGTTAATATTGCTTCCTGGTGAGGTAGAGTACACAGTCAAAAAAACAGACGCAAGCTGCCATGGTTTGCACCCTGTCCACACCATGTGCACCGACAGGTACGGGGAGTGCAAGGACATGCTCTTGTCTGCTGAATACAGCAATATCTGCACCTTACTAGTCCTTACTGCACCTTGCTCATCATTCAGACTTTGAAGTTAGAGAATATTGGTGACTGAAGGACACAAAAAAGAAGGCTACCTTTCACCCAGCAGCTTCCCCGGTCACATAGCAGATTGTTTGATTTCCTCTACCTGCGTTTTGTACACAGTTGGAGGAAGGTGGATCCACTTTCAAACTTTTAATACTGTAGCTCTATTGACAGGCCTAAAGTTAGCGTGTCTGGAGCCAGGCCCGGCTCTTTAATTGGCAGTCAGGGCTTAGGGAAGGTAGCAAACCAAATAGTAGATGAAATTATACCAGTAAGCAGTATATCTTGCTTTTAAGTAATTTTCATCCTGTATTTGGTTCTTACTCTACTTCCTTTACCTGAACCAATTATTCTACTCTTTCTGCTCTACCTTTTCCCCCCATTCTGTGTTACCCTATTAATGATCTGTTGCCTTACATTGACAACTTCTATGCTCCACATGCTTTTATTGTTTCCTTTCTACTCTTCCTCACGCACAGTACCTCCAACCTCACTGAGGTTTATTTAAACTTTAAAAAGGACAATTACTTAACTCCTATTCGTGTCAAAGAAATGCCACAGATACCTATGTACACACCCTTCACATTCCTCGTATTGATACTTTGAATAAATTGTGACGGGGACTCATCTGTGTTGGCTGCAGTTATGCTGCAATAATTGGGGGAATGCTGCATTGTGGGTGAATTTGCACGTGTTAATTGCACGTTAAACAAAGCAGTTGCAGTCGTAAACCCCTGTTAAGGATTTGCTAATGAATACTCCTCTCCTGTTTTATATTTTCAACTATTTTTATTGTTAATCAGATAAATCATATACTGGCTTGCAAATATCAACAGAAAATAGCACTATTTCCAGGTGAAATAATAATGATTTTACCTTTCAGTTGCCAATCTCTTGCTAGTTTGCTTTTTTCTTTTCTGCTATTAGACTTTACTGCTTCAGGCCCAAACACATTTATTTTAGATAGAAGGTCACAAAGCAATCACTATCAGGAATCCCTCAAATAAGACAGAAAGCATTATAGATCTTATCTCCTCTATAATTGCACATCTATTCTGCTATTGATGCACTTCAGTGAACATCTAGAGGCAAGTCTTATCAGTTCATTGTGCTGTCCATTTTATATGAGACACAGTTTGACCTTGGTGTGCAGTTTAGCTTGACCTTGTATTCATAAAATACCACTTCTCTAACTGACAAGCTCACTTCTTTAAATACACAAATAATATTCATTACAGACTGGTACCAGGAAGCCTCTGCACTGCATGCAGGGCTGAACTGAGAGTCAAAATAGGCCCTGGCATTTCAGGTACAAACAGACCCCACCAGCCCACTAAATACTGACTTTCTATGGCACTTTATAGCAGCCCCTCTGGCATTTGCCAGAACCCACAGATTGCCAGTCCGGGCCTGACTGCATGTCTGTAGTTCCAGGTTAAAATATTTTTTTGCAGCAAAGTATAGGTACAGTATGGGACATGTTATCCAGAATGCTCTGGACCTGGGGTTTTCCAGATATTATTCCATAATATGGATCTTCATACCTTAAGTTTACTAGAAAATCATTTAAACATTAAATAAACCCAATTAGCTGGTTTAGCCTCCAATAAGGATTAATAATATCTTAGTTTCAATCAAGTACAAATACTGTTTTCAAAAAAGGGCCCTTGATGCCTGAAACATTTTGTGTGGACGCAAAATAAAAGCTTAATTTGCAGTTATTCTGCTTTCTGGGTGTGCTACCCAACCTACACAATGTAATAGTACCTTGCCACTATTACTTCTTTGCTTTTTTTCTTTTTTAAATGCAAATCTCATTTTATTAACTTTATCAGTAGAAAATACTATAAAATTAAGGTGCTAGTATAAAACTACCAGCATACCATAGATTTTATATTCACCAGGAGTGTGAGGGGGAGAATAGATGGCATGGGAAGGATTCCATCTTATGTGTACCCCAAGCAGTACTATTCATTCTAGTTTTATTATTATGGAAAAACATGGCTGTGATGTTAAAAGAAAGCAGGGCAGGGAATGGAGCAGGAGAGGTGCGACTACGCTGTTACACTTGCAGCACAGAACTTTTCAGTAATTGTCCAATCAAGGCAGGAGTGGGCAGTTAGAGTGGGGCCCGCAGGAAATGTTAGAAGACATACTGCTGAAGTGGCGTGCTCTACAAAATGGCAAGTGCAGTACTTTGATTTCTAGCCAGGGAAGCATCTCTAGCAATCCACAGTCAGACAGTGGATCCTTTACTTGACATTTACACACAGAAGTGATATCTGTACTGTCTGTAGTTCTACATAACTCTGATTGGCTACCCAGTACTACTTGACAATTATGTGCAGGAGAGAAGCTCAGGGTAGGACAGTTCCAGATGCACAGAGAGGAGAGTGTAAGTTTAGGAAAATGAATATTCGAAGTAATATTAGACCCTTATATATGCTTTTATTATTGAGAATTATTAAATGCAGCAGCATTATTGCATGTGTCAATAGGGCTGTCTGCATACTTTCCTATTCAGAGATGCCATTCTACACAGAAATTAAATGTACTGTGAGTGCATCTTGCCCCGGCTAATATGGCACAGCACCAACATTTTGTTTGTCCTCAATGAGGACATATGTTTGTGAATGGCTACCATGGCCCCTACCTTTATTACTGTTTAAATTGAGTAATATGCATATAATTGCTAGTGATGGGCGAATTTATTCGCCAGGCGTGAATTTGCGGTGAATCTGCGCGATTCGCCGCCAGCTAATAAATTCGCAAAATGCCCGCTAAAATTCGCCCAAAAAAATTTAAAAAACGGCCGCCGGCGTCAAAAACGGGCGCCGGTGTCAAAAACGAGAATTTTTCAGCGAAGCGAAACGGCGCAAATTCGCCCATCCCTAATAATTGCTTTTATTTCATCCTCTTAGGCATGATGCCCATTAAATCAGTAAAACAATTAGGACTTGTGAACTTAAAATGGGGTGGTAAATTTAGAGCAATAACCACAGCACAATGCACCTTATGCGTGACTCTGCTGCCCTACTAGACAGCCGACAGCCCTTCTCCCTCCCTTTTGGGCCCACTAACTGTCCACTTGCTCTTTTCTTAGATGATAAAAACATTTTAAAGATTGGCATGCATTTTACTGTGGTAGTCTAGAAAAAAACAGGTTGTTGTTTGATTGATTGATGAATTTGTCCTCCCCCTGGAAAATTTTCTGTGGACACCCATGCACGCCCATGCACCATATGAGCTTTGATTGATGCTGTGCTTCAGGTCTAAAGTATCACACAGTGTGACAAGAGATAGGTGCTCCACCACTTTAAGGGTTAAACAGAAAAGGCATAATGGAGATTTAACATAAAATTAGCAGCACTTTGTATAAGTAAAGTAAATGATAAAAGGAAGAAAGTTTGCTAACAAATGCATATATTTTCCTGGAAAAAGTAGTATACTTCTTGTGGTAACCATGCTTCTCTGTATTTATATTTCTGTTCTGTTGCAGACAGCTAAAGTTAACAACGGGCGATTGGTTTTGTGAAGAACGGGGGAAACGTTTCAAGAATGGCACTGTTCTTGGAAGCGACATAGTCCGAAAATCTCTCTTGAGAAAGATACCAGGTATCTCTCTATGGCAAATTTATTTGAGTTATTTTCTCCCATTTTAGAAATAATATTAGAGTGAAGTGTGACCATAATATAACTATATAGGTACAAATAGAAAAACTAAAAAAAAAAGAGAACGAATTACAAAATAAGTGTAATATGTAATATTTGAACAAAAACACAATTTTACCTTAATCACCATGATATATTCATTAATATTGCCCTACAGTACATTTTCCCTATTTGTGAGTATGTTATAATACTGTATTATGCTGTAAGCAACCCAAAAGTATAACAGCTGTCATGCATTACAGGAAATCTTCCACAATTCCCAGTAATGACCAGAATTTTATCTTATAACAAATGCCAAGATATCACTGCCAGGTTAAGCACTGCACATTATTTGTAGAGGAACTGACCTTTCCGCTTCACATTGCCTTTGGGGAATGTACTCTTCTGTTTGACTGTAAAAAGAAAATAATTTAATTACTTTTTTTTATAGTGGTAAGCAAACCTGACGAAGAGGTAGGAGATTTAGGAAAACTGGTCTTGGCAAATGTGCAAAATGGAAGGTAATTACTGTTTTACTATTGCTATCCTCTATAGTATGTCTTTCTAATATATATATTGTGTGTGTTTGTCAATGGATCGGCAGTGTTGCTGTTTCAGCTGGTAGACAGATGGGAGAAGTACTCAAAAATGATATTAAAAGTAACCTCAGAGTTTCATGACCTGTAGAGTTATTTGGTCATGAAACTCCTTCATGACATATAATATCCTTTTTTTAAATTAGGGGATCATTTATTCACTATATAATATAATTACTGTTATAATTTTGGGCATAAATAAAACATGGTCAGCCATGTAATGTATTAAAAAATAGAGTAATAAATGGTGATTAAACCTGCTGTACATCAATCTACTCATGTGACACTCTATGGGGCATATTTGCCTAAAGAAGTCACACTACAGTACCGCAGTGGAAATTTCATAGCTCACTCTTCACTCTAGGAGTATTTTCCTTCATCCTATATAAGTGAATATAGCTGTGAAATTCCCTTTGGAGAACTGTGGCAAACCTTATTTCACCTTTTGAAAGATATGCCTTATAGTATAGCTGCTGAACTGTGCCAAATTATGTCATTTGTGCAGTGGTAGGGGGGGGGGATAAAAAGTTTTAAGACACAGCTTCAAGGGGCAACTTTAGAGATATAGATGTTCATTGTGCAAGGATTTTTGTACCTTCCAGTTGAAAAACAAAGTTGGAAAGTAAATGCTATCTAGGCTAATGCTGAGAGGTTTTAGTTAGAGAATTTGTTATTTAGTTCCCTAAAAACCCAAATAGTTTAATCAGCTTTGCTGAATAACAGTTTTCAGTGAATACATGCCAGGGCTGGAACTAGGGGTAGGCAGAGTAGGCACGTGCCTAGGGCGCAAAGCTGAGGATGCGCCAGGCATGTACCTGCTCTGTCGCCTACCCTGTGTCAGGTCCCGTTTCTTCCCGACTGCCACTGGTGTCTTCCATGTAAATGCGGTTCTACGCATGCGCGCACACATTTCGCGCATGCGCTCTGGAAGCGGAGTTTCGCACATGCGCAGTCGAGCGCGCACAAAGCCGGCGCCGTGGCCCGCCAGGCTGCCTAGGGCGCCTGGCTGGGTTGGCCCGGCTCTGATACATGCAGATAACCCAGGCTGGATCAAAAATTTGATTAAAAAGAGTGGATGTAATGAAAGCATAAAGTTTGCCCAGGTGCAGTAACCCATAGGAACCGGTAAGATGTTTGCTTTTAAACAGGTGACCAGTAAGGCTATAGCCAGACAGAACTGATTGAAAGCCTACATATATATACACACAAGCTGAGAATTAGCCAATCCACTGGTCTCTGCTACCTCCTGTATCTGCACTGAGAGGGTCTGTGTCAGTGGAACGAATTTCGGTGCAAAAATGTGTATCTGTGATTAAAAGAGAATTCAACCCTGTAGGAAAAAAACCCTACCCCCCACCCCACATAGACCCTCCTCCCCCCAGCCTAACTGCCCCCCGGGGAAATGCCCCAAACTTTATAGTTACCCCTATAACTGCCAGATTCTGGCATCTGACTTCATGGCATCCATCTTCCGGGTCCTCGGTAAGCTGACTGGGAGATTGGTATGTCGGCGCATGCGCAGTTGGAGCAGTTTGGACCACTGCGCATGTGCCAAATTGGACGGAAATTGCCAAAGCACCAGTAGAAGACACGAAGACCCGGAAGATGGCTGCTGTGAAGTCCGATGCCTGAATCTGCACCAAAGGGTAAGTATAAAGTATTGGGCATTTCCCTGGGTGGGGGGCAGTTAGGCTTGTCTACGTGGGATGGGGGGTACGGGTTTTTTTCTACTGGGTTTAATACTCCTTTAAATCCGCTTCATGTGTCTGCACCCAGGCCAACGCAGTGCCTTTTGGTACAAACAAAGGAGGTAGCAAGACCTCCAGATCGGTTGATTCTCTGCCTTCATTTCTACAGAGGCCAAGAATCAGCCCCATCTGGCTGTAACCTAAATGTTACCCGATGATTTAAATTAAGATAATGTAGGTAAACCGCTAGCAGACTTTGCACTTTTTGTTATATAGAAAGAGCAAAAGGAAAGATTTTAAAGAGAAAGAATAAGTGGCTAGGGCTGAGCTTAATGATTTCAGGTGGAAGGGGGGGGGGAATAGATATTTTGGAGGAAGAACACATTATGTTCAACGTTAAGGAAGTTATCAGGTCTGTTGGTTATGTTAAGTAAAAAAATCAAAATCCTAAATAAGCCGAAAACTGATTTTGACAAGTAACTCTAAGGCTGTTTTTATCTGTGCTGTATTATTTCTATTAAACAAAATATATGTTCATAAAAATCAAAAGTTTATTCAATTAGCATAGTGAAAGATTAAAAGTTAATACATACTGACCCCATATGATCCACCTAACTTTTAATCTGTCATTATGCTAATTGAGTAAACTTTAGATTTTTATGAGTTATGGGACATATATTTTGTTTATTGGTTATTTAATGGTGCCTTGGGAACTGGGGTAAGTCCCTGTTTCTCATCTGCCTTATCTGGACTGGCAGTATAAACCCCCCCCCTGCTTCATTTTTTTTCTGTATTATTTCTGCCATCTAATATAAAACTAGTAAATATTTTTCAACTAGTGTCTTGGAGAGCAAATCTGCAAAAGGAGAAGATGGAAGAAGCATCCGGTCAAATATTGACAACCAGAGCTTGCACAGCAACAGGTCATTGCCTCATAGTGACAGGTGAGAGAAATATTCACTTCTATTTCTTATTTTTTCATCAAGATAAATAAAGTTGCAATGGAAAGCCACAAATACTGCTTCTCTACCCATGTAAAATATATCTCAGTATAAAAACAATAAATAGGACAGATGAGAACTATGTATATACATATAGCAAATAAATGTTATATAAAGCATAACACAAAAGAGAGCACACCTATACAAATAAAATTCCTGGGTGCTGGTTAAGAATTGTACACAAAGTAACAAAGTATACCACACTCACAGGTTTAGCAACAGCTAAAATGTTTTTGATTTAAAATCAAACATTTTGGCCACATAAAGTGCCCTTCTTAATGGACAATAAACCAGAACTGCAAGTGACCCACTCCTTATTAAAATGGGAAATGGGAGGCACTCTGAATATGGCACATTGCCACTAATATACAGCACAGGGAACACAGGCTCCATGCTTTTTAAATATTCTTGCAATGGTTGTCATAGTCAGAATGTTTATTAAAATGTTAAGTGACTTCCAGTGGTTTAGTAAGGTTTTGATCACCACACATTAATCAATACACATCATGTGTCAGTGCAATTATGCTCATTTAATGCCATGTTTTCATCTGTAATTTAAAGTGGGCCTGTCACCCAGACATAAAAGTTGTATAATAAAAGCTCTTTTCAAATTAAACATGAGATCCAAATTCTATTTTTTATTAAAGCATTCCTAGCTGTTGTAAACTCATTTAAAATCTCAGCTGTCCATCAAATATTGCCTGCCCCTCCTCTATGCCTAAGGGTCAGGCAATTACTTTCACTTTTCATTCAGCCTAGATGTCACTGCACTCACCACATTCCCCTCTTCTCTTTACCATTAATTGTGTAACCAATGCATGGGGATAGACATCAGGTTCCCGAATCTGGTGCACAAACAAGACTTTGAGATGATGCAAAGCTTGAATTAATAACAGTGTCCACAAAATGGCTCCTGCCTCCTTGCTATAATTATGTATTCCCAGACAGAAGGAAACAAGATTCAAATAATTTATATAGTGTAATTAAAGGTTATTTTGCTTGACTTGCCTGATGAAATAGGATTTAAAATAATTTTTTGGGGTGACGGGTCCCCTTTATAAAGCTACAGTGGTATGTTATGTATGTATCCATGAAAAACTGTACAACTGCAGTGAAGCTATACCAGGCAACCATAATTAGACCAAGTCTAATTAACATGACTTGGTACTTCTACTTAAAATGGAGTGCTGAAATTTCTTACATATGTAAATATATATATATATATATATATATATATATATATATATATATATATATATATATATATATAAAAAAAAAAGCTTATATATATATGTATATTGAATATTTTATATATGTATAAGGAATCTGAACACACAGATCAAAAAGAGAGTAATGCATTTTTGTCTTGTACTGTATCTGAGAGTAAAAGCTTCCTGCAACATTTCATTTATTGACTGATTTTGCTCTTAAGGATAAGCAGTTTATTTGACAAAATGACTGGAAAGAAAGGAAAAAGTGAAGAGGATGACGCTCAGAGCTTAAGAAGCACACGATCTGATAGGTGAGTATGTAGAATTTCTATTTGTTTTTTTGTATTGGATGAGTCAACAATGTGCACTGCGAAATATATGTGCTGATAAAAGGCAAACTGAATATTGAGAATATTGTGAATTGTTTGTGATTGTTCCCATACAGTATACAAAGGTTAATGTGATGCTTCTTGTAATTCTTATGAATGATTTTTTACAAATAATTTGCAATATAACTATGGGACTATGTAGCATAAAACGACAGTATGCCTACAGTACAGTACCAGAAATAAAGGTTTTGAAGAAAAACATGTACAGTAAGTGCCCAGATTCCATGCATGTCCAATACTGTGCCTGGGTAATGCAGAAGTTTTTCTTTTAATTTGTGGGTTCAAGCATCTGTAATTCAGGGCACCCTTTAGCTCATAAAAATGTTACAGGTAGAAAATGCACTGTGACATAATAGATAGAAGACAGCAAACCTTACAGCTGTTCATATTGTTACCTATACTCTGTTTTGCCTTCTTTCCCCTAGAGGGGGGGGCAAAGCCACAGTTTGGGTTAGACTTTTTGTTTCTCATACTAGTCTGGCACTGCATCTACAAGATCCTAGCCTCTTTGTGTGCATAGTAAAATATTTGATTCTTACTACTGAGCGTACATTCATTTAACTAAGTTTAAAGTTACAGTAGAACCCCCATTTTATGTTTTTCAGGGGACCATAAAATAATGATGTAAAATCTTGGAAAATGTAAAATCAGGGAAATGTATTATGCATAATATATAGGTGGGACCACAAAACAACACTGTAAAATAAGGGAAAACGTAAAATCAGGGGATGTAAAATAGGGGTTCTACAGTATTTGCTAATTTAATTGCAGCTAAAAGCAGTATGTGTCCCTTTCTGCACTACCTGTTCTTGAAGCAATATAGAATAAGCTAGCTTTTCTCCAACAAAGACTACAATTCTCACAATGCCTTACACGATCCTTCATATGTGTTTTGCATTTTTTCAAGCGTCAGACCTAGCAGAGCAGAGAATAGAATGGGGAAGATAAATATTGCTTTCAACAACAATTACATTTATAAATGTATACTGGAAAATTGTTTAGAACTGTGTGTTGTGTTAGCATGATATCCAATGGATCTTAAGATCTACAGTTAGTTTGGTATAGGTATAAGTTTATAGTTTATATATGTGAGTATTTTGTGTATATATTTACATTTATTTGGAGGAGTTGAACTTGATGGACTCACTCTTTTAAAAAAAAAGAGGATGCAGTTTCTCTTTAAAATGAGGCACCCTCACCTGCCCTTATTGAACCTAGTCTTGTCAGGAGCCTTCATCCTAAAAATGTGATCGAGTCAGTACTCACCAACCTCACCAATTTTTCTCCTAATCAGTGACCTGTCGTCCACTCACAAACTGGATTGTATTCTCATAGTATAAAACACAGCACTGTCCATAAAACAGATTTAAAAAGCCTTTATTGTCAACATGTGACTTAGATCTGCAACAAATTGCAATTGCATTTCAGGCTTCAGAGGAACCTTCATCCTCCCATGTTGTCTTCTTGTGGGGATAGTGTTGAAAACGAACACAAAATAGTAAATCACATCTTCAAAATCTGTCACATTAGTTGATGAACAAGACTCTAAAGAGGCCTGCTTTTTTACATTAAAGTTGCGATTAATTATTTCACAGGAAAGCTAAAGTGAACATTCACTCAGAGTCATCACAAACGGCATTCATTGCACAGGAGAATGACAAAATAAGTCAAGCCAGCTTTAAATTTGATGTACTTTCTAAAAATGACGCAATGACAAAATTGTACTGTTCACATTTTATTCACGAAATAAAAAAAGATATGTTAAAAAAAAATTTGATGTACTTTCTGAATCCAGACGTGGTTCATCTGTTTCTGCAAGGTATGAGTTTGTTGCACATCCCTTTTGGATGCTAAATATTATCTGGATATCAACTTATATCAGTTTACGTAAATGCTAAAACCTTTTTTAAAGGGATGAAAACATTTTAATACTCAGTAATACTAATAATTTGAGAATGGTTTTAGAGTTATGCCCTTCATTGTTCTCACAAGAGATCACTCATTATTTCAAAATATTTTCGACAATAACTTGGCAGTGAATATCAACTTGGTTGTGTTTAGCTTCCCTGTGTTTGCCAAGATAGCTTTGCCTAGAAGAAAACTAGAAAAAGAGAAAATTTAATTTTACAGGTTGAAATCAACCAACAAACAACAGTATACATTTACTCATAGCCTGAACAGAGACAAACCATAAAATTTACAGCATAGGTATTGTCCTGAACAAAACATAATTCTGAAGAAAAAGTAAATTTTTAGTTAAGGCTAATGTGCAGACATGGTGGTAATGAGGCTCAGCTATTAACTATATGAAACATTATTGCAATTACTTTACAGTATATTTTATGTATTTATTGGTTAACGCTTATTTCTTTGCTTTTAAATAATGTTAGTACAGTGTACTGTAAAACAATTTGCTAAAAAAACAAAGATTCAGCTAAAAAACAAAGATTGCTAAAGAACAAAGATTCTTTCTTAATTCAAGAGCGAGTGTGAATTCCTTGGATACTGGCGTTTCAAGTCCCAAATCAAAAGGCAATGCACCATCTTCTTACCAAAACAGCAGAATAAATGTCATTGGAACGCTACCTTCAAGGCAGAGCTCTCCAACCCCTAGTAAGCTCAGTGCGGCTTCTACTAGTCTTTCAGTGAGTATTATGTGTTATCTTGGTACTACAGAAAATTCTTTCCATCCTGTGACTGTTTGTGTACATTGTATCTTTTTATACAGACTTGCATTTGTTGTTTTTTTCTCTATCCCTGTGCATATAAAAACCCATAGGGATAATACATATACAGGCAGGTCAGAGAACAGAAGAATCTATATTGTGGCCTTAATTCTCTATATTTGTGTCTGCATACACTTTTTTTTACTCTTTTCTAGACCTCCTTGTAAACTTTCTCCCTTTAACCTTTCATCTGAACTATTTGTGCCACTTAACTGTTGGAAGTGTTAACTTTCCTGTTAAACTGTTCCCTCTCTGTGCTTGAGTTTTAAATGAATGCCTTGGTCTGGTTATGGTACACTTTTTTGTCCTCTCATCTCCTTTCACTCTTTATGCAGTCATGTAGTTTATTTCCAAATAGGAGATGTGTCCATCTGTGCTGCTAATTTGCTTTTGTCTATGCCAATGATGTTTGTTAAACTAAAACTGCCATCTTCTGGAGCTCCCGCTGACAACAGCTATATAGTTGTTGGATGACATCTTCATCTATGCTCTTTCTTTTTCAGCTCCTTCTGTGAATACATCTTTGATCATTCTTTTGTGTATAAGCTTGCCAACATATTTCTCTGTGTTTTAGGTTATATGTAAAGGGTCATAAAGCCACAACAAAAAATGTAGTACCTAATTCTTAATGTATTTTATATGAGGGGGACCGTGTGTTCTTACTTTAAATTAGTACTTATTCCTAATATACTGTATGTTTTGCTCATAAACCTGACATTTACAACTTTTATAGTGTAATATGAGATGCTTATTGAAAGGGATATAAGAGAGGTCAAATTAGGGATTCTGTCTTACTAATTAGTCCACAGGGTAAACAGATGGTGACCTTAGGTGGGGCCCACACAGAGCAAAAAGCACAAAGTATCATAACTCTCTTTATTTCCTCATATGCCAATGCACCATACATTGGCCAACATGGTGCCACAGCAGATTCAATTTTTAATCTTATCCGATTCCAGAACAATCCAATGTCCACAGTACACGAATGCCAGTCAGGATGAGCAGGCCACTGTCAAGCTTACCAGTATAATCCAGTCGTAGAAGGAGCTTGAGCCGTAGATAGTGAACCCACAAGCGCCTCACACAACCGCTACCCACCTGTAGTGGAACAGGGAGCAGGGTTGTGGAGAGTAGCCAATGAGACGATTAGCAAAGGTACAAGAGGATTAGGCAGAGTCGTGGTCAGGAGGTCCGAGGTCAAAAGGCAGGCAGCGAGGTTCGTAAACGGAGAGACAGGCCGAAGGGTCGAGACAGGCAGCAGAAATCGTAATCCGGGAACAGGCGAAGGTCAACAACAGGAAATCACAAGAGAAGAGATGCTAGGGTTTCAGTTAGATAACCTAATAACCAGGCAATGCATCTCAAACAGAACCAGGTTTAAATAATGTCAATTTGGCGCCAACTGGCGTCATTCCGCCGGCGTCGCCATGCTGACGTCACGTCCGTCTCAGGCACTCGCGTCCGCGTCTTTGCGTCGGCGACCGTCGCCAGCGCCCAGCGTCACGCGCCAACGCGCCCGCGCCTGCAAGAACGCAGACCCGGATCCTCACATTGCCCCCCATCAAGGAGCGGCCTCAGGACGCGACCACCAGAAGGTTTACCAGGATAGGTTCCATGGAATTTTTCCAACAAATCAGAAGCGTGAATGTTAGACACTGGTTCCCACGAATTCTCTTCCGGACCAAAGCCTTTCCACTTAACTAGGTACTGAAGACGTTTACCTCTCAACCTGGAATCCAAGATCTCTTCCACCTCGAATTCTTCCTGACCATCCACCACGACAGGAAGCGGAGGAGGAGCCGTACGTCCAGGAAATCGAAACGTTGAGGCCGGTTTCAAAAGTGCTGTATGAAACACTGGATAAATGTTGCAGGATGCCGGAAGTTTAAGCTGGAATGCCACAGCATTGATTTGACGAATGATGGGAAAAGGGCCCAAGAAACGTTGACCCAACTTCCTACTGGGACAGGAAAGCTTGAGGTTAACAGTTGACAGCCACACCAGGTCACCCACCTTGAATTTTGGATCCCCTCTTCGTCCTCGATCAGCATATGCTTTGAAACCTTGTTGAGCCCGCTTCATGTTCTCTTGAAGTTTCTGAAAATTATTAGATAAGAAAGTTAATCGGTCCTTAACTGCAGGAACCAAAATATCAGAAACAATGGCAGAGGGAAAGGTGACTGGATGAAGACCATAGTTTGCGAAGAAAGGGGACTGTCGGATGGAGGAATGATGAGCATTGTTGTAAGCGAACTCCGCAAGAGGAAGTAGATTAACCCAGTCATCTTGGAGGTACGAAGAATAACATCTTAAATACTGCTCCAGGGTCTGGTTGGTTCGCTCTGTCTGGCCATTGGATTGGGGATGAAAAGCGGAAGACAGGGACACCGACATCTTGAGTGCTCCACACAAAGATTTCCAAAACTGCGATGTGAACTGTGGACCTCGATCGGACACCACCTCATCTGGAAGACCATGGAGCCTTACTACTTCCTTAATAAAGGTATCAGCAGTCTCAGAGGCAGAAGGAAGTCTTGGTAAAGCCTTAAAATGAGCCATCTTAGTTAAACGGTCAACAAAAACAGCAATGGTGGAACAATCACATGATAATGGTAACTCTGAAATAAAGTCCAAAGAAACTGACCCCCACGGACGAGAAGGCACTGGTAGAGGTTGAAGAAGGCCAATAGGTCTAGAATGAGAGGCCTTGGATCTGGTGCAAACCTCACATGATGAGACAAACTTGAAACAGTCTTTAGCCATCCCAGGCCACCAAAACAATCTCTTGGCCAGAATGATAGTCTTTTTGACACCTGGATGACCCGCCAGCTTGGAGTCATGAATATTCTTAAGGACCTCTAGACGCATTTGTTCAGGAACAAAAATCTTGCCTTGATAAAGAAGAAACCCATCCTTGGGAACAAGTGACGATTCGGAAACGTTTAAAGATGCATCTTTAATTCCATCTACCGAAGTAGACTGCAACAAGAGGAAATTATCAGAGCTTAAAATCGTCTCAGGAACCAGAGGAACCTCATCTTCAGGAGAGAACATTCGAGATAAGGCATCTGCCTTAACATTCTTTGACCCAGGTCGATAAGTAAGATGAAAATTAAATCGCATGAAGAACAAAGCCCACCTTGCTTGTCTAGGTCTCAACCTTTTAGCAGAGCGTAGATACTCCAGATTTCTATGATCTGTAAAGATAAGAATCTGATGTTTAGATCCCTCAAGAAGATACCTCCACTCTTCAAGCGCCAGCTTAATAGCAAGTAATTCACGGTCAGCTACATCATAGTTACACTCGCTTTTGGCCAATTTACGGGAAAAAAAAGCAACAGGATGAAGATCGTCTTGAACCCCAGTTCTCTGTGACAGGACAGCACCCACTGCGAGTTCCGAGGCGTCAACTTCCAAGGTGAAAGGAAGAGAAACATCTGGATGGTGAAGAATTGGACCAGAAGTGAAAAGTTTCTTCAGTTTCTCAAAAGCCCCCTGAGCCTGAGATGACCAACAAAACTTTTGATTACTACGAGTCAGCTCAGTGATTGGAAGAATGACTTGAGAAAAGTTCTTAATAAATTTCCTGTAAAAATTTGCAAAACCGATGAAACGTTGGACAGTTTTTTTAGATGATGGAATCGGCCAATCAAGAATTGCAGAAATCTTCCTGGAGTCCATCTGAATTCCCTGAGGAGAAATGAAGAAACCCAAAAAATCTACAGAAGTTTGTTCAAACACGCATTTTTCGATCTTGGCATAAAGCTGATGAGTGCGTAGGCGAGTCAGGACCTTCTTCAAATGTAACCTGTGCTCTTCCAAAGAATTAGAAAAAATGAGAATGTCATCTAAATAAATAATGACGAAAATATCAAGAAAGTCCCTGAAGACATCATTAACGAAGTGCTGAAATGTTGCAGGGGCGTTACAAAGACCAAAGGGCATGACCAAATATTCAAAATGTCCGTAACTAGTGCGAAAGGCCGTCTTCCATTCATCCCCTTCCCTTATTCTGACTAGGTTATATGCACCCCGAAGATCCAATTTGGAAAAAATTTTAGCCTCAGCCAGGCGTTGGAAAAGTTCTGGAATGAGAGGAAGTGGGTACCGATTCTCGACTGTAATTTTGTCCAGATCCCGGTAGTCAATACACGGCTTTAAAGAATGATCCTTCTTTTCAACGAAGAAAATTCCGGCTCCTGCCGAAAAAGAAGACTGCCTAATGAATCCTTTAACCAAATTTTCATCCAAATAAGAACGAAGCTCCGAAAGTTCAGACTCAGATAATGGATACACTCGTCCAAAAGGAATTTGAGCCCCTGGAAGAAGGTTAATAGGACAATCATAAATACGATGAGGAGGTAACCTGTCGGCCCCTTTTTTATTGAAGACGTCCAAAAATTCCCAATATGCCTGAGGAAGAAGATTTTGGATCTCGGAGACAGGAGATAAGGAGCACACACACCATTAGAAGGGAGGATGCATTGGGAACGACAAAAGTTAGAAAGAAAAGTTACTTCACCAGTAGCCCAGTTGATAGACGGATTGTGTTTCTGCAACCACGGTAATCCCAGGATGATAGGGAACAAAGGAGAAGAAACCACATCAAAATTCATGAATTCAGCATGCCCTTTATTTAACAAAACGAAAAGTGAGAGTCTCTTGCACCACAGGGCCAGAAGTAATCAGAGAACCATCTGCCACACGAAGAGCTATAGGGTTCTTCTTAGACTGGAGCGGGATCTGGAATTGTAATGTCCAAGAAACAACCGCTTGCCCCAGAGTCAAGGATTGCTTGGAGTTCGACCCTCTTGTCTCCCCACTGTAAAGACAAAGAGATAGTCAGGAGAGGCACAGGAACATGACACCCAGAAAAGTCTTTTTCAAAAATCCTCTTACCCGTTGGACGGGTCGGGCAACCACGAAGCAGATGACCAGCTTGTCCGCAATAGAGGCAGAGGTTAAGTCTGCGACGTGTAATGCGCTCCTCAGGTGTTAATGCAGACCTGATAGCACCAATCTGCATGGGCTCTGGAGCCACGTTGAAGGTGGACGAAGAAGCAACCGGAGAACTTATGGAGGGCATTCGGACAGGAGGAGGAGCGGACGGTAACAACCAAGTCTGAGGAAGAAGACCTGCTTTCTCAGCCTTTTCTTCTTCCCGGCGTTCCCTGAGCCTCCGATCTAGTTGTATGGAGATGAGGATGAGATCTTCCAAGCTATCAGGGATGTCCGTACGAGCTAACTCATTCTTTAGCTCAGAAGAAAGTCCAAAACGGAACTGATTTTTCAAAGCAGCTGGGTTCCACTCCGTATCATCCGCCCATTGCCGGAATTCCAGCGTATAATCTTCCGCAGGACGGTCCCCTTGCTTCAGAGCGCGCAGGGCAGCCTCAGCAGTGGTGGCTCTGTGAGGATCGTCGAAGATAACCGCCATTGCGTTAAAAAAGGAATCTACTGTGGTTAGTACAGGACTTTGGCGATCCATGAGGCGGAACGCCCAGGTCTGTGGTTCGCCCGTGAGAAAAGAAATGATGACCCCAACCCGGATTTGCTCAGTGGGATACGTGTGGGGTTTAAGAGAAAATAATAGCTTACAATTGCTCCTGAAGTTCCGGAACACCTTCCGATCCCCAGCGAACTTTTCCGGAAAGGCAACTTTAGGTTCGGAGATTTCCGAGGTGATCACCTGAACCTCCGTAGGAGCTGGAGGTAGGAGCGGCCGTGGAAGGAAGGACAGCTGGCGGATGAGCTCTGATATGCTCCTGCAACTGTGAATAGGCACTTTGCAACTCCCGAACTGCTTGCGTAAGGGAGGACAGCTGCTGGGTCAAAACGGCAAATGGAGACGCTCCCTCAGCTGGATCCATCATGGCCTGGTTATACTGTCAAGTTTACCAGTATAATCCAGTCGTAGAAGGAGCTTGAGCCGTAGATAGTGAACCCACAAGCGCCTCACACAACCGCTACCCACCTGGAGTGGAACAGGGAGCAGGGTTGTGGAGAGTAGCCAATGAGACGATTAGCAAAGGTACAAGAGGATTAGGCAGAGTCGTGGTCAGGAGGTCCGAGGTCAAAAGGCAGGCAGCGAGGTTCGTAAACGGAGAGACAGGCCGAAGGGTCGAGACAGGCAGCAGAAATCGTAATCCGGGAACAGGCGAAGGTCAACAACAGGAAATCACAAGAGAAGAGATGCTAGGGTTTCAGTTAGATAACCTAATAACCAGGCAATGCATCTCAAACAGAACCAGGTTTAAATAATGTCAATTTGGCGCCAACTGGCGTCATTCCGCCGGCGTCGACGTGCTGACGTCACGTCCGTCTCAGGCGCTCGCGTCTTTGCGTCGGCGACCGTCGCCGGCGCCTCCGCGCCCGTCGCCAGCGCCGACGCGCACTAACGTGCCCGCGCCTGCAAGAACGCAGACCCGGATCCTCACAGGCCACTGTAGCCTTACCAATAATAAAATGTAATTGTACATGTATGGCCAGCATGTGATAGAAACATCATTTACACCTACAAATAATGGCATCTTACTGAAGCAAATACACATTGTAGAATTAAAGACAATAGGAACACATGGAAGTCACTGATGGTGGGAGATGTATTAAAGGTTCTTATGTAGGCATATCATTTGTATAAATGCTAATTTTTTTTTTAGTTTTGCTGTTACAAAATAATCATATTATATTTTCCAATTCTGTAAATCTTTTGTGTCTCTTTCATTGTGCTAATTCCATTCAAGAAAGTCTAAATCTACCAAAACATAAATGTAGATTACTCAGAGTGCTTTTTTGAGTAATTTTTCAACTCACAGTGATTTTTTTGCTTGCTTGCATTTTCATGATATTAACAGTTTTACACTGCTAATATAAAGCTTTTCCAGTGGAACTCTGAACTGCTGTTCAGGCCACAGGACAATTAAAATATTAGTATATGTCTATCATGTCATATTGTTATTGTCAACAGCGCTCTAGTATACAAGCTGACATTAAGATAAGTTCCAGCATATCAGAAGACATGTCAAAGGGGCATGAACGACGGGTTTCTGCTACTCCTTCATTAGTTATATCCAGAGCTTCCTTATCATCAGGTAAGCCTACAGTTTTCTCTCTCTCTTTCTACGGTTAGCTAGTGGAAGGAAAATTAAGGTTATCTTAATATTTTCCTTTACTGTATATATTAATTCGGGGATGCATACACAGTCCAATACCTATTCTCTAATGCAGCAATTTTAAAAGGTTGAAATGACACCAGTATGACAGAGAATTCATGAACATCACATTCTTCTGTCTACAATTAGTTTTAAATCATTACCTACCTTTTAAAAATGTAGTTCACTTTAAAAGTTAATTTTTAATATGTTATAGAATGCCAAATTCGAAACAACTTTTCAACTGGCCTTCATTATTTATTTTTGATAGTTTTTAAATTATTTGCCTTCACCTGACTCTTTCCTGCTTTCAAATAAGAATCACTGACCTCAGATAAAAAACAAATATTCTGTAAGATTACAAATTTATTGTTATTGCTCTGGAACAGTTTTTTTGGTTCAGCATTGCAGCTTCCTTGCATTTCCATAGGGACTAAAATACAGAGATGGAATGAACTACTACTTTACAACAAATGTAGAATAAATGCAATTTGCCATAATTATGAATATATTTCCCTTTTTAATTGATGAAAAGGTGATTATAACCTCATAATCGGAAAAGCAACTGCAACATTGCGTTATTAATTAGCAACATGAAAAACATTTCTTTTACAGATCACAGCAAATCTGAATTTGATTTAAGTGGCCACTTCACAGATGAAAACCAGGACAGCATAAGCGTGAGGAGCAAATCGGTCCCAGACTATTTAAATAAGGATTCAGTGAGTTGTTTGATAACAGAAATCCTGTATTCATTAGAAGTACCCACATTCAGCCAATATAACATAGAATCCCCTGTGTGCTATGGTTAATGAATGAGAAATATATAAATGTCAGTGTTGCTTTATGTATCTAATTTGTTTGTTTAAATTATCACTCTTTTTAGCTTTTACTTTCTTTTCTTGAATATAAAAAAAAGTAAATTGACTTGCCCTAAACCAAGAGACAGAAGCATGTAATAGTTTAACAACCCACTCCTTGCTATTGAAGGAAGATGATTTTAAGTATCACTTCCCAAGGCAATGGTGAAATAAAAGGCTATACTGTCTGTTTGTAGACATTATGGGGCTTATTTATGAAAGAGTGAAGCCACAGTCCTCTACAGTGAAATTCCGCCACTCTCCATTCATTTCTATGGAATTTTTAAAAGATTATTTATCATTGGGTGAAAGTGAAAGTTTCACTCTAGCGGACTGTGGCGATCTCTAACTTCACTCTTTGATAAATATAACCCTATAAGTTTTGGTTCTTCGCGCATGTTGTAGAAACTGTGATCTTCACTGCTAAAGTGTGTTAGCAAATTATCTCAAATAAGTGCTAAAAACAGGACACATTGCTGGATGGTTTAATACTGCTGACACTTATAAATGGAAGATTAAAGGAGTAGTTCATCTTGTAAAATGTATAAGTTGTACACAAATGTAATGTAAATACACAATTCAAAAAGTACAGTGTTTTTTTCACCTTAAATGACCCCTCCTGGAATTTGCAACCACTGACCATAGTCACACTTGATCAGAATGGTGCATCTATGTTTCCCGAGTGCTGGGGGACACAAGGCATAGGCCAATGGGGTTCAGTGAAAGTTTTCACCACATCAGTTCAATTTGGCTTGAAACAACAAGATGTGTTTTGTTTTAGTCATCTTTGTTTTTGTTTTTTTCCAGGAATACCTAGATAAGATTGATGAAGATTTTGATGATTTGGGGCCATCGACAAATATGACAAAATCAATGGTAAGAACAGTTTTCATAATCTTGAGTTAATTTAGCTGTGCAGTTCATATACTTTCTTAACACTCATGTAGTATAAACTGGCAGGCCTTAATACGTGTTGGTTAAGTGGAAATGCACTTTTATATAATGGAATTAGGTCCTGGAGTAGTTCACCTTAAAATTTACCTTTAATATAATGTCAACAATGACACTGTAGTACAATTTGAAAAGTTTTTAAGCTATTTAGCTTTGTTCGGTCCCTCTCTCCAGCCAGATATAGGGGCAAATTTACTTACCTCCGAAATTGCACCACCAACGGCTTTGCTGACATCGCAACACTTCGCCAGGCGTAGACTCGCCAGGTCAACGCTAATTCACTAAAATCCGAAGTTGCATCCAGGGTGCCAAACGCTGGTGAAGTTGCGCTAGCGTTACTGCGGCAAGCAAAGCGAAGTTGCGCTAGCGTTGCCTAATTTGCATACGGCGGGAAGTTGAATTTGAATGGACGTATATGTTGCAGCCAATACATTACACTACACAAGCCCAGGGAACCTTAATACAATATAGTTCGTATATTGCCCTACACATGTGCCCACTGTATATTTTATGTGCCATATGTTAGGAAATGTAGGGGGAAGCCAAGTACCCCCCAAAAAAATTACGATCTTTTGCAGCCTATCATTTTGTAAAAAGTAAAAGACGCGTGCCTGGCGCCCCCCAGCTTTTTGCCATAGGCACGTGCCTAATCTGCCTTCCCCTAGTTCCAGCCTTGAATAGAGACTTTGGATGCAATGGCAAAAATTAGCTTATGACTGCACAAAAAGTTGCACAGCCACAACTGTCTTTTCTCTCATAAATAACTCCTATAGTGTTTGTCTTGCTAAATACTGATATTACTAAGTATATCTGTTCATTAATGTTTAGACACTTATAAGAAAAGAATTGAACAATCCATATAAAAATCTCATGCTAGATGTGCACCCTTTCAACTGTATCAAGTGCCACAGTGTTTACCTTTTGAACTCACAGGCCAAAGTAGGGAACAAATATCGAACATTTTCTGGATCATTTAATAGAAATAGCCATTGATTTTCTCTATTTGTGACTAACAGAGTGATAGTAATTGTTAAAGGACCAGTAACATCAAATTTTTTTTTTACAAAATTCGTTAGTATACATCGAAAAAAAAAAACACCAACACAAATTAAACTTTAAAATAGCAAAGCCTTTATTAAGAAATAACTTACCGAAACTCCGCTTCCGGTCCTCTTCAGAAAAGGCGACACAGCGACCATCCATCCTGCGGCGCTTGATTTCTTCTCCTGGCTATTGTAGTGACAGCATGTGAAGGAGTCTGATTTACAGCTTTGCCGGCCGAACTGGTGCTTTTGAATGGTCCTTTATTTGGCAAATTTGGGTGACTCAATGGACGCGCTGCCCTCCTCTCCCTTGCTACACATCATGCGGACTCGGGCAGGCGAATCGCTTCTCCCCGGTGTGGGTTTGCAGGATGCTCTGCAGCTCGTCCCAGTGTGTGAATCTGTTGCCCACAGAAAAGCCAGTTGCAGACAAGGGCCGCTTCCCGGTGTAGCAGCGCAGGTGCACTTTTAGATGCGACTGAAGTGTCCCAGTCCTGCTGCACTATAGTCCGTGCCAGTTGGGAGTGGAGGGAGCCCTGCAGAGCACCGGTGTATAAGAAGCCGGCTCCAGTCAGTTCCTCAGGGCTCCCGTGGGCATACAAGGGCCAGGTGTGGAAGGAGCCCAGACGGACCTGTTGCACAGACATCTCGGGGTACACTGGCTCGCTGGTGCGGTCCGGTTCTTCCCTAGAAAGCTGCCCCAATACCTGTCCATCAATGGAGTCTGTGGCCTGGTGCCCCATTGCTGTTGGAGGAAAGGGCAGGAGGGAAAGAACTTGCGGTGTCCGGACTGTCCCCAGCTCCCGGCTCCTCCGGATCCCCCCACAGAAGAAACACTGAACTTTGTCCCCAGGCCCCAGGTAATAGAACCCTGAATGGGCCAGTTCCACAGGGGAGTGGTGGGGGCAAGAGTGGGGCCAAGCCCTAAAGGTCTGCTGCCTCTCTGTCTGGCTCCTCATGCTGGGACACACCATCCCCGGCGCCCCCCATCCGCTCAGCGGCTGCTCCCTATAGCCAGCCATTCTTAGCGCTTTGTGGCTGTCCCAGCAGCCTTGGGATACAGACTATAGTGCAGCAGGACTGGGACACTTCAGTCGCATCTAAAAGTGCACCTGCGCTGCTACACCGGGAAGCGGCCCTTGTCTGCAACTGGCTTTTCTGCGGGCAACAGATTCACACACTGGGACGAGCTGCAGAGGATCCTGCAAACCCACACCGGGGAGAAGCGATTCACCTGCCCGAGTCCGCATGATGTGTAGCAAGGGAGAGGAGGGCAGCGCGTCCATTGAGTCACCGTAAGTTGCCAAATAAAGGACCATTCAAAAGCACCAGTTCGGCCGGCAAAGCTGTAAATCGGACTCCTTCACATGCTCTCACTACAATAGCCAGGAGAAGAAATCAAGCGCCGCAGGATGGATGGTCGCCGTGTCGCCTTTTCTGAAGAGGACCGGAAGTGGAGTTTCGGTAAGTTATTTCTTAATAAAGGCTTTGCTATTTTAAAGTTTAATTTGTGTTGGTGTTTTTTTTTCGATGTATACTAACGAATTTTGTAAAAAAAAAATTTTGATGTTACTGGTCCTTTAATGAGCCATGGTTTTGATTTTAAATAGTCAAGATAAATTCAAGCTCAGTTCGGTTATCTAAATGCACTTTTGGATTTTAAAATGTGTACCGTATTAAAGTAAGCTCTATAGCAGTGGAGGGTAAGTACAGGTAGAGCAGATCTTATGGCTCACCATGCCATATTTATATTTATCACACCTCTTTTTATATTGTGTGTTGGCATATACCAAATGCACTGTGTGATATCAGAACAAATATTATTTCATATGAAATATTATTCTTTTACCTATTATTCTCTCCCTAGGCAGGCTCTATGTTCTTTATACTTATACAAAATGGCACTAAAGGTGGCCATAGATGCAAAGATCCGCTCGTTTGGCCACATCGCCAAACGAGCGGGTCTTTCCCCGGTATGCCATTAACAAACATGGCTATATCGGGGGTAATCTGATTGTTCGGCCATATGGCCGAACAATCCGATTACGATGTGCCGTGGGCTCCGGCGGGATCGGTCGGGTCAAAATCAAACCTGACCGATCGACTAAACGACCGATCTCCACTGGACGAAAGATGTCAGCACACGCCACACACGATCCGAAAATCGTACGAATCCTCGATTCGTACGATAGGATCTGTGTGTCTATGGCCACCTTAAGTTCTGACTCCTCCAGCTAGCTGTATCCCTAGGGTTTAGTTAGTAATAAATTCAGTAGTTTTTCTGGGATATCTCCACCCTTCTGTTTGTTTCATTTTCTATATGATTACCTGTATTTATTGAATTCTAAGGGACACTTCTCCCTTAATGTTCTTTTCGGTTTACTTTTAAAGGAAATAGTATTTAGCAGTGCACACACCTAGTTGGAAATTATCACAATATAATCATTGGTTTGTGATCAGCTTTAACACAAGCCACTGTTTAATGAATTAGTTTACATTAGTTTAGCAGCATTATTGTTACTTTTTAACACCTCATTTGTCACTTTTAATGGCATATACACAGTGCTTGTTACTTTAATGACATCAAAATAATGACATATTAAATATTGGTGGAATAACACTAAAGTTTCCATCCCCCTGTGCGCGCTCGCTGTGTAACACCTACCTTACATTGCATCTGTGATCAGAAGATTGGGGACAGTCTGGAGGGGGGAGTGGGCCTGGGTCAGCAAGGCCAATGCAGGCCAGGGAGCACTGGATTTATTTCTGAAGTCCCACCGGCCCAGGCTGACACTGCTTAACTTTGGTGGCATTGGGAAGCATTTGCAACTTACCCTCTGCCTGCAAAAACATACACTACCAATCAAATATTTTCTTGCCTATTGCTTTCTGCTTCTGTCTTAAACACTGTTTTCTCTGTGGGGTTTGTATTTTCTCCTAAAAGAATGCTCACACGTTATCTGACAGTAAATGGACCCACTTAAATGTCCCTGATGCGGATGCTGATACGGTGAGTTCTTTGTGGTCCTCCGTGGTCAAGTTTTGTTACACTTTCTACTACTTTTTCCATTATTATCATTATCCATCGATACAACTTAATTACATTGGTGGCTCTTGTTCCATTTCATTCACTTTAATTGGACATTATTACTGCTTGTTTTAATTATATTTTGAAGAGTTGTATGCCTTGTTGGTAGTCTTTGAATGTGATTTGAAAAATTTTACATACCATTTTACATAAAATGAAAATAGCCTGAACTTTTTTACCCGTATACATTAATTTGAGGGACAATTTGAGTCAGCCCTTGCATGGTTCAGTTCCAAACTTAGCCCCTTATCTAGCGTGGCTTAAAAAAAATGGGATTTGCCCAACGCCTATTCAGACAAGAGGTCCAACATTAGCAATTTAGTTGCAGTAACATATGTAGGAGGCTTCTTTTTGAAATCTTTGATGCCTCCTTCAAATCATGAGAAATATAGGTACAAAATATGGATATCACATAGAAACTACCTGTGTCAGTAAAATTAATAATTAGTTATGGGCAAATCCATCCGTTTCGTCTTGCCCAAATAATTCACTAAACTACTAAAAAATTTACAAACAGCAAAAATTCGCAAATGCATTGAAGTCAATGGCCATCAAAATAATGTACATTTGACAATTTTTGACGTGAGCGCCAATTTTTATACATGTGACTATTTTGTCCAAATGCATTAAAGTCAATGGGTTTTCGAATAATTTTGACATGCTAATTGACACTGCTAATTGTGTCCCTGATACGCAGGTTTTTAGCTGATAAGCTAAAAATAGGAGAAGCGTTAGGTTGATCACCACCCCCAAACAGATGCATGTGAGGCAATTTGTCCAGACTGACAGCCTGCAGTCAGAGTGCAAAGCTGCCTCTTGTGGGCTTCCATTGGTAGAGATAATTGGCAGTTCATCCACTGTTATCCACTTGCTTGACCATAGTATTCAGTTAATGGCTTTTTATAATACATTTGTAGCAGTCAAATAATTTTAAAATATTATGAAGATACCAGTTAATAGTTGGTATACCTGCTCCTTAATGTCAAGCCCTATTAAAGATATGTCAGTATTTTTGTTACAATCCTGCATTTTTCATTCTTCTACTGTGAAAATTTGCCCAACTGAGCAAAATTTACCTTATTTTCATATTGTTTTGTTTAAAAAAAACATTCTGTAAAAGGTTTACACCTCTTTTAGACACTGCAAGCACTGAATAATAATGTATTCCCCTAAAATTATGTTGATTTTTTACAGCTCTTAAAATCAGCAACCTTAAAATACTGTTTTTGAAGGGGAATGTGCTGTGTGGAATTTTGAGTTGCCTTTCTAAATGCAGTATCTTAATCATATGCAGTTGCTGAACACAAACTATTTATGTTTTGCACTTGTCTTATCCTGACAAATTAATTATTTTCATAATGCAGCCTGACAAACCAGTAAAGTGTGTAATGACCACTGCTGTAATTAACAAAGCTATTATAGTTCATTCTGGCTCCTTTACAGTAGGTACATTTACACCAGTGCAGTATACCATAGCTGCAAATCAAATGTATACTGTAAATATCAACCTGACTGTGTAAAGACACAAGAATAAAGGTCAGGTATTGTTTTTTAAAGGGTAAAAGAAAAAATACACATTAACTTAAAGGAGAAGGAAAGGTTAAAACTAAGTAAGCCTTATCAGAAAGGTCCATCTAAATATACCAGTAATCCCCCAAAGTAGTGCTGCTCTGAGTCCCCTGTCAAAAGAAACACTGCATTTCTTTCCTTCTATTGTGCACACATGGGCTTCTGTATCAGACTTCCTGCCTTCAGCTTAAACCTCATTGCCCTGGGCAAGAGCATGCTCAGTTTGCTCCTCTTCCCCCTCCCCTCTCTGCTGTAATCTAAGCCCAGAGCAGGGAGAGACTCAGGCAGGAAGTGATGTCACACCATGTTAATACTGCAGCTCCTATCCTAAACAAACAGAGAGTTTCTAGAGCTTTTTACTCAGGTATAGTAAAACATTCTACAGAATAAATATAGCATTCTAGCTTGCACTATTGCAGCTAATCTATTGGCAATAAAATGCCTCCATAGCTTTCCTTCTCCTTTAAAAGACTGTAATTCATATGATCCATTGTGAGATCAACACATTGTGACACAACAAGGAGGACAGCAATGACATTCTGACAGGCAGTCAGCTCTTGTTGCTTACATCAGATCAATCTTAATGCTGTATGTTCCAGTTGCCTTTGTCCTTACAGCTTTTTACAGAAACTATACAACTTCCTTACATTGTGTAGCCTTCAGTCAAAAGTCAGCTCTTTTAGCAAGAGGAGCCAGTCTGGTTTGCAGGTGCCATTCTGTACACTGTTTTCTTATGTTACAATCTGTCAGATAAGAAACAAAAGGCCCATAAGTAATATAGTAAGTTAGGTTGAAAAAAGACACGTCCATCAAGTTCAAACTTATAACTCTAATTTAATTAGTTGATCCAGAGAAAAGCAAAAACTCCATTTGAAGCCTCTCCAATTTGCCTCAGAGGGAGAAAAAATTCCTTCCTGACTCCAAAATGGCCGGACTAGTTCCTGGATCAACTTGCACTATGAGCTATCTTCCATAAGAATGACCCCTTCCTGTTGTGAATGCCCCTTTTAATATAGCTCAAGACCTTTTTGGCCCTTGATGCCGCTGACATTGCATTGCTTGTGTGGGGGAATCGCTCTTTAGGTAGTAGCAGCAACTCCTTTCACATAGACAGTAGACAGTACACAGGTTTCCAGCTGATCTCACGTGTGCATTTATTTAACACAGCAGCTTAAACACCAACATAACAGTTCATACCCTTTGGAAAGGCAGTAAACAAAAATAGTCCAGCTGTACTGGTAAATGAAAATGTCCTTTTCCCAAAGGTCCACAGTCACCCACTTGGGCAATATAAGTCCAGCAAACTAAATTAACTGTTAACTCACAGTCCTTTGGAGATTCCTTGTGCTTTTCTTTTGGAAGCAGCCGCTCCCCAAACGCTTAAGGCAGTATCTGGTAGCCAGTCCTTGCTACCAGATAACTTGTCTCTTTCTATAAACTTGTGCCCAGCAATAAAAGTCCTTATGCTTTGAACACAGGTAACCTGCAGTTACTATGCAAACTTTTAACACAGCCCTCCAGTAGCTCTCCTTTCTCTCTCTCCAGGGCAGAGAGCAGCCTTAATTGAGACCCCACCTTTTTACTCCAGGTGAGGCTAATCTCTTCCCTGCTACTCAGAGCCTCATTTTCACATCCCTCTGCATTGCTTCATAGAGAATTCTGGGAGGGATATACTTTCCATCTATGATTTTCCCAACCATGCTACACTTGCTATAGCCAAGTTTATTATCTACAAGGACTCCAAGTCCATAATGGATTTGCCTAGTGCAATCCCATTAAGGGTATAATTGGCTTGGATATTTTTACAACCTCTTGTCAATCCCTCTCTGTGATACACTGGACTATTTAATTGTTTATTAAAAGTTATGTTTTATTACGTGTACATATATACATTCGAGCTTCTGGACTAGGTGGGTGGGAGGGTGCAAGCAAGTGGGTTAGTTCTTTTTCTCTTTCTTTTCATATTTGATTTAAATACATGACCCTGCACACCATCCACTGTTTTTTAATTGATGGAAGGTGCTTCACAAATACTTCTTGCATACATATTTTTAAAATCCATTAACAATACTGTAAAACACGAGATGCTACTGAAATAAGGTGATTTTTTAATAATATAATATAGTAGCATAAATACATGTCTAATCTTCAGAGGGCCCGGTCTAGCTGCACGCACACCCCTCCGCTCCTCTCCTCTCCATCAGCTACAATCAAAAAGCATTTCGCTCCGCCCTGCCCTTTCCCCACCGATTCCCCTCAATTACTTGTGGCAGGTGCAATCTTTCTAACAGTGTCCAGGGGGATTACATTTCAGCAGACCCGCAATGTCCAAGCCCCCTGCCCTCTGCACCCACACAAACACACCAATATCCCTTTGAAACGTAATGTTGCAGAAGGGCTAGCTATTTTCTAGCTCCCACACTCACAACTGACAACTGAGAATGAAGAATGGGGAGGTTCTTATTTTTTTTTCGTTGTGTAGCTAGAAGTTATAATGCAGTAACAATTAGAAGGATACAACATCGGCATCCTCTGTATAACACTGTAAATATTTTATTGACATATAATACTGTACCTCTGTGGTATTTATTACCTCTGCTTTTTTTCTTTTTCAGAGAAGTCTGACCAGCATTAGTCTTTATAGTGAAACAGGAGACTACGGGAACCTTAGGATCACAGGCGAAATCCTCCTGAACATAAATTATAGCTACAAAACTGGTGCATTAAATGTTGTAGTAAAGAATTGCAGAAATCTAGTAGTTGCAGATGAAAAGAAGAACAGAACGGACCCGTAAGCATGTTGTTTATACTTTTGTTCACTTTTAACGCCTTATTAAGCCATTGCAGATATTAGCGGCTCAACATTTTAAAGCTCAATAATATACAAAGTACAACTCATCAAATATAGTTGGGAATAACCATTAATGTCTAATGCATCTATCTTCAGAAAGACATCTATATATTCATAGCTGTGAATATAGCACCTTCTATAGCACCTTCTTGAATCAGTATTAAATATTGATAATTCAGCACTGAATGGCAGCCTAATCTAAAACATTAATAAAATATTGTACAAAGCAAAATATGGATTTACTCAGTGGTGGTGAGAGTTCATAATTGTTAAATAATTTAACAAGAAAGCCTCATCACAATAAAAAGGTAAAGGCAAAATAATGCTTGCACTTTAGCTGCTTTTCATCCATAATTGTCTGAAAGGCAAGCATATCTTTACTATAATGCCTTGCAAATTGTTAAAGTTATACAGTCCAGTATTGCATCAGTACAAATATCATATATTCACCAACCGTATTCTGACTAACCAGACTGATCAGTACTAACATAATTAATGTTTGTCCTCATTCTTCTGCTAATATGAGATAATTCTTTTTTGTTCACCTGTAAAGCCATTTGTGATCTTTTGCTGTTTGCAATTATAGATATGTCAAAGCATATCTTCTCCCTGACAAGTCACGCCAAAGTAAACGCAAGACTAAAATAAAGATGAACACAACTGATCCAGATTTTAATGAAACACTCAAGGTGAGATTATTTGCAGAGTTTTATCTAAATAGAATTAGCAAATCAATGTAATGCCTATACGCTCTTCATTGTGGCTTGTTCAATAGGAAAGGAGTGATTTGGTAATACAGAAATTATTCTATATGGCTTTGATTAAATTCACTATGCCTATATCGTTCTGCCACAGAAGAAATAAATTCTGACTTCCACTCTAACCCACGAAATGCATTTAAGTGCTATAGACTTACTTTTATTTTCAATGCACGTTATCAATTTGCTGATACGCATCAGTTTTATTCATTTGAAACATGTTTGCAATGTTTATTTTCTGGCTTCATCTTCATGAGTTTGGGAATTATCCCGTATCCTCTTTTCATGTAACCTAGCAACTGTCAGTGGAATTGGATGGACCAGAGCATGCTGTGAAGCTTAAGTAGGCATATTTCTTGTTTGTTAAGGATTTTATATTAATTTTTTTTGTTCTGATGTGAACATCTGAAGGTTTGAAGTAGACGTTTATATTAAACTCCAGTTACTTGTCATGAGTAAATCCAATGGTACAGAATAACCTTGTAAAGTAATTTAAAATCATGGCAATTAAGGATCTAAACAAGTCAGCTTGTTAGAATGTAATAAAAAAATCACAAAAATTTGTTTCATTTATTTCTGTATTTCCTTTTGATTATTTTTAGAAGTCTAAATATGTGTAGTTTTCATT
The DNA here is from genome assembly GCF_017654675.1 of Xenopus laevis. Lineage (NCBI taxonomy): Eukaryota > Metazoa > Chordata > Amphibia > Anura > Pipidae > Xenopus > Xenopus laevis. The sequence goes on along the minus strand of NC_054374.1, from coordinate 50,765,215 downwards.
TGAACAAGACAGCCATTATTTTTAAAACTATATATTCTAAAAGTAAGCAGTTATTTTTTATTATAATGTTTTATTAATTATTCTTTTCTGCAGATGGTATGTTATGCTTTGCTTTCTTTAAATGACTAGCTATATATTTAAAAAATAAGTTTTTAAAATATTTTACATTTTTTAGACAATCTCTTTATGATTATCAGATGAACTGATTTCATATGTGTCTGATTGTACAGTATAATGATTGTCAGGTTTGGACACAGTTAATGGGCTGGGCATGGTGCAGCTGCTTTATCCCCCTAGAGCCCAGAACAACAAAGTAATACCTTGTAAATTGCAAAAGTACTTAGGAGAACACTTTAAGCTTATTTAATTTAATTAAGCAGTTTTGTCTAATTTTGGACCAAACACTGAAAACTGCAATTTCATTAATGTAAGGATGTTAAAGTAGTATGGGTATGGGAACTATTATCCAGAATGCTTGCAACCTTGAATTTTCCATATAAGAGATTTAGCTGAATTTATATCTGAATATGGATCACCATACCATAAGTCTGCTACAAATCATTTAAACATTAAATAAACCCAATATGATTTTTTTGCAACCAATATGGATTCACGCAGCTTAGTTACCATCAAGTACTAGGTAACTAAGTACAGGTTTGAGACCTGTTCCAATGAGGTTTCATTATGATAGTTTGGATTAGGTACTAGCTACTATTTTATTATTACAGAGAAAAAGGGAATCATTTTTAAAAACTTGGATTGTTTGATTATAAAGAAATTTATGAGAGATGGCCTTTCCATTATTCTAAGCTTTCTGGATAACGGTTTTCTGAATAACGGATCCCATACCTGAACATCTCTCTGGATAATGAGTTTTCTGAAAAGGGATCCAGTGCCTGTAGTAGTATTGGTACAATTATTTTTATTACAGGTATGGGATCCCTTATGTGGAAACCCAGGCCCCTTTTAAGGTTTAAACGTTGATGCCCACTGGCTCATCTGCGGGGGACATCATTTGAGCGAGACCCTCTGAAGATGCCACTTCTATTGAGTTTCAATGATTTTTAGCTGACTTAAATGGTGATCCAATTACGGAAAGATTAATTCATTGGAAAACCCTGGGTTTCAAGTATCCTGCATCCTGGATAATATATTCTACTCCTGTATTGACATGTATTTATAAATCACCAACATATTGTACAAGACTGTACAACAGAAACATGCAAATATCTTACAAAAACTGGCAATACACATGGTACAGAAGGTAGTGCTCATAATTTTATTCAAATAATAAAAAGATGAAGCTTGCATAATTAAAAAATAAGCAGCTTTACAGTTTAGCTGTAATTCAGTTTTTTAAGCAATTCTAATGTTATTTGTAAATGTTTTTGCTTTTGAAAATAGTATATATCTTTCTTTTTTCTTGAGTCTGTTAATCTGGAACACACTTAAGGTGGCCATACACGGAGAGATCCGCTCGTTTGGCGATGTCGCCAAACGAACGAATCTCTCTCCGATATGCCCACCTTGAGGTGGGCAATATCAGGCTGATCCGATGGTGGGCCCTAGGGCCCAACGATCGGATCCTAACGAATGGGAGCGGGCGGTCGGATTGTGGGACCGCATCAACGAACAGATGCGGCCGCAATCCAACGGGATTTTTAGTCCCATCCGATCGAGATCTGCCCGACTTTCGACCAGATCTCGAGCAGGGAAGCCCGTCGGGGAGCCCCATACACTGGCCAATAAGCTGCCGACTCGGTCTGTCGGCAGCTTTTATCGGCCCGTGTATGGCCACCTTTAGGGGCATATTTATCAAGGGTCGAGTTTCTAAAAACTCCCATCAACTCCCATAAACTGGAAATTCATAAAATAAAATGACCAGTCGAAATGTATTAAAAAAAAAAAATAATTTATTGCGTAAATAGGATCGACCCACAAACTCAAATCGAATTCAATCGAATTAGATTCGAATTTTTTCACCAAAAAAAAATTTTTTTTTCAAGAGTCCACCAAATGACTCAAACGATTTTAGGAGGTCCCACATAGGCTAAAACACAAATTTGGCAGGTTTTAGATGGCGAATAGTCTAATTCAAACTCTTAAAACAGATAGTACATGATAAATTTTGAATTGTTTTTAAACTCAAATCAAATTTGAACTATTCCCTAGTCAAATTACACTAAAATAAACTAGAAATTCGAATTAAAAAATTAGAACTTTCAATTCGACCCTTGATAAATCTGCCCCTTAAGGTTAGGACTCCACGAGCAAATGAAACAAAAATAAGGTAAGAGATAGAACTGTCGCATGGTGTTGCAGCGTTGATCCGACGCGACATGACTGTCGGATGCAGACGCTGCACAGCGCGTCGGATCGCGACAAAATCGCTCGTGGAGTCCTACCCTTAAGTGTTATGAGGAATTGGAGTCTGGGCTAAAAGACCGCTGACTGTGTTTGACACATAAAAGCAGAGGTGTAATTCTTCATCAACAATTTAAGTGCCAGTAATTGCAGAGTATAAAAGTATCATTGATTCAGATTTCATTTTGATTTGCTCCAAAACACATGTCTTCTACAATATGGGGTGAAGGTGTGAAAGGTACAAGGTGACTGTTGTGAATGCTGATTTCTAAATTCTTCTAAATTCTGTAATCTGTGTTAAGACTACCGTGTGTGTCCCATATATTTCTACCCTTCAATGTTGCAACACAAGCACTGCCAGACTATGCACAATTTTCATAGCTTTAATACGCAAATATAAACTTGTGTTATCCCCACCATGTGACCTGTCTGGCATCACTCTTTTCACATATAAGATCTTCTCAGATCATCCCTGCACTCCAATATAGACAGAAGAGAGCCTGGCCAAGTACATAGATGCAATACAGTATGCTAGATTGTTAGCTCACAGTAGCCATTGCACAACTTATAAGCAACCTGTAAAACAGTTTACTTTGTCTATATAAATAAATATAAAAATGAACCAAAAATCTAAATGTGCTCAGATATTTATTAAAAGAAGCCATTAGTTATGAATGGTGTTTATGTGTCCTCGCAGTACATCATCAGTCACACACAACTTGAAACAAGAACTTTACAGCTGACTGTATGGCACAATGACAGGTTCGGACGTAACAGTTTCTTGGGTGAAGTCGATATTCCGTTAGATTCTTGGAATTTTGAAAACCAAGAAGATGAATGTTTCCCATTACAACCTAAGGTAATTTTTTTTTTGTATTGAAACAATCTATTTTTTGGAGAAATATAACATCTATTATTTTAAGTTTCTTTCTACATAAATCTATAAGATCTTAAAGGGGACTCGTCACCCAAAAAAAATATTCCAAATCCTATTTTATCACATTAGTCAAGCAAAATTAACTTTAATTACACTGTATAAATTATTTGAATTTTGTTTCCTTCAGTCCGGGTTGTCCTATGTATAGCAAGTAGGTCAGAGCCATTTTGTAGGCACTGTTATTAAGGCATGGAGGAGGGGCAGGCAATATTTGATTGACAGTAGAGATTTTTAAATGTGTTTACAACTGCTATGAATGTTTTAATAAAAAATAGAGTTTGGATTTCATGTTTATTTGAAAATAACTTTTATTATACAGTTTTTATGTCTGGGTGACAGGTCCACTTTAAGAGAGAAATTACCAGGCTTTTTGCTCAGCAACTATTCTTTACAGTGTCTGTTAAGTAAATGATAGACTATTATTAATTATGGACCATAGTAAAATTGGATCTAAAACTCCATGTTAACATCACAAGCTTCCTGTTTTGTGGGACTTTGTATAAACCAGCAAATACAACAGTCCTGTGACAGAAAATGACCTCCTGCCTTTATGACTACTCTGTCAGTGATGAACTGCCATAGTTCACCAAATGCAAAAGGGCAGGTTAGTGCTCTCTATGTTTGAGCCACTAGCATCATCTGTAAGTAGGTAGTAAGGAGTGGCATGTAGGGTAGAGGCATAGTGACAACTGTAGGGTAGAGGCACAGTGACAACTATTTGGAACTTCCCATTACAGTCAGATGGAAGGAACACATGGTAAACATAAATGATCATATATAGATATATTCAGTGTTATTTTACTTTAGAACACGGCTATGTTTACTAAAGAATTTCCTAATCTGTCTACATCATCATTAAGCAGAAACAACAGCATCATAATATAAAATGTCTGATCAAAATTTTGTTTTTAAGATGGACCTGGTCTCTGATGTCACTTTACAATATAAGGGAGAAATAACAGTTGGTTTATGTTATATTACTCCTGAGAAAAACCTGACTCTTCCTTTAGATAAAGTTACAGGTATGCTAACAAATGCTACAGCCATGCATTCCAGGTTATTGTGTCTTATGTATTTTGAGCATCCATGGTGGAGGGAATGAGTTCCTGAATGAGTTTTTCCAGTCCTAGTATAGTTGTAAATATGAAAGCTACTCTACAAGTCAGTACTATATTTTATGCAGTATAATTATTTTTAGTTATTTAGTAATTATTTTGTGTATATATTAGTAGTAGTAGTAGTGTGTTTAGTAATATATTATTATTATTTTTTTATTTTTAATTTATCATATATTTAGTATATTTAGCATTAGTTAGTATTAGTATTAGCTATTTTTAGGTGTCTCAGTGGTGAGGGATAGTCACCCTTTGTATAGTGATGTATGTAAAGTTCACAATACATTTCTGTGTTTTTTAAACCACCATCCTATGTGCAGGGGCTAATTTCATGCACCAGGTTCATTTGAACAAAGAGAAATATCCATGATCATAATTTGAGTGAGAGTAGGTTATGAGAATGCAATCATGGTTGCATGTGTCCCATGCCTCAAGACTTAACTTGTATAACTATATGACTGTTATACAATTTAATGAGGCTAGCGAGAATATAGCCAACATATTACAATGTATAATGATAAACATGAGGAGCACTACAACAACAAATAACATGTCTACCGTCTGACCAGTTCTTATCATACTTAGCAGAAAGGTCAGCCTCATAATCAGTTTTTTGGAACATGTTTTTCCTTTCATTTTGATGAAGAAACATTGTGATATGTACAAAATATATGTTTGTGTTTGTTTCAATGTCATGTTTTGTATTTTTTCTCAACAGGGAAAAAAAGTTTTAAGAAATCAAAAAAAGTAAGTGTTAAAGTGCCAAGTGGAGGACTGGTAGAAGTGCATATAAAAGATGCCAAAAACTTAACTGCAATGAAATCTGGGAGTTCTTCAGACACATTTGTCAAAGGGTAAGCATTAGTACTATTTTTATGTCTCTTAATGAATTGATATTGATATCATTATTGTATTTAGCAGCATATTTACTGGATCATGGGTCCTGTGCTGTAGACAGGGACAGTAAATGGCTCCTCTGTGGTTTCAGTCAGGAGCCCAGTTCATTCTATACTGAGAAACCTGCAGTCATTGTTGGATCTGAGTGGTCTTCACTCAAATGCTGTTATCAACTGCCTGCCTACTCCTTTACTGTGAAGGAGGACTCACTGAAAATGACTTTTGTAGCTTTTACAACTAGCTGTAAATTTTTGATGGTGTTATGAAGAAAATTGAATATCACTCTTAAGGGAGAATGTAAAAATTGCAAGTAATGTTTAAAATGGCATGTTTGCAAATGTTTAGCACTGCTCACAATGTAAAATCATTTACTTGCGAATATTACATTGCTAAGCAAAGGATAGCATTAACACCTGCTCTGCGATTGTGAAATTTTATTACATACACTGAGAATGTTGGCAACAGCCATTGGGTTGCAAACTTTGCTAGAAAGTCATTGAGGTCTGTAATCGGTCAAAAAGGAATCTTGGAAAAGTAGTCAGCACAACGATTATCTCTCCTGTAGAGACTTGGTGCACATTCCTCAGTGGCCACTTTCCACTGATATCACGACAGCCTTTGTATTTAGAACAGCACCAGACTGTGAAACTTTAGTGTTTAAAAAGCCTTTATTTCAGCTTTGGGCATCACCGCAACGTTTCAGGCCATGCAGCCTTTTGTCAAGCTTACTGACGCTCCATTAAACATGCTTTTTATACTCTCCAACACCATCTAGTGGTCATTTACAAAAATAGAACTATAACTCTCATAACAATCAGAGTAGAGTAACAATACCAAACGAAGACAATGTCCATATAAATATTATAAGTAGGTGCTCAAACCTTAAGGTGAATATTCGACAGCAGGTGTATATAACAAACATCTGTAAAACATAAGTGAATAAAAACACATTAAAAAGATTTTTTATGTTAAAATACAGGTTATTATCTTTCTGATTATCGGTCAAAAAGGATGCAACATTTATATCTATATCGCTAATGAAATATACTACTTTATGATAAGGATCCAGTAAGGAATACTTACTCCCCATTGCTTAGGGAAATTGTAAAAGAGTTGGTTTACGTTATGGTTAAATGTATGTTATAGAAACCTCGGCAACCCAAACACAATTACTCTGTGAGTAAATCTGGGCTACAATTATATTTGTTATTTCTACTCTTTATTACTTTTTTATTGCTATTCAGGCCCTCACTATTCATATAATCTCATGTTCAATTCACTGCCTGGTTGCTAGGGTAAATTGGATAGCAACCAAACAGCTATCAGGTTATAGTTTTACAATCCGTTTTCCCCCAAGTTTCTAAAACCAGAATCTTAGCAGGCATCAGGTTGTATGATTTTTATTTTTACAAATGCCTTTGGAAAAAAATGTGATTCTGAGAAATAAGTTTGCAGCAAACCACCATCAGAAACAGTAACAAATCAGCCCCATAATATCTGGCATTAGTCACTTATGAAATTCTGTATGTTAAAAAATTGATGATATTTTATAACTCACATGTGTTAATTTTTATATTATACAGATATCTGCTGCCAGATAACAATAAATCATCAAAGCACAAAACACCAGTAGTAAAAAAGACTGTTAACCCAGAATGGAATCACACGTTTACATTCGCTGGTTTGCAGACATCTGACTTATCGAATGTCTGTGTAGAACTGACAGTGTGGGGCAAAGAGTCTTTGACTAATAACGTTTTTCTTGGAGGAGTCTGCTTGGGATGCGGCAGTGGTAAGTCCATAACAGTCAATGTGCTTAAAACAAGTGTTGGTGAAACCCTGCTGGAAACTGCAGTTTTTTTTTAACTTAAGTACAATAGCACATATGTGCTTTGCTTCTTATAGGAAGTCATCCTCCAGCAGTTAACAAAGTGCCTGAATGTACCATTGCATTGTAGAGCATGGGAATCACGATCAGTGGACTAACTAGTGTGCCCCCCGCCAAAAGAAAAAAAACACTTTGGAGGGGCCTGGTGCACAGAGATCCCTACCTTCCCACTATTCGCTTCTGCGAGCCCACTCCCTGACCCCAGCCAATGTCTTCTGTTCAATGTGTCCTCCCTTCCAACTCACAGGTAGGAGAGTGCCTGGGAAGGGGGAGTTTATATAGTTAAAGTGAGAAGACATTGGCCCGGACTAGGGGTAGACGACACAGGAGACACGTGCCTGGCACCCCCAAGCTTTTCTCTTGGCGCAATGCTTCTGCATACCCCTGCCCATGACCAACAGTCTTGTGTGCCACTGCCATAAATAAGCAACATTAAAAAGGCATAGGGAGGAACATTAGTGCCCCTTCTCCCATCCCCACACCCCCCCCCACAACATCCCACATCAATCAGATGCACTTTGCTCTTAATTTTTAATACTGTGAAGATATTCCTGGACACAAATGAGTACTAAGGGGCACAATTTTAAATGTAACGTCCCAAATGTTATGTATGTGGCAAAGATGCCGAATTTTGAAAATCTAAATAATGTAAACTCTATGAGCAAATGCATAAACGGTGTTTCAGTTTTTAATACTTATTGACCAAAGGTGTAATAAAAGGTGCAAAGTGTGCTACTTGTCTTTACATACCTCTATCTAAGCAGTCTTTCAGCAGGTCGTATTTATTGGTCTGCTTTTTAAAAGCAAAAATCGTATTGGTTGCTGCGCATGACTATACCTGTGTAAATCTTGCACTTATAATTACAGTAACTATTGTTTCAGTAATAGGGTTTCCAGTCTACTTTGCGGAAATTTGAAACACAGTGTATTATTTTATTTGCTGCTTTTATTATGCTATACTACACTGAGATTTCCTATAAATCATTCTGGGTTTTTTTCTATCTCCTTTAAAATTCCTAGGTGTAAGTTATGGTGATGTTGTAGACTGGATGGATTCTCATGGGGAAGAGCAATTTCTATGGCAAAAGATGATGGATAATCCAGGAACTATGGTTGAAGCAACATTAATGCTGCGGCCGACCATGGCAAAGAAGAAATACAGTAGCGTAAAAGCTTAGACACCCAACATATACTGAAACTGATTACAATTTGAACTCAAAAAGAAAGTGTTTTTTTAAGAAGACTCATTTAGTCGCTGTTAGTACTATAATTAAGCACATTTTTAGGTGGATATGCAGAACATGTATTATAATGCCAATAACATTTTTCACAAACCAATTTTAATGCATTTCACAGGAATAAAGAGACTGTTAATTTGCAGCACCCTATCCTTACATATATCACATCTGCTTAATAATGTCTTAATTAGCCTTTATGTAGTCATTAGCATGGATTTTCACGCACAGAAATATCAGACAGAAATTCATAGCATTGCTGCACACCAGAAAACTCTGGAACACAAATTATAATCCTTAATGGTATGAAAATGAAGGGACTTTGCACACAAAATGCAAGACATGTTGGTCATTTTGAAGCATTTGCATTCGACCATGTGTTTGGTATGTCATAAAATATTGTATAAAATTATGTCACCATATGTGTTAATATACTGACACCTGTACATACACATTAAAGGAGCAGTACACCTCATTGTTCAACATTAGTGCAATGAATAAGGCTTTTGCTGAATATTCTTTTGCCTGTTTTTAATCATTGTAATCAAGTAAATGCGTGTTTTTTTTTTCTTGAGCTTAACTTGAAGATGGAAGCTACTCCATGTTTAGTAACATAGAGTAATTACTTGATAATTACTAGTGCACAAACAATCCTCCTGCTTATTTGTAGGCCAAAACAGTAGGGGAAGGGCACTGGTAATCTAATACAAGGTCAAAACATGGAGTTTCACTCTCACTGTTTGCCCCATTTAGCTTCAGGAATAACAAAAACCATAGATTTTTTGTAATTAAAACAATAAACAAAAAGTATGTCCAGGACAAGTCTTATTGATTGAGCTCATTCTGAATAAGAGTGTATTTTGCTCCTTTAAAAAAAGAATGACTTGATGTTTCTGTTATTAGCACTTTAGTGAGTATGGAATAACAGGTATAAAAGTATAACTGCAAAATTTTGCATTTTGCCTCCCCAGAAGTTTGTTTCATAATTTGAATTTCAGTCTCTAGTTTTGGACTTCTTTTGTGGATGCCACAACCCCCTCTTTCTAAGGCACGTACCTTGCAGTCTCGTCGTTGCTGTTGTCGAAAGGCAGGTCAAGGGAGAGAGCAGATGTTTCAGGTGGGTCCTGGTTGGTGTAGTCCGCGATGGTCAGGGCCCACGGGGCCCATCTAGCAGAAAATCATATAGATATCTATCAAACAGGTTCAAAATCCTGACACAGCGATGCAGTCCTCTCCCAGTGAGCCTTCCTGGGGCCAACAGATGTGGCCCAGCACATGATTTTGCAAAATGAGCAAATCTTACTATCTTACAAGTCTTAGGTAACCTTTAAAACAGTAGTGCCCATACTATACTAATGTGAGGTCTACTTTTAGTCATGATTTCATAATATGATCTAAGCTTTGTTAGCTCTCTGCTCCATGGGAAATATTAATTAAATATTGATTTATACCTTTGATATAAATGATTTATAAGAAAATTAATATATAACAAACAACGATTTCTAATGTGACCTTAACATAATAGATATCTGAATGAAAAGAATGAAATATGAGGGTGATTTTAGACAAGCGGGTCGTTGTATTGAGATCTACTGATCACCATCTAAAGGTCTTCTGGTGCGTGACCAAGATGGCGCGGTGAGCAGACGTGTTTGCCTAGAGCTCCGCGCACCGATCCTTTAAACCCGGCTATTTACCCGACCGCCAGTCTCCCAAGAGAGGTACAGTTGCCCGCACGCATCCGCACAACGATGCGGAGGAATACTCCGAAGCCAAAACCGGAGGCGGCGTCACGGTTGGAGCGCTTTGCCCGCGATCCTGTTCAGCCACCATCCCCCAAGCCGCCTAGTCAGCCATCTTCCCCTCTAGGCCCTGAGCCCGACCAGCAGGCTGCGCCTACCGAACCCACGCTGGGAGAGGTGCTGGCCGCCATTATGGAGAGCCGTGCATCCAGCACGGCGCAGTTTGAGGAGCTCAGGGTTGACATCTCCCTGCTGCTGCAGAAGGTGAGAGACCGCACCAAGGCCTTGGAAGATAGGGTCTCTGCTATAGACGACGCCATGCCTCCTCTCCACACTGATGTGCAGGCCATGAAGCTGCAACTTAAGGCTGCTTTAGAAAAATCTGATGACCTAGAAAATAGGTCGAGACGCAGCAATGTCAGGATTGTTGGGCTGCCTGAAAGGGTGGAGGGCACTAACCCTACGGTCTTCATAGAGGGCTGGCTCCAAGAAACTTTGGGGCCTAATACCTTTTCCAAAGTTTTTATTGTTGAAAGAGCCCACCGAGTCCCTGCGAGGCCTCCCCCTCCAGGAGCCCCCCCACGTCCCTTTCTCCTGAAGCTACTTAACTACCGGGACAGGGATGCTGCCCTTACAGCTGCCAGAGAAAAGGGCCCAATTCAATACCAGGGGGCTACTGTGTCTTTGTATCCGGATTTTTCTCCTGTCATCCAGAAGCAGCGGGCTGAATTTACAGGTATCAAAAGGCGCCTAAGAGAAGCACAGCTAAAGTACAGTATGCAATATCCTGCGCGCTTGCGCATCCAGGATGGTGACCGTGTGCTCTTCTTCTCCAAACCTGGGGAGGTTGATGACTGGCTTAACAGAAGGGGCCCTCGCCGATCCCCGAGCAGGAATGATTGACTGCGGCATGCCTCGCCTCAAGGTCCATATGAAGCTGCCTTAAACCGCAGGAAACCTCTAGCTTTTCACCCCATTCACACCTGGGTGACAACCTTTTTGGCAATGCTACGGGCATCAAAAATCTGCAGTGGATTATGCCATTTCCCTCCCCCCTCCATTTCCCCCCTTTTTTTTTTTTTTTTTTTCTCGGTGGATTTCCTATTGAGAACAGTCTTTTCCACACTTGATCCCTATTACTGGATCCCCAACTGTGCTAATGGGCCACTACCTCGCCCCAGGGTGGGAATGTGACCTCTTGACTCTACTCTGCCCATCCCGGCTGCACCGCCTTCTACTATGGAACTTACTTCCCACTTTCTGCCATAGGTGTGACATGGCTTTTTGGTTAAGCACCGACGTCCGGCCCCGGGTTGGGGTTTTTTTTTTCTTTCTTTTTTTTTTCCTTCCCTCCATATATTTTCCTCTCTTGGGTCAATATCTCTGCCCCCATGATGGGGGCCACGCTTGTATTCTGTCACAGGGTAACTGTTCAGCACACCAGTGCGGGCCTCAGCTTTGGGCAATCGTTGGGACTTGTTGCCACCCTAGATCCCGTAGGAGGGACTGTTCTTTAGCAGATATCTAGGGACTGAGCCCCTGTTTGGGTTCTTAAGCGTTATGGGTATTAGACTCGCTCAAGTTTGGGGGGTGAGTAGGGTGGGGTGGGTATGTAGTATTGTTGGGTTTATGTTTCAATGTGTTTCGCAGACTACTCACTGTATGTTGACTGATGTACTATGTATACTGAATGTGCTCGCTATGATTTTCCATTGGCTTTGTGTTACGGGATGGACACTTCGTTTGGCCTGGCATATACCCGTTTCTGTGAGTTATGGCTAGTTTCTCAATCCTCTCGTGGAACGTGCGAGGCCTCAATTCTAAATTTAAGAGGAGCCTAATGTTCAACTATCTGAAAAAATACCCCCGTCTATCCTTCTTCTCCAGGAGACGCACCTTACTGGGCAAAAAATTATAGCATTGAAAAAGCCATGGGTGGGTTGGCATTTCCACTCTACCTTCTCCTCGCACTCGAGGGGGGTTTCTATATTGATCAGAAAAAGTTTGCCTTTTGAGCTCTTGAAGCTCCACTTAGACCACTATGGCAGATTCCTGATACTCCATGGCCTTTATTGCCAACAAACCCATCCTATTAGTTAACATATATGTGCTGCCGCCATTCGCAGTGTCGATCCTGGACCTAATGGTGACTAAGCTTTCTGAATTCCCCCCCAGCCCACTCTGTATCCTTGGGGATTTTAATTGCTGTTTAAATCCTTCTTTGGACAAACTAGGCCCCGACCCCCGCACTCTGACTAACCTTACCTCATGGGCAGAGGCCCTGCACCTAACTGACCCCTGGAGATGGAAACACCCATCTCAAAGAGAATTCTCTTGTCACTCCCCAACCCACAAGACCTTTTCGAGAATTGATCTGGCCCTTGTCTCCGTGGAACTCTTGCCCATTATTGACCAGGTCAAGTATCTACCTCAGGCCCTCTCTGACCATTCCCCGTTACAACTCACTTTACGGTGGAACCCTGCGGCCACTGATAGTGGCGGCTGAGCCCTCTTTGGCTCAAAAACAATACTGTGGCCGATGCTAATGCCCAAGCTTATGGGGATTATTGGACCTGTAATGTGGGTTCTGCCCCCCAACAAACATTATGGGATGCTTCCAAAGCAGTTATGCGTGGTGCTCTCATGGGGGCCATATCACAAGCTAGAAATGCTACTTTAGAACGAGTCTCTGCTGCGGAATACGATCTCCAGCAAGCTCTCTCTATACACACTCAGGACCCTACCTCTGCTAATTACACTGATCTGTTGAAGGCTCAAAATACCCTTTCTCAGGCCTCTATTTCCCTCACCAGGAAAGCCCTTCTCTATCCAGAATCAACGCATTTTTGACCAAAGTGTCAAAAATAGTAAACTTCTGGCGTTTCTGGCCAAGCAACACTCTGCACCCTCGGCGGTTTCACGCATCGTACTAGACGATGGCTCAGTGGTCACGGAACCTAGGCTCATAACACAAGAATTCGCTACCTTCTACCGAAATCTCTACACCACCACGGCACTGTATTCCAAAGCCCAACTCCAGCATTTCTTAGATTCCATCCCCATACCATCGCTTTCCCTTACCGATCAAGCTTTTCTAGACGCACCTATCACTCCCCAAGAGGTTAAGGATGCCATTGCCTCACTGCCCCCTAATAAGACGCCAGGGCCGGATGGCCTCCCTCCCGACTGGTACAAAGCCCTTTCAGATCAAATAGTTCCCAAATACCTTGACACTCTTCAATCGGCTTTTGATAGTAACTCATTGCCCCCCTCATTCAATGAAGCCCTTATAGTAGTTATCCCCAAACCAGGTAAAGACACTACCCGATGCTCTTCCTACCGCCCTATTTCCCTGCTTAACACGGATGCCAAAATCTTAGCTAAAATACTTTCCTCCCGCCTTCAACGGGTGGTCCCAGACCTGATCCACCCTGACCAATCTGGCTTTATGCCTGGGCGCTCCACCAACATCAACCTTCGCAGACTCTTTACCAACCTACAAATCACTCATGTGGAGGCAGGCACCAGAGTCGTAGCCTCCTTAGACTCTGCTAAGGCTTTTGATTCGGTGGAGTGGGACTTCTTGTGGGAGGTTTTGGCCCGTTTTGGGTTTGGACCCCGATGTTTAACTTGGATCAAGCTCCTTTACAGGAACCCCACGGCGCGAGTTAGAGTTAATGGCCTCATATCGCCCCCTTTTGCATTAACGAGAGGTACGAGACAGGGTTGCCCCCTTTCCCTGGCCCTATTCGCCCTTGCGATTGAACCTCTGGCGATACTGATCAGGCAGTCCCCTCGGATAAAAGGCTTAACCTTTGGCACTATACAAGAAAAAATCTCTCTATTTGCTGATGATCTTCTCATTTACCTGGCCGACCCTAACGACTCCCTTATCGCCCTTTTAGACCTGGTCAACCGATTTGGCTCTTTCTCTGGCTTGCGGGTGAATTGGGACAAGTCTGTTCTCTTCCCCATTGACCCTGACCAACCTCGACCTTTGCCAGCCGAGACCCCCCTAGAGTGGGCCACTCAGTTCAAATACCTTGCCGTGACAATCCAGGCAGATGTTTCCAAATATGTCTCCCTCAACTTGGACCCCCTTCTCACCAATCTGACCACCACACTAACCCGTTGGACGAAGTTACCTTTATCTCTATGGGGTCGAGTCAATCTTATTAAAATGATTTATCTTCCCAAAATCCTTTACTTGCTCCATAATGCACCCATATACCTCCCTAAACACTACTTCAAGCGCCTCAACCAGATCATGATCCCCTTCCTTTGGAATAATAAAACACCCAGAATTGCTTGGACCCGGTTATGTGCCCCGTGTGAGGAGGGGGGCCTGGCTCTCCCCAATTTCTATCTATATTATCTGGCTTCACAACTTTACTACCTGCACTGGTGCTTTCACCCGGACCCGTACAACCCAAACTCGCAGCTACAGGCTCTCCTTGTTGCCTCCTGGGAAGGTCTCCAACATTTTCCATACCGTTCCCTTAGGGATTATAGTCCCCTGCCAACTACTTTGACCACCCCTCACAAATCTTGGCAGGTAGCCTTTAAAATTTTGGGCCATGCTCCTCCGTTACTGTCCCCAAACCTACCTTTGTGGGGTAACTCATACCTACCTCACTTCAGATACCTCCCGGATTTCATATTTTGGCCTAACAGGGACATTAAATGCTTACAAGATCTTCTTGATCCCCAGGTGTTTCCCACATATTGTGCTCTTCAGCGTAAGACCCACCCGACGCCACTTTTGTTATTTCAATACCTTCAGCTTCGACATGCTTTTTACTCCCAATTTGGTACCCTTGCCCCCCAACAGTCCTCCATGGCCATAGAAGAAACCCTCCGTGACCCTAGCCCTTCCAAATTGGTGTCCCGGCTATACCACCGACTTCTACTCTCTGGACCTAAACCCTTTCTGATTACTCAAGAATGGTGGACTAATAAAATTGCAGGTCTTACACAGGAGGACTGGGAGGAGGCGATAGATAATGTGTACGCCGGCCTTATCTCTCTTAAAGATAAGTTGGTTCAGTATAAAATTTTACACCATGTGTATATAACCCCAGTACGTCTTAAGCAAATGGGCCGAATCCCCCTTGACATTTGTCCGAGGTGTCAGCAACCAGGCGCAGACTTCTTCCACCTACTATGGGAATGTCGACTGATTTTACACTTCTGGACGCGAGTGGTTAGCTTTCTAGCTGATAACTGATAATATTTCTCAACCAAATAATGATTTTCGCCTGTTGGTTACAAAAGCCTCAGACATTTATTTTCAGTTATAGTTTATGTCCTGTTAAGTTGTCTAAAAATTAAATTATGCAGCATGTCTTCTTTTTTATGTATGACCATGTGTCTTGGATCCACCAAGCAGAATTTCTGATTGAACTATGCATTGAAATTAATTTGCAATCAAATGATTTATTTCAGTGTACAGTATATTTATTATCTAATAATATCCTTTAGAAAACTGATTTTTTTATTATTGTATATTAATGCACTTACAGGAAATGTATAATTTTTGTTCTCATTTTGTTAAAGGACAAGTTAAACCCTGCCATTTTTGACTTTATGACATTATGCATTGTATAGAGCTGCTATATACTCGCAAATATGCATCAACAATGTTCATTGTGGATACAGTGCTTCTGAACTGTGCAGTTTTCTATATATACCCTTGGCCTTTGGGTGCAACATTTGTATTTCAAATCACACAATGACATCCAGAGTACAAGCACATAAAGCTTCTTGCCTCTGTAAATGTATATAATAGAATGCTTATTTAAAGAAGTGCAGCCAGATATGGGAAGCAGAAAGCTGTTAAAAATGCATTGCATCGACAGGAACTTATATGTGCATTGTATAGTTGACATAAGGCTAACTTGTGTTAAGAATATAGTTTGCCCTTAAAGGGACAGTTCACCTTTAAAATAACTTTTTGATTGATGTAAACAGTAATTTTCTAAGATAAACTGCAGTCATAAATATAAAATGTTATTTGCTTAGTGGCCCTGGCTAATTGGAAAACTGCATTTGTATTGTTATTAATATTCATTGTCACTTATTTATATATTCAGTCTGTGTACTATTCATTTTCCAGCTTGCCATTCAAACCACTGCCTGGTTACTAGGATAACAGGAAAATAACAAAAGACTATTGGGGAATATAATAAAAGTCACAAAGAGCAAAACAATTTGCACAAATGAGTATAAAAATTTTCATTTCGCAATGTATTATTCTTCCTTAAACTGTTATTGCATTGCAAATTTTGCAAAGTGCTTGAAGGTGTTGTAATCTTCTGGAGCAAACATAAGAAGTTTTTAATTAAGAAGTTTTATTATATTCACTGCGCACTGGCACAAACTATAAAGCTTGCAAACTTTCTTCCACTGTTGGAAGAGGTCATTAAGCAGTTTCTGGGTTCGCAAAGGCTATATTAAATCCGCACGAATGAAAAATTGTTTGTACACAGGCATAATATTTTTCCTTTACCGACTTTTATTACATTCCCCCATAAGGCGTCTATTATGCTGAGCAAAAAACGGAGTAAAACATTACCAGTGGTGTCGCTTACAGCAGCCAATCAGATATTTGCTTTTGTTTTCTAACTAAATCTAATTGCTGATTGTTGCTATGGGTAACATTACCGGTAATGTTTTACTCCACTTTTTACTCAGCATGATAAATAGGCCCCTAACTGTAAACTGTTTTACAATTGCACTTTACATGAGATAAAAAAAGTTCAAGATGAACGGCACCTGTAAGCATATGTATTACTGCCTGGATATGCACTATACTTAATTTCTCTGCTACGTTTCTGTGTAGGACAGTAATAAAAAACAAGCCATACATATCTTAGTTTGAGAATATGATTTTATACTGTTTCTAGGAAGCTGCCCACATACTGTATGTGATGCTGGACTATTACGCCAGAAATAAATCTGTTTACAGACATGTACAACTTTCATTACAGAACTCTACAATGGAATTTTTTTATTGCATTTACATTTATGTTAATGTGACGTCGTTCAGTGCATTCCAAAATAAAAGTGCCATATTACATCTCCTTACCTGTACTTTTTTGGAGCTTTGCAGTTTGCCCTGTTGCTGGTACTATATAGGTGGCATCTTACTTGCTTCTCGCAATTATCCCTTTCTGATCCTGCACCATCCTTCTTCTTACTTAACACCCTGCAAAGCTTTACCCAGCTGTAATGGTAAACACCTTTGTCTGTACAGAAAACATTGAGATAAATTCGGACTTTGTTAAATACCCCCCTTAGTGTCACCACTTGAAAAAATATAAATTTCATCGCAAATCTATATTCCCTAACCCTACTTATAAATTTTCTTCACATGGGCTTATAGGTATCAAGGTCCTAGCAAGTATCAGCTAGTACCATTTAAGGTAATACCTACCATGAGAAGAATGAAAAAGCTTTGTAACTGGTTAATCCGTAGGGCATAGAATTCTGAAATAATGTTTTTAATGCCAAAATTGTTTCACCGTGTGTGTTCCATTAAGTTTTCTTTGCCAGTGGACTCAAAGCACCTTTCCAATAAGGTATATGTATAGTTTGTATTATTAACATGTAGTTTCCTAAAGAAATTAATTATACAGTATAAGGGAAACTTTAACCCAAAATATTACAAACATTAAATAAAATATAATTCTAAGCAACTTTCCCATATACATCAATTTAAACAGTGTTTATTTTCAAATATAATTGCAGTTGAAAGTAATACATTTTTGTCCGGGTCAGATTCTTGAAACCCTCCTCTGTGATCTCATCTGATACATAGTTTTAAAATTCAGTACAACAAGCTTTTAAAATGATTAAACATTTGTTACTAAGTGGAGAATTTCTTTGAATTATATTTTATTTTCAATATGTTAACTTATGTTTACATTGCCTCTAAATCTTCCAGTATTATAGCAAAAATATGTCTGGATTTTAAAATGCAAGTTGCACTACATTGAATTCAGTGCTAAAATCATTCTTAATCTGATAAACTGTATAATCAAAGCAGAACAATAAAACATGTAATCGCTAAATAATTTACTTGATAGATTATTGAAGGATTTCTCCCAGACAAAAAAGCCGCCTTATTACAAACCTCTCTGATGATCGTTACTTCATGTAGGCAGTTATTATAACACAAGCAATGATATATCTCTATTAAATATTCATGCACATCAGGGTGGGGGTTTAAGTCCCTTCATTAAACAGGCTGCTCTCTTGCATTTAATAATCTATTTTTAATTATTAGAATTTATATTGATTTTGTGTTTTATTGACAGTGACACCAGGGCAATGTAAGATACTGTGATTGTGTTGCACAGCTGAGGCTTACTTATTTGTGCTGCCACTTTACCAGACCATAGGGGTGTGTTTTAAGACACGCTACTTAGGCTTAGGCTACTTATAGTAAAAATTGCCTGTGCAAATTTATTGATTTTTCTTTTGTAAGTTGGTTCCTAAGCTGACAGAAAACACCTGTGGTGGCTATCTAAATAAAAAAGTAGATAGGGAGCTACTGTGGGCATATTCAGGGACACAGATCTTCCCTGCTAATGGGCTATTTTGTCTTGGGCTGGTACAGAAGCCCAAAATATAATGTGCAACATTTTTAGCTTTATTATTTGTTAAGCTTTAGTTCTCCTTAAGGGTGTTTTGATTGCCGCAGTTTTTGTTACTTGCACTGCTGTTCTTTACTTTTTTTATGCTGGCCCATGTTTGTGAGCCACCTTTCATTCCCTCTACACAGAAGGGACATTTTTCTAATTCCTATCTCTTAGTAACATAGTAACATAGTAAGTTAGGTGGAAAAAGACACACGTCCATCAAGTTCAACCTTTTAACTTTTTTTTTTAACCTGCCTAACTTCCAGTTCATCCAGAGGAAGGCAAAAAAAAAACATATGAAGCCTCTCCAATTTGCCCCAGAGGGGGAAAAAATTTTCCTTCCTGACTCCAAAATGGCTAGTTCCTGGATCAACTTGTACTATGAACTATCTTCCATAACCCTGTATTCCCTCACTTGCTAAGAAGCTATCAAACCCCTTCTTAAAGCTATCTAATGTATCAGCCTGTACGATTCTGGGAGAAAAATGCCACATCTTCACAGCTCTCACTGTAAAAAAAACCCTTCCGGATATTTAGGAGGAACCTCTTTTCTTCTAATCGGAATGGGTGACCTTGTGTCAGCTGGAAAGACCTACTGGTAAATAAAGCATTGTTATATGATCCCGTTATATCTTACTATACATTTTTTAATATCTCTCCTATCTCTGCATATTCGGTGCTTGGCAACCGGACATCAAATCATTTTCTAATATTATTCCACTACTCTTATTTTATGCAGAAAATTCTGTATATATTTAATTAAATGCACAAAAGGAATACTAGCAGCTAAACAAGTTACATTGTGTGTAAACTCTTAGAACGTTGTGCATTTCAAGATTTATACAAATACCTGACCAAGGGTCTGCTGATCAGTGAAGATAAACCTTTACAAATCTCTGCCAGGGACCTCTTTCCCAATTATAAAGTTATATGACACATGAATATCTGACAGACTGAGGCATTGAGGCATACTACAGTAAACTACTGTGTTCCCTCCATGCCCGCCCACAAAAAAAATCTGCAGGGGCAGGGTTGGACTCAGAGTTGGACTGGGGCATTGGTGGCCTACCAGGGCTGCAACTTGAAGAACTCCCCTCACAATCTCTAGCCCCCCCCCCCCCACATGCACACATGCACTCACATAATTTCTAGCTCCTTCCGCTAATTTTCAATGCAGCAGCATAGGCAGGGGAGTGGGTCTAAGTCGGTGAGGACCAGAGACCACTAAGATTTCTTCCAGTGTCCCGCTAACCCAGTCCGACCCTGGTTGGACTAAGCTCCCCTCCACCCCAGACCTGCTCCTCACCCTGTGCACTGCACCTTTAACCTCCCTCCAGGCCCAATCATGGCTCCAACAAGATAAACTATGGGTATATGTGGGTGGATGGAGAGGGGTTACGGCTGGGGTAGGGTCAGAGGAGGGTTTGCCACTGGGTGCTTGCATTTGGCGCCCTTATGTGTTGGCTGGCTTTGCTTAAAGGATGTTTTTACTTAAAGGGGGCTATATAAATTACTAGCTCAATTATATTTATTCATTAAATATTGTATTCTTAAAGTGATATTACTCAATATAACTTTTTTTTCCAGCCATCTGGATCAGCAATACCATTAAAATGCAATAAAAATCATCAAATGAAAACTCCTCTGATCTGCCTTAGTCTGGCACAATGTTATTTCCTCCTGCTGGAATCATACGACAACTAAGCAGCAATATGTCTTCTGTCTTGTTTCACTGCAGTGTCATATAATGAAGTCAAAAATAATCTTGAGATGCTAGATTACAGCATGAATATAAAGTGCTGTTATCAAGGCACCATTTCAGTCTCAACAGGTCAATGGGATCTCACAACCAATCTTCTTTACTAAACACATCAAAAGAAATGGCCAAGAAATTACCAAATGACCAAGAAGAACTGGTTACAGCATAACGTTTCTCTTTATTAACTTATTACCTCTGATGATATATAAGAGAGCAAAAGGGTCGAATTGGCTACTTCGACCTTCGACTACAACTTCGAATCGAATGATTCGAACTAAAAATCGTTCGACTATTCGACCATTCGATAGTCGAAGTACTGTCTCTTTAAAAAAAACTTCGACCACCTACTTCGCCACCTAAAACCTACCGAGGTACAATGTTAGCCTATGGGGAAGGTCCCCATAGGCTTTCTAAGTATTTTTTTATTGAAGGAAAATTGTTCGATCGATGAATTAAAATATGAATATATATATATATACACAAATTCCTTAGGTTTAAGCACTCCCATGCGAATATCCATCAGACCCAGGTGCTATTCCTCGCCAGTTGTATAGAATTGTTTGAATATAGGAATGCACACTGGGATTTAAATAAAATCTTCTTTATTTATTCTAACATTTAAAAGAAACAGGTCAGGACCAGTGTGCATTCCTATATTCAAACAATTATATATATATATGTTCACAATGTAAGCTGTTTTTCTCATTTTCTATATACGCAAGGCTGACACTGGCCCCCCATGATGAGTGTTGGTCCTCAGGTGCATGCAAATTGGCATTTTGTCACTCCAGTTATGGGTTAACATAATGTGCCTTTAATACAAGGGAGCACATAAGTTACAACCCACCAGTGCAGTGTGCAATTTGTAATTTTGGATGCAATTGCCATGTTTTTTTACCCAAAATGCCGTTTTTTTTCCAGCCTAATAGCAGTTGTGATCCAATGGTAGCCTTGGGGTACCATAACCTGTATTAAAGCACTCTCCATTCAGTCCCATATTTATACATGGTGATGGAACTAATTTAAAAAAAATTAAATAACCTGGAGACACTAAGGGGGTTATTATGAAAGTCCGATTTTATCTCAACATCTTCTGCTACAAACTCAGATGAAATCCACTCTGTTTTTTTTGCTGGAAAAAAATTAGAATTTTACTTTTTTGGATTTTTTCCCCGAAAACTCAGATTTTTTTATGTTTTTTCCCCCTGAAAACTTTGGGGTATTGCACGAAACCCAGCACACATCAAAAAATCATAGGAACTTCTCCCATTGACTTACAGTATATGCAACCTCAACAGGTCTGAGATGCCGGATTTTCTGATTCTGACTTTTCCATCCTCTGGATTTAATGAATTCCAAAAAATTTGTGATTTTTTAAAAGTCTGATTTTATAAAGAAAAAAATCAAAATTTTTTGGAGATTTTTGCATTCGGAGTTTAGTAAATAACCCCCTAAGACATGATTTGAATACTGTGCTTTGCTTCCAGTGTGTGTGTATATTCCTTTAACACAAAGCTGGATTTCAGGGTGTAGAAAGCTGTTACCTAATAATCAATGAGCTCAGCACATTTGTCTTAAAAGTCATTGAAGATAACATGAAGTGCTTTATAGCCCTGTCGTGGCTGGATAGAAATCTAAAATGTAAAATAAGCAAGCAGCATTCTGTATCCTATAATAAAAAACGAACAAAGGGATTTGGGAAAAGTGATTGATTAAACTGCAGAAACCTATTGTTACTGTACTGAGTGCGATAAAAATGAATAATGACTATTCCTACTGGAAGCTGCAGGGACATTGAGAGTAAGGCATAAAAGAACAAAAGTTCTAAAAAGCATGGTATTTGCTTTTCAATTTAGTAGCAATTGTACAAAAAAAAGAGATAATTTTCTTGAAATATCATATTCAGTGCCCCTGAGTGAACTGAATGAATTGTTTATTTAAATGATTCCATGAGTGTAGATGAATGGGTGGTGCCTTTATGCTACATACAAATGGCTAAAGGCCACAATCGGTGGTTAATGCCTCTGCTGAAATAATTTTTTGTTCCAATCCAATATCCAAGTTAGCTAGTTGACCAAACAAAGCCGCAAACTGTGGATTCTGGCAAATGGCAGATGGGCTGCAGTAAGATGACACTTGGGGGCCGATTCACAAAGGGTCGAATATCGAGGGTTAATTAACCCTCGATATTCGACTGGGAGTTAAAATCCTTCGACTTCGAATATCGAAGTCAAAGGATTTTAGCGCAAATAGTGCGATCGAACGATCGAAGGATTTTAATCCAACGATCGAAGGAATATCCTGCGATCAAAAAAACTTAGGAAAGCCTAAGCCTATCGAACGATAAAATCCTTCGAATCGAACGATTCGAAGGATTTTAATCCAATGATCGAAGGAATATCCTTCGATCAAAAAAACGTAGGAAAGCCTATGGGGACCTTCCCCATAGGCTAACATTGAGTTCTGTAGCTTTTAGATGGCGAACTAGGGGGTCGAAGATTTTTCTTAAAGAGACAGTACTTCGACTATCGAATGGTCGAACGATTTTTAGTTCGAATAGTTCGATTCGAAGTCGTAGTCGAAGGTCATAGTAGCCCATTCGATGGTCGAAGTAGCCCAAAAAACACTTCGAAATTCAAAGTTTTTTTACTTCGAATCCTTCACTCGAAGTTAGTGAATCGGCCCCAAACAGTTGCTATTTATTTGGCTGCTGGGGGTCTTTTTGGGCTTTTGTGTACTTCAAATGGCAGGGTCTGTTTTGAATTCTGCACCATAGTTACATAGTTACGTAGTCCAAATCAAGTTCAACCCCTCCAAATGAAACCCAGCATGCATACACACACCCCTCCATACCCTCACATAAATTATATATACCCTTATCTATACTAACTATAAAATGTATTATCACAATAGCCTTTGATATTATGTCTGTCCAAGAAAACATCCAAGCCACTCTTAAAGGCATTACTATATTATTATTCAACACTGATCAGCATTTAAGAGCTGAGAATTTTAGCTACAAAAGGGCTCATGTGCAAAGTGCCCAGAAAAAATACTTCTTCCTATACATGCCTTGACAAACTGCATGCTATAGTGAGCAAGCTGCCAAGTATAGTGTACAGGGCTACATAGAGGAGAGGGAGTCACAAAATTTACACCTACCTTGAGGAGACTTTCCTTTAAGGGTTCCCTTATTGTTATAGTTATTCATAAGGTTGACTTGCCCTGTAACACAATTGTTGATTCTGCAGACATTGCCCATAATATAGCTAAGGAAACCAGATTTGAAGTTTGCATGGAATTTACCACTGTAGACTCTGATTTGTGCCTGCCAGATAAACCATTAGCATGGTGCAGCGCATGCTATTACTACGAAAATTTGGGGTGGAGAGCAAACTGCATAGTAGGTTTATCTCCTTTTTTGTCTCTGTGACTTTTTGTCCAAATGCTTTAAAAGTCAATGAGCACTTTTTTTCTCGCTCCAAATACATTAAAGTCAATGGGTGTTTTTTCTTATGTGGTGACTTTTTTTGTCTCAGCGACAATTTTGTCTTGGCGACCTTTTAGTCAGCAAATTTTTCACCGTTAATTTATGTTACAGTTTCTTGGGGAAAAAAACTGCAGATGGCTAAATGCAGACATTTCACCATGAATCCATGCCTGGTGAAAAAATTCTCTCAACACTAGTAAATATTTCATATGTCGTAGAAAATATGCTTACTGTAGCACAAACAGTTTCTCTCACTCTCTGGGGTATATTTATCAGAGTGAAGTTAATAGTGAAATTCCGCCACTCTCCATTCATTTCTATGGGATTTTTATAGGCGTATTTATCAAAGGGCGAACTTTCACTTTCACCCATTAATAAATGAATTGATTTTCCTATAGACTGCACTGCATGTTTGGCCTGCACAGTTTGCCACATCAGATAGTTAGAGCCTCAAGTTGGCAGATAGGTTAAGGAGAATTTGTACAAAATGTAACCAAACAGCATTTATACTAAATGTAACCAAATTAAGTTCAGGCAACTCTACCTCTTTAAAAAAAAAACTTATTAAATCTACAGTTTGCGAGTGTTAATTAGAAAATAATTGATATGGCTTTATATGATTTATTAGAAACCAATGCATTCAATCTGAACCAAAGCTCATTAGTAATTAGCTGTGCAAAATATGGATATTATACTGTAGCTGTATGATTCTAAACAGAGGAGGAAATTAGGTAGAGTTCACCTTCAGTAACAATGCAAGAATTCAGAAGGAAAATTACACACAGAGCAAAGACACCATGGTGCTTGTTATCGTTTGTGATGAAGCTGGAAATTAGGGATGTAGCGAACTGTTCGCCAGCGAACTAGTTCGCGCGAACTTCGACTGTTCGCGTCCGCCGAATGTTCGCGAACGTCGCGCGACGTTCGCCAATAGGCGTTCGCGTCAAAAATCGTTCGACCATTCGACCATTCGATCGCTAAATCGAAGGATTTTCGTTCGAAACGAACGATCGAAGCCATTGGATTGAATGAAACCATTCGATCGAATAGCTTCGATCGTTCGATCGAACGATTAAAATCCTATATTTTTTTATTTTTGAAAAAATATATATACAGTATTTTCGTAATTTTAAATGTAGTTTTCCAAATACTTCATACCTAAGTCTGATCTTCATTCCAGAGCATAGTGTGATGCAAGGTAATTGCTTTTCCAGACTTTTTTTTATATACATCGTTCAGATGGTAAAACACTTTCCATAAAGGCTGTGTTTAATGTTGACACTATATCAATAATTATAATATTAATAATACTTATGGGATTACACATGAGTACAAGGTGAACCATGGGTTTGACCTGCAGTAGCAATCAATCATATCATTCTAAAATATTTCCTACCCAGTCTAGGAAGCTAAAGGCATATGGCCAAATTTTTGCGCACTTTGTCTGACTGTATGGCATGCACCCATTCAGAATGTAAGCATTATAGGGCAGGTACTTCCATCCTACTGTGTTCTCCTATCACATGGCATCTTTGTCTATTTATACTTATATATATTTATTATATTGTTGTCTTCCCTATGTGTACTTTTCTGTATTGTATTTTGCTCTAGCCTCTCTATCCTAGTAGTGCTTTATAAATAGTCAGGCATACATACAATGTTTTTATCCAGGCAGCAACATTTGTAAGTTGTAGCACATAGCAGCACTTTGTAAGTTCAGGACACTTTATCCCTAGTGCAACAACAATCTTTTATTATTTAGCACTATTAAACTCATGGGGGCAGATTTACTAAAGGGCGAAGTGACTAACATTAGCAAAAATTCGCCAGCATGACGTCATTTCGTTACTTCGCCGATTTACTAACGGGCTCAGGCGTAACTTCTCTAGTGAAGGAGATAGACTCTAGGGGTAATTCGCTCTCTTACGCCTGGCGAAGTTGCGCTCAGGCAAAGGGACTACGCAAATTCACTAAGATTTTACTGAACGTTACCTCTTGCTCCAGGCTTGCCTTCACCAACTCAGACCAGGCGAAGTGCAATAGAGTAGATAGGACTTCCTCAAACAATAGTTGAAAATTTTTCTAAGTCTCAAAAAACGCTGGCGACTTTCCATTTTTCAGGGTGATAGGCAATATAACAAAATTTTTTATTTGTGTAGTGTAATGTATTGGCTGCAACATATACGTCCATTCAACTTTAACTTCCCGTCGTATGCAAATTAGCCAACGCTAGCACAACTTCGCTTCACTTGCCGTAGTAACGCTAGTGCTACTTTGCCAGGGTTCGCCACCCTGGACGCAACTTCGGATTTTTTTGAAGTAGCGTTGTCCTGACGAATTTATGCCTGGCGAAGTGTTGTGATGTGAGCGAATCGGACGCTAGCGCAAATTCGGCTCTTAGTGAATCTTTCCCATGGTGTGACTCAACAGGCCTTCCCCAAAGTCTTTCCTAATACATCAGCAAGCCCGCTGTCCCAGATAGTATCTGCTACTCAGCTCAGAATGTTCCTATACAGTGACAGTTTTATGTGCTACGTGTTAAGAAACAGAAGAGAAAGAAGATAAGAGCTTACATTCTAAGATAGATGTTGTCAGGCCTCTTTGGAAGAGCAGCCTTGTGGTTGTGTCCCTTAAAGGAAAACTATACCCCCCAAACAATGTAGGTCTCTATTAAAAGATACTGAGTAAAACAGCTCATGTGTAAAACCCTGCTTCATGTAAATGAACCATTATCATAATAATATACTTTTTAAGTAGTATGTGCCATTGGGTAATCATAAATAGAAAATTGCCATTTAAAAAAATAAGGGCCGCCCCCTGGGATCGTACGATTCACTGTGCACACATACAAACCACATGTAAGGTCACATGAGCCAATTAACAGACAGAGTTCTGCCTTTTGCTTCCTCACTTCTTCCTGTTACAGTTAAGTGTTGTAGTATTTCTGGTCAGGTGATCTCTGAGGCAGCACAGATAGAGTCACGAAATGGTGGCTCAAGGCAAGAGATGTAAAAGGGCAATATTTATGTAAATATATATTCCAGTTTGGTAAGATTCTTTAATATGTCATTCAATTTGATATAAACTATCTGTTGCTTAAGTGTTCATTTTGGGGGTATAGTTTTCCTTTAAGTTCATTACAAGGTTTCAGATATGGGAAAGCATTGGTGTATCATGCATTCAGCCATTCGTTCAGGAGCATATAGAACAGCAAGTAAATTGTTGTCCTAAATCTCAGCACTAACTGACTTTTAAGTAAGTTGCATCCCACTTGTGTTTGGCTGCTTCATGCAACATAGTGAGTGCAGAAAATGAAGGAGAGAATGGACTGCATTAACTCATAAGTTCCCTTGTGGTGGTGGCAAGAGCCTTCAATTAGAAGCAAAGCTACCAAGGCAGTTTATTGCCAATAGATTACCCACAATAGTACAAGATAAAACGCTAAATGTATTCTGTAGAATGCTTTTTCATACCTGAGAAAAACAGATCTGGAATCTCTGTTTAGGATAGCAGCTGCCATATTAGCTTGGTGTGACATAATGTGCTGCCTAAGTCTCTCCCTGCTCCTTCATAGCTCTGGGCTCAGATTATTATAGCAGGGTGGGGAGGAGGGAGACGGGTGGGGGAGAGTGAGAGAGGAGCAAACTGAGCCCATGCCCTGGAGGTTTATGTTGAAAGAAGTCTGAAGTCTGATGCAGAAACACGTGTTCACAATAGAAGGAAATAAAGGCAGTGTTTCTTTTGACAGAGGACACAAAGCAGCAGTACTTTGAGGGTTTCCTGATGTATTTATATAGACTTTTCTGATAAACTTACTTAGTTTAAACTTTCCTTCTCCTTTAAGCCTCAGATTTGATACTGTGCTTGTGTCAGGCTCGGATTTGTTGAAAGGCCACAAAGCATGCCGCCCAACCACACACTCATTGGTTCAGAAGCACTGGGGATGCACAGGACATACAATAGTTTTAAAAATTTCCTGTGCACCAATACCAGTACTCAGGACTCAATGCTGAAAATTTGTGCATGTACACAAAAGAAGGGGAGGGGATGGGACGATGAACGGCAGCGGGTCTAGGGGTGCCTGTTAGGTAAATCCAGCCCTGGCTAGTGTTCCAGGTGGTGGCATCAGTTTAGTTTTGAAGAGGCTGAAGGACGTTCCTTATGGAGGGAGTTAGTAGATATTAGACCTTCCACCAACAAAACCACCAGGCATGATGGGTGAGACTTGTGATCCACATATTTGTTTCACATAATTGTTCCTTTCAAAAGACTGAATATAAATGGGGTTATACATCAATCAAGAGAGAACATTTAAGCACTTAAAGGCAGAGATCTATTTCCTTTCATCTGTTAGTGCTCAGGACCAATATTTTGTATTATCATGAAAAATTGTATTTACTTATTCTTTTACTTTTTAAATGTTCAACTATGTTTACCCTAGCAGTAATGATTAAAGAAATGTTTAATCATCACTGCTTTAATGTACATGGATCATTATAACTACAACAACATATAGCATTGGGAAAGGTCATAAAATCACAGATTGCATATTTTAACATACAAAGTTGACAGTAATTGATAAAATGCTAACAAGTGTACACAATTTGTAAAAGCCATTTACTTTATTTATGCATTTAATTACATACTCATGCAACATTATGTAGCTCTGTACACAGAAGAAACTCCATTAATATAGACTGATAAACAGAATAGGACAAAAAGGGAAAAATTACCCAGCCCACGGGCTAACAGTCTATAAAAAGAAGCATACAGGGAATATATGTATTTATACATCCATACATATACAGTACAATCAGGGGAAAAAGAGGAATACTGGTCCATTCAAGTTTGATGGCATAGATTCTATAAGGAGAGATCAGAATTTCTTATTTTTATAATTATGTCTTAAATATATCATAAGATTAGGCTTTCCCAAGATTTCACAGTTTTACAGAAAACTACAAGATTAAGAATTTAACTTGTCCAATGTTGAAACGAATAGTGATTTGTCCAATCACAAATGAATAGTGATATGGGAAAAAAGATACCCAATACCTAAGGAAAACACAAATATGTTATCAAGCAAAATCAATTATTTTGTGGTATTTGCCTTAAATAAATGATTTGATATTTAAGCAAACATTGAGACAAAATATCAGAAACAGGTGCCAGAGAAGCCATTAAGCAACATCACTGTCCAAAACATGTCCAACATTTTTACACTAAACTTACAAAATACATCTGTTTTGTAAAGTGATATAACCCAGGTTAACAGCTGCCATATACTGTAGCAGTAACTGACACTTGCAATCATATTTTGACTCAAATTACATTTACTACAGGGGGGGACATTTTACTTTTTCAGAATCAATAGCTTTCATGTTGATATATTCTTCTAGTTTTCAAATAGAAAATTTCCATTAGTTCATGCTAGTTGAACAGAAACATTTTGCATTTGACTGGAGAAAGTGAAATAGAAAAAAATGGCAGATACAGTTGATCCTACTGTCCCTATCTGAGTCCTCCCTGTATGATGTTCCTTCCACCCCCTCTGTGCTGCTTGAACTCTGGGGTATTATAACAATGTTTTTTTATTCAACAGAGGGGACTAAAGGGAAAATAGTTTATTGAGGTTTCCCTGTCATGTGATGTGAAGTGACACATTAGATTATTTTAGCATGACATGACAAGTTGAACCTGCAGCAATCCAACTGTGAGAAGAGATCTAAAGGAAATATTGGCCATTTTTTTTCAATTTAAAGAACTAAAAAGCTTAGCTCATTGCAACTGAATAAACAATAACTCAATCAAGTTTCTTTGCCTTGGCTCACTTATGGACACATATTGATCATGTGATATTTATTGGGCTAGTAAATCAAAATAATAAAGGAAGGAGAACTCCAGCAGAATCTTTGCAAAACGTATTTATTGGGCTTACATTATGTTGAAAATAACAGTAGCATATCCTTTGCTTGCACACACAAAAAGCAACAATATCGCTATATAGCACTAGCAACTGTGTCTCTTGCAACTTGTATCTGTCTTAAGGTACAAATGTATTTGAGACTTATTTGAGGTATACGTACTGGAACTTAAGTGGTGAAAACAGGGACCATTTCTTTTGTGTTTGCTATTTAACAAACACCACAAATTTGAAGTGTCTGTGAGCCCAAATGTAAACTCTGTATTTTTTGTTTCTTTTAAAGCCTTATTAAACCAACTAAAGTATAGGGTTTTTTTTTGTTTTTTTTGCTTTGGCAACTTTCAGTAGCATTTTTAGCTTTAAAAATACAAGCTTTTTAATATATAATTATTGCATACAGCACTACCCATTTATATTGAATATGCCTCACTAAAATGCTTTGTTTTTACTGTATATAGTTTCTTTAAATGGTATAAATGATACAGAATGGGATCTGTTATCCAAGATGCTTGGTATCTGCTTTTTTTCTATAATAGACCATGCCCTAAGGCTACTGAAAACATTTAAACCTTACCAAATATTGCTAGAGTAGATATGGATTCATGCTAGGTTAGTCAGTACTTAATATGACTTAGCATCTTAATACAAGAAGAAAGCTAGTGGAACAAATAAGAAACATCGTTGAAATAGGGCATTGAAAAGGGCCTTGCCTAATTTAGGAGTTTTTTGGATAACAGCTTTACAGATAATAGACCCCATAGCTGTAGTACATACATAACATGACTGCTTTCGAATACCCTATATGTATGTATCAAGAGAGAATATACATCAGTTCATGAAACAATTCTTTACACCAAAGTATGTATTGCAGGTAGCACCTTTTAAACAGTTTATCGACCACACAAGCACCGTAATCAGTTACAAGTGTGACCAAATTCAGCTTGCAGTTTCATCTCGTCTTTCCTAAGAGGAAAGGCATCAATCAAAGTAAAAAGATCTGTGTTAGTGACGGGTACAGCATATCGCT
This sequence comes from Xenopus laevis, assembly GCF_017654675.1. NCBI lineage: Eukaryota > Metazoa > Chordata > Amphibia > Anura > Pipidae > Xenopus > Xenopus laevis. Next base: position 50,734,196 of record NC_054374.1, on the reverse strand, counting down.
CTTTGTCCATTCCATGCTTATCTAACACCACCAATTGAAATTTGTTCTGGGGGATTCTTAGCAGCAACCTAAACAGAAAAAATACAGAACCAAATTGATCTTTATTTTAGATTGTGGGTAAGTAACAGTAAATGCTTAATTACGTTTGCAAGTGACATTGTCAATGACATAGCTATCTTGTTATTCAAGCAGAAAGAGAAATAAAAAAAAACATGTAGGAATACAGCTGAGGAAAGAGGTGGGGTGAGCTCAAGGATGAGCTCAACCTGAGCTTGCCCACGACCCTGCAATCATCTGTGTAACTCGCCTTGAACACGTCCAACATTGTATATGTACAATGATATTCTTATTTTTTAAATATGGATGCTAGAGTAGAATTAGATGAAAGCAGATTCCGTGTGAATAATCAATAGCTGAACAATCTGCTCAATCTACCTTAGCCTCATAAGCGGCCCTTTAACCTTTTACTAACACAACATTCTGAGATCCTTAGATGCTGTAAACACCACAAGCAAAGGGGATTTAGAATAATGGCACAAATAAAAGAAATAGAAAACTTATCAGGAATAAGAATTCCTAATTTCAAGAAATACAGGAGCCCAAAAATACAGAGCTTACTATCTACGGAGCACTTTAGGCAGTCAGATTGATGCTCTCTCCCATAGAGAATAATTAGCAGAACCTGATTTCTGATGCTGTATGATCAATGAGGTCTGTTTTTATCAGCTGCTGGAACCCCTTAAACACAGCACTTGGGACATCAATGTGATATTTGGGATGGCGTTGTATTAGTTACAGTCAGATTTGAAAAATTGTGTCAAGTGGTTAACACTTGAGGAAATATCAATCTCTAGGGAAAAAGCTTTATTTGGTTCAAGTCCCTCTTCAGTCATATCAAGTTTACACATAGATAGATATTGTCCCCAGCAGAGGGGCTAGCTCCACAATTTCTGTAGACTAAACTTTTGCAAGACAATGCAAGAATGCAACTTTTTAATCTAGTGTTATTTTTTGAAGTTTTTAAATGTCAGGTATGCATGAAATCACATAGGGGCTCATTTATCAACACTGGGCAAATCTGCCTATGGGCAGTTACCCATAGCAACCAATCAGTGAATAGCTTTTTAAAGCCAGCTGCAAGTAGAAAAATGAATTAGGGATGCACCGAATCCAGGATTCGGTTCGGGATTCGGCCAGGATTCGGCCGAATCCTTCTGCCCGGCCGAACAGAATCTAAGTCCTCATTTGCATATGCAAATTAGGGGTGGGGAAAGAAATTGTGTGACTTTTTGTCAGAAAACAAGGAAGTAAAAAATGCTTTCCGCTTCGCATCTCTAATTTGCAAATGCAAATAAGGGTTCAGATTCGGTTCAGTATTCGGCCAAATCCTTTGTGAAGGATTTGGAGATTTGGCCGATTTCAAAATATTGGATTCTGTGCATCCCTACAATGAATGCAGCAATTTGATTGGTTGCCATGGGTTACTGCCCATGGGCAAATTTGCCCAGTGTTGATAACTCTGTAAGAGTCATTTACATCTGATACAGCAACTGCATATGTGTTTGCATGAACCTGCAGTCAGTTGCACATAACCCCTATTCATTATTAGGTACTTGCATCATTAAAACTACTTGCTCTTCCCTAAAATTAACCTTGGCACCAGTCTTTTCTGCCTCTTGCACCTACTAAAACAGTTCCAGTGTATAAAGAATTGGGTGAACATGCTACTCTCACCCTGAACACTGGAAATGATGCTACATAGACTTTGGAAAATACATTTTTTTTCCAATTTACAGTGAAGTGCAAGCACAACTGGGTCAATGCTAGAATTCTGAAGAAAAAAGATGCATGGTTATTGTGCTCGATATTGCCCACTTGTGGGCATAAATGAGCCCTTATATGTCACAGTTCAAAGTTGCTTCTTCCTATGTACCAGAACTGTGAGGTGCTGGTGATTGCTTTGTTATGCATTCAGTTACTTTAGTTAGAAACCACTCGCCTGTCATACCTCATAGGCCAATGCTTCAAGTGCTAGTGCTGCTGCTTGTAAATTCCAATTTTATACACTGTTTTGTTTTGGGTTTTTTCTTGTATTTTTCTCTGTATTGCAGTTCCATGCTAAACAGTTGCTTCAGTTACTTGGCCAATAAATCAAGTGCTTGGGTACTAACGTCATAACTAGAGGGATTTCTAATGCTTCATGGATGCCCAGAAACTCAATTAGCTGCATAATGTGATATGATGATTAAATAGTTTATGCTAGTAGCATAAAGTAGCATAAAAAGAAAACAGTTCATGGCTCACCATTTATTAACCTGGAAGATAAAAACAAAAAAATGTCTAGTTGATACTAATGCATTTATTTTTATAGAAGGGTTCAATAACAGTTACTGGAAATATACCTGAGCTGAAATCCCAGTGCTGGGGGCAGAATTCGGCGTCCAATTCTTCCAATATAAGTTGGATATACTCCAAATAATTCAATTACTGTAACATGTCGTAAGTCCAGGCCACACTGACCTTGCTAATTGAGGAAGAAAATATATATGTTATCTAGTCTAATAGCAAAATAATCATAATAAATGATATTTGCCTAATGGTAAGTACAAAAACCTTCAGAATACTTGTTTAAATAGAGAGATAGAGAGATACAAACAAACATAGATAGATAGATAGATAGATAGATAGATAGATAGATAGAAGATAGATAGACAACCTTAAAGCCATTTAAATTTTTTAAATAAATGTATATTACAAAGTTGCTTTGCAATTTCTTTCATTATGGGCTGGACGGTCTTTGCCCTTTAAGATTTTCTTTTACATATACAGGCATAGGTGGGTTACCCCACCACAGCTGCCCCTTAGGCATGTGCCCACAAGGCGTCTATATAGAAATACAGCCCTGATGCAAAGTGCCACATACCTGAAGCATTCCAATTTGCAGTCTGTAGTAGAAATCAGCCGCGGTAGGAGTTGATACAATTAATAATCTCCTTTTCTCATAAAATTGATCCAGAAATTTTGCTGCATCGTTTATGCCCACATTAATGTTCATAACTGCATTTTACCCAAACCAGTTATTTGGAATAAAAAAAAAAACATGGTAGTTAATGTGTAATATGTCACCATACAGTGTAGTATATTTCTTTAGTACAGGTTAAATGTTAAATCATTTGAGCTGCAACATACACAGGGATGTGTATAGGTGAAAATTACATGTGCTAACCCAGTGTTGTAAAAAAAAAATGAACAAATGCTTAAAAACATGCTTTATCCAGCAAATGGTGCTGTATACAATAGCTGGTTTAATTTGCAAAGAGCTGGCTAAGGGCAAATTCTTTGCGGGCTGTTCAGGGATCAACAAAGGTATCTTATGCCTTTATTCACAGAATGACTGTTTGGATGGATAGTGGGAAATCTACGTGTTGTGTAGACTTACGTTTCAAATTATGTTTATTAAATTTCAATACATATATAATCAAGTGGCCAATAAAGCAAATCATCAGCATGGACATCTAGATGATTCTATGTGAATTAAATGACTACATGAACATGGAAATGTCACATACTGTAGCAGGAACAAGGTTAAAGTTGTATAGATTTTGCCATCTACATTATAAAGTCAGATTATGAGGCTTATTAAAAACTGATAACATTTACTGACCTATCTTATCTCAGCAGAGAAAAAAAAACAATGTTATGAAGTTTTTTGCCATCGCAGGCTTGGTTAAAAGTTTGGTTGAAACAAGAAATGGTAAACATCTACAATACAATAGAGGGCAAAACTATTATTCTAAAAATACTATTGCTGGAAAAATTTTGTCTAACTGTTCATGAATGTAAAAAATTTGTGGGAAAATTTGGAGTTAAAATCTAGAAGGAAAAAAAGTCAAAACAAATCTGCCTATATGGGAATATGTGTAATAATGCACTGTGTATCCCCATTCACATAAAATCAGTCTGATCAGTGATTATATTATTCTAGAAGAATTACACATCAACGGCCTGCTATTCCACTATTACATAGCCTTTCATATATTTACAGCTGTGTGCTTGTTTTTTTTAAAAAAAAAATCCCATTAAGCCTATTCTTTCCCCATGGTAAAACTTCTCTCCTCTATACAATTTACCTTCAGGCGTCCAGCTTGCTGTCAGTGTGCTCTTAGTGCATCAAATCATACGCTCACTGAACATAGTATTGTGGGAGGGGAAAGCAGCCGCGGGAGGGTACGCGCTGCACAAGGGGACAGATCTGACAGCTGAGTACATGAAGCTAAAGTTGGGGGTGGAACAGAAGCTTTGCTAGGAACAGGATGACAGGCAAAATACAAGTAAATGGAGGGAGATATTCTGAAAAATGTTCTACAGTATATATACATATACAGTATATAAGCAGAAAATAGTCTGCACTCACAGGTCTTATAGTAGAAAAAATGTATAAAGTTTTATTCTCAAGAGGCTGTCGTTTCGGCTAGCAATCCAGCCTAGCACTTTGAGATTGCTGGAAGAATAAAAACTTTAGAATAAAGAATAAAACTTTACACATTTTTTCTTTTATAAGACCTGTGGACTATTTTCTTTCTATCATTTTCTATTATGGTATCCAGACATTTACTGTATTTATTTTTATTTATGTGAGTGCCGTCATCTCCTTGGTCAGTTACTTCTTATCACTGTACATCCAAATTTTCTGTATCCATGGGGACCTTTATCGAGGATTGACCAAAATGACATGAAGTAATAGAAAAAAATGGAATCATAGTCTACAGGAGTCGTGGTTCTTTATTTTTATATGATTGCATTTCAACCTTGCACTATATATATATATATATATATATATATATATATATATATATATATATATATATATATATAGATGTATGAAATCAGAATAACTGTTAAATGAAGCACCACTATTTAAATGAACTGAGAGCATAGAAGAATGCTATAACCTTTAAGATATCAGACATTATCTAAATTAACTCCTTCCTACGTAGTTTTGCTAGATTTATAGCATCAGGAATATTGTGCTGGCAGGAAACAGGGGCACTGCCAAGGCATGTTGAGCAACTAACCACAGGCCCCTAGTTACTATACTCGGCAAAAGCCACTCCTGGTAACTTTAAGAGCTGTATTTCTAGTCATTAAACCACAAATTCGACTCTTCTCGTGCAGAGAGCACAATTGTACTCTCTGCACTAGCGATGTGTCCCCTCCTGACTTGCTCTTGCTCAAAAAAAGTAATCGCTGGGAGCAAGGGGGCGGCATCGCAAGAGCCGCTTCAGGCAGACAAGAGGCAAAGAATCGCCCATGGCAGGAAATGCTGTTATATGGGTTTTGAAATGTACACTAACTGAGTATAAGATATTTTACAATGCCTTATTGTCTATATAAAGCAAACAAATGTATTAGCCCCTTTACCAATAAGTTTTATTTCCCTACCTTCAGATGGGGCTTATGTGAGTTCATTAGGTTAAACAGATGCCCTAGAGAAATATTCTGTACCTGATCCATTAAAAGCTACATACAGTAGCACATTCAAGTATGTTTCAGATGTAATAGTTCATTTCATAATGAAAAGAATGCCAATCCAGTAGAAATAAGTCTTTCCCACAGTGTCAATAATTAATAGCCGTAGGTCAGTTTACTCTCAGAGGTATATTTCCTGTAGCAGGTTTACAATAAAAGCTAAGTAAACAAAGGAATGAAGGGAAGCTGATAGAATTAATAGATGTCATCCATTCCCATCCACAAGCGCCTGAGGATAAAGCATGACTGTTCTTGTCAGGGACTTAAGAGAAAAAACCTAATAATTTTTAATAAATCCCACTCTTGCTCTAACAAGCTGCAAATCTGATAAAAAGGATATCTGACACAGGAACAATCAATTAAACGTGAGAAAGACGTTTTGGAAATGGTTATAGTATGCCAGCTGTTTGATTCCATATCCATAATTTAAAGAATAAATTAAGGTTTTCTGTTTCATCATTCTGCTTTCAGCACACAGAGCTAAAGGCTATGCACATACTGTACCTGGATTTTTCTACCGTTAATTCAGTGCTTTGGATATATGACAGCATTTGCCATACTATGTATTGCTTTGCCTCCAGAATGTGTTTAAGCACTGTTTGGGGTGGGGGGGGCAGGCTAGATGCTGTTAACTAGAAACTGCTGCAGTGATTATCTCTTGGGCATCTGCAGCCTTTGAATTCTGTTCCTCTGAATGAAACAGCTGTTCAACCAAAATGCTCAAAGATATATTAAAGCAGAAGTATATTATTAAAACTGTTTTCAGAAATCATGGGGTCCCTTACACCTGCAATATTCTGGCTCCATCCCATTGCATCAAAACCGGCTACAATCTATTAACCTTATCTATTCCTTGCTAAGCCCAATTTGTTTTGGCATAATTCAGACACCTGCTGCAACCAGACCCTGTGAGGACTCCTGCCTGTTCCCACGAGATTTTAGCCCATAAACAAGCAAAAATTATATATAAGGTTCTTTGTAGGCAAAAGGTCATGTATGCCATGTTGACCATTTACAAACTTTGCTAATAATTTTAGGATACATTGAAAATCTGCTTTGAGTACTCATAGTAGATGGTGGTCACTTAGATTTGCATGACTGTTACATAGATACATAGATAATTTGAACCCCTATAATGCATACTGTATCTGTCTATGCACTCACAAATATAACTGTATACACTGATATCTGTACTAAACAAACTGATCTTAAGAGCCCTATAGGCTTGGATATTAAGATTGTTTAATAATCATCGAAGCCACAGTTCAATGCATTAATAGAATTTGCCTTCACAACATCACCCAGCAGGGCATTCAACAACCTCACTGTCCTCCCTAATCATCCTTATGCTTCAAATGAAAGTTCAGTTCCTAGAGTCTATGTGGTTCTTTTATCTTTTCTGTGTATTCTGTTGTATTTATGGATAGTTTCATACGAACAGAAATGGATGAACTACAGTATTTGCATGTTAACAGTTTGAGTAGGTAAGCTCTCTTGTTCCAATTTTTAGTTGTTTTTTTATGTTTCATTGATTAAACTTGTACTCATAGCATTATCAGATACAGTTGAACTCATCTTTGAAGGACTAGACACAAGTGCAGGAGTGTTAAGGGCTTCAAAATAGTGTTGTGTAGAGCACCATGCACAAAGCACTTGCCCAGTAACATACCTAATCCCCTACAGACTCTGAAGCAGGCTCACCCACCTTGGACTACCCCCATCCAGCATACTGCATGATTGCCATCAGGCATTGCAGCCACTGCACTGTCATCCACCAGAGTACATTAATAAAGGGATTCTGTCTTGATTTTTATGATGTATTTTTTATTTCTAAATTACACTGCAAATAATTCACTCTACAATATAAAATTTATTTCCTGAACCAGCAAGTGTATTTTGTTTTAATTGTAATATTGGTGGGTTGGCAGCCATCTCAGGTCATTTTGCCTGGTCATGTGATTTCAGAAAGAACCAGAACTTTAGGATGGAACTGCTTTCTGTCAAACTGTGGTTTCTCCTACTCAATGTAGCTGAATGCGATGATGAGGGGGACCTGGATTTTACTATTGAGTGCTGTTCTTAGATCTACCAGGCAGCTGTTATCTTGTATTAGGGAGCTACTATCTGGTTACCTTCCTATTGTCTGTTGTTAGGCTGCTGGGGGGAGGGGGAGGGAGGAGGTGATATCACTCCAACTTGCAGTACAGCAGTAAAGAGTGACTGAAGTTTATCAGAGCATATGACTTGGGGCAGCTGGGAAACTGGCAATATGTCTAGCCCCAGATTTCAAAATTAAATAAATTTTGAGAAATGGATTTCAGTGCAGAATTCTGCTGGAGCAGCACTATTAACTGATGCGTTTTGAAAAAAAAAAATTTTCCCTCGACAGTTTCCCTTTAAGTTATTTTCCACATCACCTTGCTCTCATTGTACTTACAGGAACATGTTGGTTCTGCGCCTGACCATTCTGAGTTAAACTGACATACACGGGCTGGACTTCCTTGAAGCTCATAGCCGCCAACACAAAAGTAGTCACATGTAGCTCCATAATTATCACTGGCTCCTGAACATTTGACATATCCATTGTCAGGAGCACTTAGTTTTGCACAGCGCTTAACTTTAAAGAGAAATGCAAAAAGGAGAAGAGTTGTTAATAAATTGCAGTGAATAAAAAAGGAGATACTACGCAACAATACAAAAATACTGTAGTACTACTGCACAATACATCTAGCCAAATATCTGTCTCTAAGCTTAAAACATTTGAAGCAATATATAATTAAATCATATGAATTAGAAAAATAAATGAGAAAAGGTTTATATGAACAATGCTAAGCACAAACATGCTAATTCAAATTATACCCCCAAACAATGTAGGTCTCTATAAAAATATATTGCGTAAAACAGCTTATATGTAAAATCCTGCTTCATGTAAATAAACGATTTTCATAATAATATATTTTCATAGTATATGCCATTGGGTAAATAGAAAATTGCCATTTTAAGAATTAAGGGCTGTCCCATGGGATCCATATATGTTAGGTCACATGAGCCAAGCAACAGACAAAATTCTGTCTTTTTCTCCCACACTTCTTCCTGTTACAGTTAGAGTATTTCTTTTCAGGTGATCTCTAAAATGGGGGCTCAAGGGAAAAGATGTAAAAGGGCAATATTTACTGAAATATATATTCCAGTTTGATAAGATTCTTTAATATGCCACTTAGTATGATATAAACATCTGTTGCTTAAGTATTCATTTTAGAGCTTTAGTTTTCCTTTTAGCATTTTAGCACATCTTTGGGGGAATGTAATAAAAGTCGCAAAGAGCAAAACAATTAGCACAAATAAGAATGAAAAGTCTCATTTTGCAATGTAATACTCTTCCTTAAACTTTTATTACATTGCGAATTTTAATTGCGCACTGCGAATTTTCATTGTGCATTGCCCACTTTTAAGAAGTGCTTGAAGGTGTCATAATCTTTTGGAGCAAACATAACAACTATTTCAGTAAGAAGTTTTATTACTTTCACTGCGCACTGGCTTTAACTATAAAATTTGCAAACCTTCTTCCACTGTTGGAAGTGGTCACTAAACAGTTTCCGGGTTCGCAAAAGCTATATTAAATTCGCACAAAGGAAAATTTGTTCGCATAAATTTTCGCATTGCAAATATTTTTTCAGTTACCGACATTTAATACATTCCCCCACTTATCTGTAACTGTCATACATTATATACATTATATACAGTAGAACATTTGTATGCATGGAAGCATACACAACTGTTTTATGTGATATATAAGTTGATATATAAGTGTTCATAAAGATGTCTCAAATACATATTTTTCTTGATTTAATATCACATCTTGACTGTACAGTAAGTTACAAGGATTTTGCAAGGCAGTTCCCTGTGCTCCCACTGGTTGTATTCATACTGTAAGCTTCTGTGGATGCAATAAATTTAAAAGCAATCAATCTGCAAGATTTCAGAGTAATGGAAGTCAATCAAAGAGTGCTACTGTACCTGTACTGGCCTGGAATTACTGAGGCATTCAGAAGGATCTCATCACAGATAAAAAAATAAAATGCAAATATTTATACTGTGTGTGTATGTGTGTGTGTGTAAATAAATGAGGTCACACTCACAGGCCTTGGGGCAAAGGGCAAAAATAAATATTTGAATATATTACTAACGTTTTGGCTAGCCATTGTAACCTGTGCAGTTAATTGGTCTTATCAATGAAGGCTGATATTGAGAGGTTCTCTGCGTTAAAATGCATAGAGGTAAGACATTGTATGCTATTAATTATTATACATATATAAGAAATGTGCTGCTCTGTGAGTTTCGTAAGGATCCTGATGGTGTGATCTTTATTTTAGCTGTGAGTAGGCTTGAGATAATCTTGTAATCTTGTAAACTATAGTGAGGTTATTAGAACATTGCATTGCCACTTTAAAGGCAATTCTTATATTTGTATATTTGGGTGTCACTATGTTCACATATTGCAGTGATTGAGATTGCTACATTATTGTTAAGTAATGTTATTTTCGAGATGATTGTTGCAATTGTAACTGTGTATGGAACAAGGCCTTGCATAATAATACATGAGATAACTATTGTACGATGTTATGTTGCCTGTTTCTATGGCTTGTTGTTTTGTATGTTTCGTTTGATGATTTTTTAATATAATTTCAAGATTTGTGTATGGGTTGTGTTTTATGAGGTATTGAATTTTTAAGAACATACTTGTATAATAGTTGCTTTTTAGTGACGCTTTAGTAACGCCATACACTTTTATTTTCCCGCCAATATGTGTAAATCAGGTACTTTTGTAGTTTGTAATAGCAAATTTTGAGAAAGGCTACAGTAGATTGCTAGCTGAAACGTTAGTTTCCCAGTAACAAATTCAAATACTTATTTTTGTCCTTTAAGACCTGTGAGTGTGGACCTTATTTCTATATGTATAGTACTGTTGTGGCTTTGCACCCAGGCAAGTGAACACAATTTATTCGAGAGTGCCGATATTTCTGTGGTATATATATATATATATATATATATATATATATATATATATATATATATATATATATATATACATTTTATTTCGAGTATAGATGTATAGATGCACACCGGGATTTGAAAAAGTTACAAAATATTGCTTTTATTTAATACATCATTAAAACATAGTACAGGTCAATGTTTCGGTCTCCACCTAAGACCATTGTCAAAACCTAAATGTGTGTGTGTGTATATAAAAACAGTTTTATAGGGTTTTAATAAGTAACTTGAATGCTCAAACATGCGAACAACAGATCGAAGCTATGTGGGATAGGTTAGCGATAGAGGGTACCCTGAAACTGTGCTCCATTGAGCACTTGAGACTGCAAATAGGCGGTGTGCGGACAACAGTAGCTCAGAGAGACCCAAACTGGGACTGGTGTTCAGTACCAGGTACAATACTAAGGTATTGGGTGAGGTAGTCAAGAAACATTGGAATATAATATGTGCTGATACAGATTTGTCAAAAATTTTGCCGGAACCACCCATGATTAGCTATAGGCGAGGGACCATCCTTCGTGACTTGTTTGTCAAAACTGATCCGGTAGATTGTTATGCAGTTAAAGGGAGAAACACCTGGCTATCAGAGTTGAAGCCAGCATGTTTCCACTGTCCAAGTTGCACATCTTGCCGATACATCACAACTGGGTTATCCTTTCTACATCCCCACACAGGTAAACGGTTTTTGATTCGCCAGCATATCACATGTATTATTATAAGTTACCGAGGAGTTCCATGACCATATAAAAACACGAGGCCGAAGGTCGAGTGTTTTTATACAGGTCATGGAACTCCGAGGTAACTTATAATATCCTCATATTTTACAACTGGGGGTACTTTATTTATTATAATACACAAATTTCAGTGAGTCGTGACAGAAATCAGAACTCACCGTTTATAACTGATGACATCAGAACTCACCGTTTATAAGGATATAATTTACAAGATATTCATAGCTTTTGTGTATTATATATATATATATATATATATATATATATATATTTACATTGCTTTTTATTGTTTCCTTAACTCCAAAACTGTTGGCAGAACATTTCTACCTTAACACTCACATGTCCCCTTTTTAATCCTGTGCATTATTTGGTATTGCAAAATGTAATTGCCCCAAGCAGTATTCCAACCGCTTCACTACTTGCTTAAAATTCACTTTTTTAATATTGTACAACCAGTTTGCCAGTTACTTACCTCTGACTTTAACATTAAATTTACATGACGCTTTGTTTTCTGCCCTATCATACACTGTATATTGGATTTTGTGGTCCCCTTCTGGGAAGTTTGTGCCTGAGGGCAGCCCTTTTAGTATAACACTGAAAAGAGAATAATATATTTGAGTCTAGCTGTTTGGCAGTGTAAATGGTAAATCAGGTAAGGTCAGCTTCCTACATTACAAATAGGTTTTAAGTGACATCAAATCAAAATCAAACTACATCTATATCTAGAGAGAGAGAGAGAGAGAGAGAGAGAGAGAGAGAGAGAGAGAGAGAGAGAGAGAGAAGGCATCATTTTTACATTTTCCATTGGTTTTGCTACCAAAAGTTCTTGGTTTATTTATCAGTAAATATAACTAAAAATGTATTTAAATGTAAATGGTTTAATGTATTTAAAAAAATACTTGAGTTAACACACTGCACAAAATGGCACAATAGCACTGATACCCTAGCTAGCCCCTATACTATACTATACTTAACTTACTCAGTTAAAATACCATCTGCTGTATCTCGTCCCTCTGGAGTTTCCCAGAATATTCTTGCTGTCAGCTTATTTGGTTCTGCTACCTTCTCCTTAACACTTGGACATTTAATTCTTGGTGGCTCCAGATCTGTATAATACACCACAAATCAAACAATTAAAAATAAACAATCTGCAAAAATATTTTTTTTAAAAATGGTAGTTACGTAACACTTGCAGTTATGATTGTTACAAGCAAACAACTGTATGCTGGTAAATAACACATATTTATGCTATCTTACTACTACAATTTTTATGACCTATAATACAACTAAGGCTTTGATATATTCTATGGATGTTCTTATTCAGGGCCAGAACTAGGGGTAGGTAGACGAGGTACATGTCTAGGGTGCAAATGTAGAGAGGTGCCAGGCACAGTACCTCTTCTGCTGCTTTCCCCTAGGTCCTTCCTTCTTCTGCCGCCTTCCCCTAGATGCAGCGCATATTCGGAACGTGCGCTCTTCTCCACGATGCGCACTCGCATGCTCATATGTGTGGCAGCATAGTCTGCCTGGTTGACTAAGGCACCTGGCTGACTTGGCCTGGCACTGCTCTTATTAAACATATTGGGTTCATAAGAAAAGTTGACATTTGTGGTGCATCCCAAAAGGCACACAGTGGCTCTGGAGATCTTCTATTCCTGCTGCAAATGATAATTTACAGGAATATATGTTTCCATATATGCTATTTCACATATAGTCAGAGTCGGACTGGGCCAGCAGGACACCGGGAGAAAACCCAGTGGGCCCTGACCTTCGTTGGCCCTGCCGTCCTAGACCTGTTCCCCACAACTGTGCACCTTCTCTATGACCTGGAGGTAGATGCAAGAGGCTTGAGGGTTGCAGAGTCCATGGAGGTGACAGAGGGGGTTGGGAGGTCCATGGGTTTGTGTGGGCCCTTGATGAGGCAGAACCCCAGTCTGACAATGCATATAGTTTGTGCTTAACAACATACTACAGACTGGTAAAACTGGAGTGTTTGCTTCTACTATAGTTTATAAATAAATGTTGTGTAGCCATGGGGGCAGCCATTCCAATTCAAGAAAAGACTAGAAAAGACTACCAGATAGATAATCTATGTAGAATATTATGGTGTTCTGCAGATCTTATTTGTTACTTGTTATTTAATTTTATCACCTCCATTGTTACATATTAGCTTGTTTATAAAAACTAAAATAGAGTTTCTGCAGCAAACCAATCAGTTTTACCAGTGCAACACAACATTACATATTTTAAAGGAGAATTAAAGCTTAACTGAAGAAGTAGCAGACTATTGTACATGTATTGGAATTCTATACCAATCCAAGGCAGCCACATCCCTTTAGCATACCTCCCAACTGTCCCATTTTCATGCGTGACAGTCCTGATTTTGACAGCTCAACCCGCAGTTCCAGGTTTCTTACTGAAATGTCCAGACTTTCTCTTTGATCTCCTGCACTGAAGCCAGAAAAATATACAAAGTTTCTGAAACTTAGTTAAACTAGGTGGCTTTTTGGCAGAGAGCCCAGAATAGTCAGGAGCTGCACTTTGATACTTTTGTAACAATTTAAGATAAGCAAAGAAACAATTGTAACTATTTAAGATAAGCAGGTCTTTTGGGAGAACTGAGACTAGCAGCTTAAAGGGCAATTCACTTTCATTAGCAAAGCTGTTATAACACATAAAAATTGCAATAAAACTACCAGAAATGTGTTCAAACTTTCATAACCTGCCATTTTTTTTAAAATGGACATGATAATTAGGGGGTGTGGCCATAAAATGGGCATGGAAAAATGTTGTCCCCTTTTTTGTTTTTCAAATGTTGGGAGGTATGCTTTAGCAGTGAAGATCTCTGCCTCCAAAAATGCTCCAATAGCTCCCCATCTTTTATGCTGATTCACTGCACATGCTCTGTGCTGCTGTCAGTTACTGAGCTTAGGGACTGTCTCAAAATATACAGTACACATAGAATATAAAAGTCACAGTATGAGGCTGATAATTACTACATTGCAACCAGTGCAACTAATAATCATCCATGTGGTGTCAGCTTATTTTACAGACCAAACCTAATTTTCTGCTTGATAATTTGCAACAACCCCTACGCTTAGTATATCATCAGCTGCTGAAAGCCTACTGAGCATGTGAGTGGCACAGACACTTTCCAAGATGGTGACCCCTGTGGTAAGTTTGAAGGCTTTGATCATTGCTGCTATTGAGAAGCTGAAACTTTAGCCTGGTGCAATAGGTTCAGTATATAAAACATGGCATTTTTAGCCAAATGAATTTTTAGTGTTTAGTTCTCCACTAAAACACACATTTTTGGTGTTACTGTTCCTTCAACACTGGCTTGGAAATTACTAGTCCGTAATAATTTCAGTATATTTCCATTTAAGATAATTCATTTTCGTTATCATTTAGATTTGCAATGTACTGTAGTTCATAGATTGTAATATATTAGAAATTAGAACTAGAAATACTAGAACTACTAAATTAATGTTAAGGGTAGGATTGAGCCACCAGGGTGCCAGCATCTCTCCCCTGCTACAACAAGTGTTTAAAAGACTTTCAACCATTTGACTTGCTATATTTACCATGCCCATTCTACTCCTTGGATGAAACAGAAAAATGGAAGAGAACAGAATTAAGAAGAAAATGAGGAAAAGAGATGAGAATCATAAAAAAGGCAATAAAGAAAGGCTTACAAGGAGGATATAATAATGAGAAAAAGAAGGTATGGGAGCAGAGGGGACAGAAAAGGAGAAAATATTTTGCAGCATGGCACCTCTGTATGTTAATAATACAAAAATGAATCTCAAACAAGAACTTAAACTGACAAAATTAATTGGCTTTTTAATATGTATTTACAAATCATTGCTACAAACCCCTCAAGCCTTATTGTTCCAATTCGATTGTCAAAACACTTAAAATCCCCATTGTACACAAAACACCAGTAATATTTTTTATTAGATGGTAACGGCTTCATAAGATTGAAGGTAAATGCCTCTAGTGCTTGAATATGACTTACTTGTGCTGAACTGCAAATTATGTTACATTACTAAATGTTATGGAAATGGCAAATGTTCATGTATTAATGATGAACACTGCTTAATTTATCCACAAATTCAATAAAAAATACAAGTATCATTATTTATGAATATTCCTTTCCAGTGACTAATCTAGAGTAGTGTTATACGAATTTGTAGGTCATTGTTCAGAAATCATATGACTCAGCCATTGCTTTCCCTTTCCTTTTGAAACAGCAATGAGTGTGTACCCTGAGTCACTTGCATGTCTTGTCTAGACTACAGGCAGTGAGAAACCTCAACAACAGCTGCTGCTCTGGGCCCTTATGAATCACCAGAACATGGGGGGGGGGTGGTAGGTCTACAAGTGTACAAGTGAAGAATGCCAGAAAAGTGAGAGCCAACCTTGTGAAGTTTTGCTTGCTTATGTACCCTATGATGGATATTGCTATACTTTGTTTGAAAGTGTGTTGAAGAAAATGTTAGGGGGTTCAAGAAATTGTTTAAAGAAATGTTTTTAATAATTTTCCAAATTTGGATATTCTGCTGATTTTACAGAGGTTCTGTTTAAAAAATAACCACTGAAAGAGTAAACAAAATTCTCAGTATGTAGATTCCCCTTTGATCCCCCCAGACTTGGATGGATTCTGTTCTCAAGCTAACTTTGTTCACTAGTACATTGTCCTAGAGGGCAGTGCCACCTGTTTGGGTATAAGAGCAGTTGTTTGCTTTTCTGTGCTGTGGAGTGATATCTCTATGCTCTTCCACTGGTAAATAAGTCTATAAAAACCCTGTGATTCCTTTGTTTGGGGTTGTGTCAAACATTAAACATTGTCTTTTAACTCAAGTTGTCTCCAATAACTGAATTTCCACAACACCACTTACACTCCACACACAAACACTGTTTTGAAATGGTATAAGTGAACAATTACCTCACTATTTAACTCAGTGCTGGGTTCCCAGAACATGAAATGAGTAAAAACTGCTTAGCTGTAGAGGATTATACATACGTAAGATAGTTTCACCTAAACTCTTGGTTAATTAGAACTTTATTTCATGCAGGGGATTATGCTGCTATAGATCTGGATTAGTACACATTGTACACAGTGCCCAGACAAGAAGGAAAGCATAAAGGGAGGTCTCCTTTTAATGCATCCTATTTAGTTTGATATTTTGAATTATTCATTTATGTGCAACCACCTAACTTAATCAGTGTGTTTTACTTGAGTTTATACTTTTGCATTTGTATAGGTAAATTCAGTAGAAACTTTATAAGACAGTATAACAAGGAGACTATGGTGCAAGGCTAGGTGCTTTAAATATTTAAAAAAATGTTTTTAACTAGGTACTGTCTATAATGAGGCTATACATTTTATAAAATAAAGTATGCCTTCTTGGTATAATAGCCTGAGATGTGGCTCTAATTGTTAGAAGTTATATGTTGTGTTTGGCTCAATAAACCAGTATTTGTGTACAGAGGAATCCTGCACCGAGCAATAGATTAGCATGGTACATGGTGCAGAGAAAAGTGTCAAGACGTACAGGTCAGCCCTGTCCTTATTGCCTGAATGACATGCAAGTTAGGGGGTGGTTAGGCGGCAAGTGGGAGGATGCTTACCTGGCACCCACCTCTGGCCCCTCACCAATACAGTACTGACAGGCTGCTGCCTTGGAGACCACAACCAAATTTTAGAAAGGAGGAACCTATTAAGTGGCAGACTGGCTTATTTATTTCAAACTTTATATGCAGCTGTACATATTATTGAAAGGGCAAAATAAACTATTCTATCCTGTTTTTTATGAAACCAAAACTTCAAGCCTGGAATTCAAAAATAAGCACCTGCTTTGAGACCACTGGGAGCAACATTCAACGGGTTGGAGAGCAACATATTGCTCACAAGCTAATGGTTGGAAACCACTGATCTAAGGTATAGATTGAATAGATGAATCTGTATAAATTGGTTAGCTGATTGTTTACAACTCTGAAGTTGGGCATGACTTTCCCCTGTGTCCCCATTTGGAAATTGAAAAAATGCAGTCATTCCAGCTTTTGAAGCACTGATACTGATACATCGTCATAGATGTAGGCCCCTTAAAGGCCATGCCCATAATTTGTCCCCATACCTATCCCATTAATATCCACTACTTGGATATGCACTACCTGCATCATTCTAGATTTCCAACTTGTGAAGAATCAAGTATGGATACAGGCTATCATCCTCATAACACAGTGATGAAATCCCTTTCCCTCTGTGATGGCTGCACTTTCATGCGCAATTATTAGGGGAAGGTTTAATAATTCAGAGGAGAATAGGTTGAGTGAAAAGACTATACACTCTATGAGCTCTATGTTTTGGGCTTGTGATCAAATAAGGCTTATACTGTGTTATTTAAATGTACATTTGATTTACTTACCCACACAAGTTGGAGGCTTGCCACTCCAGACTTTGCTATCCATACATGTTACAATTCTTTCTCCTTTCAGCTGATATCCTGGTGAGCAGTAATATTCACACCTGGAGTTAAAGTAGGCGCCATCTACACATTTGAAGCCTCCATTAAGTGGCATAGTAAGAGTGTGACATCGCTTCTCTAATGAAAATAAAAAATATATAATGGTAATCTGTAAATTCACTGAACGACTGCCTGAAGCCTCCTGTGAGTCAGCCCTGAGAGTGCCCCAAAAAACTGACATTGGCATGATACTGGAAGAACGACAATTGTGTGGCCATTGTGTGGACACAGTTTTTGTGTTTGCACCTGTCACCTGGGAACCACTGTTCTATATCCAAGAAGAGCAGTACTAACAGTGAAGCTCTTACGAAGGTAGTTTGTGCTAAAGACTGCACTGTACTTTATATCACCCATCTGGTGATGGTCATCCAATCAATGGGGGTGCCAAAAGATAGGCATAGAGTGATTGTATGCACTTTCTTGTGGTTCTTGCAGTGAGCACCATGGAATAATCGCTTGATCTTCTTCCGGCTTCTAATTTATTCACACAGGTGCACATATGCAGTAGAGTTAAAAGCCGAACTTTAACAAAAAAGCCTGCTATTTCACTCTTCTTTTCCTTTAAGATACTGTGTTAAGCTATCCTCTGCTTTGCTAGTTAGCCAGAGTTAGCCAGAATCCAATATCCTTATGCTTTAATGTATTTGATTGGAGTGCAACATTGCCTTCCACCTATACAAAGAATAATAGAAAAAGAAGAAACTCACGCTTGCATAAATATTTGCCAGACCAGCGTTTGTCCTCTTGGCAAATGACTTGTGAAGCTCCATGGAGTTCATAACCTTTCTGACAATATATGTTGCATCTTGCCCCCTTTGCATTCTTGTAGTAGGATCTGTAAGGACTGTTGCAGGTTGCATGGCCATTCTTAACTTTGATTGGGGAGCACCATGGAGTGTCTATAAAGGGGAAAAAAATAAACTATCTCAGATAATACATATAAATATTCTACAGGAATTCTACTATGGCGGTAGTGGAAACATTAGGGCTTATTTAGCAACAGGAAGCCAGGGTACATAAAATGGGCACAATGCATAGATGCCCCCCCCCCTTGAATTGCTGCAGGTCTCTGAGCTGTGTTTTAGAACACAGAGAGCTGCAGCTAGCCTCATGCATTAGGTAGTGTTGTATTTGTGAGGGATGGGACATGTAGGCATCCCCCTACTCATCCCCTAACTTGTGTGCCAATCAGACTGGTGGGGGGACAACATAAACAGGTGCTTCATTTACCACTCTTGCACCTCCCCCCCTTAATGTTTTCGCACGGCTGTCCCAGGTCTTGGTAATTGATTCCCATTCTTACCTACACTGTATTTTGCCTATTGTAGATAATCATACACTTATATAGTCAGATGCAACTCATATAGTAGAGGTATAGGATCCATTATCCGGAAACCCATTATACAAAAAGCTCTGAATTACAAGAAGGCCATCTCCCATAGATTCCATTATAATCAAATAAAGGTATGGGGCCTATTATCCAGAATGCTCGGGTTTTCCAAATAACGGATCTTTCCGTAATTATACTTTGTCTACTAGAAAATAATGTAAACCGAAAATAAATGACTGGTTTTACTTCCAATAAAGATGAATTATATCTTAATTTGTTTATAACTAGTACAAGGTGCTGTTTTATTATTACAGCGAAAAAGGAAGTCTATGGAAAACAGCCTTTCCATATTTCGGAGCTTTCTGGAAACCGTTAAATAAATTTTTAAAAACAATTCCCTTTTTCTCTGTAGTGACAAAACAATACCTCATACTTGATCATACCTAAGAGATAATTAATCCTTACTAGATGCAAAACAATCCCATTGGGTTTATTAATAGTTAAATGATTTTTAAGTAGACTTAAGGTATGGTGATCCAAATTACAGACGGATCCCTTATCTGGAAAACCTCAGGTCCCGAGCATTTTGCATAACGGGTCCCATACCTTTACTAAGAGTGGGCAAATAAGTACCTAAATCCAATATGCAGTTGTTAATCTGACAAACTGACACATCAAAGACTTTAAAATCTTTCTCTAGCAGAAAATATTACATTTAAAATCTAATTATGAAATGTCAGTGCTTTTATAGGAAAAATATCACATTAATCAAAATTGAATGTACTTTCTGTAACTATCTGTTATGTGGAGCATGATGCCTTAAAGGAACAGTAACATCAAAAAATAAAAGTGTTTTACAGTAATAAAAATGTAATGCAGTGTTGGCCTGCACTGGTAAAACTGCTGTGTTTGCTTCAGAAACACTACTATTGTTTATATAAATAAGCTGCTGTGTAGCAATGGGGGCAGCCATTCAAAGGAGAAAAGGCTCAGGTTACACAGCAGATAGCAGATAAGCTCTGTAGAACATAATGGTGTTATCTGTTATCCACTATTTAATCTGTGCCATATAGCCTTTTTTCAATTTCTGCCATTTCTACACACCAGCTTGTTTATATGAACTATTTCTTGTACAAACAGATCAGTTTTACAAGTGCAGGGCAACAGTGCATGATATTTTCATTACTTTAAAACACTTTAATTTTTTGGTGTTACTGTTCCTTTAAGTTTACTGAAATAATTTAAAAATAAAAACAAACCAATAGGATTAGTTTGCTTTCATTATTTATTTTTTTATCAGAGTAGACAAATCATTAGCTGATTTATGCTAATGGAGTTCTTTAGGCCTATGGCACACGCAACTGTTTGACCATCACTGTTGTACATCTTAAAAACAGCACTGGTCAAAGGGCACGTGTCCAGCATTGAGTGTTTTCTGGATAAAACTCTCCAAACACTATTAGCTTCCATTGAAATAATTTTCAGACTGACTGACCATGACTGGGTGATTCTCTGCCAGCTGAGAAACCCCTGCAGAGATAATGTATATGCATATCCCTTACATATACCATGCACATCATCACTGAATATAAACTGCTATAAAATGAATTTAATTGTAACTTGCCCAAATGGCAGCCCACCATACTTACACAATGGATGGATAACTTCTCTTTGTGCAGCATATTACGGAGAAAGGCTTAATTAAGCGGGGGTGGGAAGACGAAGCTAAATTCTAGCCACTCATTACATGCAGATTAAGCAAAGCATTCACCTTTGTCGCCATATCTATTGCGTGCATATATATCCTCATCATCTTCTACTGGTGAGTACCCCGATCCTAAAACAAACAACAACAAAAACAAAAAGCGCAAAAAGCAAAGAGACAAAAAAAATGTGAGATGAGAAAGGGGTGTTGGCATAAGAGAGTGCAGGTTATTTTAAAATGCAAAGCTTCCAAGTAAAGTGAAATGTGCTGCGAGAAGTCCGTTAACTTTAGTGTCAAACATTGCTTTTAATACAATGTAATTTTTCTTAGTTTATTACTTTGATCAAATTCTTTTGAGATTTCTAGAAATTCTATGCACTGTATCAGCTCCAATATATCCTCCTAACGAATGAGACAAATGAAAATGTGCTAAAGGATGTGCCAGGAAACTACTGGTAAATTAAATTTTATCGTACTAATCTTAGGGCATATAAGTATATGAGGGCAGCGTGATTCTGAGCATTTTCTTGCCCAGGAGATTAGAGGCCCAATAGGCAGGGAAGAAAATACTACATATTACTCCCTTTCACTTTTATGGCAGTTGCATCAGTGCAGGTGCACTTAGTCATTTTAGTGACAAGACACTGTACCCACATTTGCCACTGATTGCCAAAGCAGGGGAGACAAATTCAAATATGTTTTTGTCTCCAACTCAGATCTGCTTGGACAAAATGCTTAGATTCAATCTGCCATTAGCCGAGTTAGTTGTTACAGCACTACTGTGGAGGGTCGGTTCCACCTACTGGTTAGTAATGGTTTTGCATTAATATGGCAGTATCTTGGACCAAAAAGAAAGAAAAGGTTTGTGAAGAGTATATACTATGCTACCCACTTTACTACAGCACTTGCATTATAATTTCATTTAACAGTTCATGAGTGTTAAACATTAGTTCTAAACCTTAAAGAGTTAACCTTTAGTATGCTATAAAATGCCCTATTCCTCGCAACTTTGCAATATGTCATCATTATGTATTTTTTTAAATAGTTTTTGCATTACAGTATTTCTCTTCTATATCTTTGTAGCTTTTTGATGAGGGTCACTGACCCCGGCAGCCAAAAAACAATTGCTCTGTGAGCTTATAATATTATTCATGTTTTATTCCATATCTTTTTATTCAGTACATTTTCTTTTCATAATCCAGTCTCTCATTCAAACCACTGTCTGATTGCTAAGGTAAACAAGACCCTAGCAACCAGATAGCTGCTGAAATTCCAAATTGGAGAGCTGCTGAACAAAAAGATAACTGGAAAACCATAGAAAATATAAAATGAAAAACAATTGCAAATTGTCTCTGAACATCAATGCCCATGTTAATTTAAAAGTGAACAACTCTTTAATTAGAGGCTCCCAATGAACAAAAGCTCTATGCATTTTGCACCTGTCCATTCTCCTTCATATCTGTACTTACCTTGTGTAAGCTATACAATTACATACCATGTCAGCTGCACATGTGTGATATTACAAATTCTAAAGAAATCTATTTTTAACAAATTTAGAAAAGAAGAACATAAAATTGGAATAAAAATGTTTTTGTTGCTAGATCACAGTAACAAAAACCCCATCCATGTGTTTGCAATCTAAAAAAGAATTGTCCTTTCGGTATACAGAGTGTACTAACCATACAATTACACCGTCTGGAGCGCAGCAGAGAAGGACATAAAAGCATTGTGATTATAGAATATATCTGGTTAAAAGCTGTGTTTTATTAAGTATAACAATAGGTGTTATTTGCATGGTTTAAACTAGTTCATTATCATACCAAATAAAAAAACAGTATTTTTGCTATCAATTATAACACAGAATTTAAACAAACAGCATCAGTTGGCAGGTGTACAGCATGAATAAGTTTCCTTCACATGGACTACTTTGACCATTGCTGTGCTCATGTGGAAACAGCAGCAGAAAATTACTTTATCTATATTCCGCTGCTTATGGCAGTGGCAAACGCTGCTTCTAATTTTCCCAAAATGCCTTCCCGCTGGCTACAATGTAAATCGACGGCAGGACCGATCGATTCGGCTTTCCGAAGTCGCCCGAAGTTTCCTCGCAAGGCAACTTCAGACGGCCTCGGAAAATGAAGCACTCAGATTTACAAACTAGCCAGCTGGAAGGCATTTAGGGGTAATTAGTCAGTCAAAGTACAGGCGATATGTCACTGGGCGACTAATCTTCCCCAGTAGCAGCATGTGCCACTGCCCTGCACATCGGCAGTCAAAGCTTTGTGTGCCATTATATTAAGGCTTTAGCAAGTTAATTTTCATATTACATATACAGTAAACACACAGATTGGGAGGCACCTCAAGAACTAGAGTTAAGCTGCTTTTACACAAGCAAATTTCACTGGAGACCTCAGAATGTGTTCAAACAACAACACTCATTTGGGGACTGCTGAAGTTCCACTGTTCACAGCTAGTCTATTGCATTTAAATATACAGCTGATACTGCTCCTTCATGATATTTAAGCAGGACTTCTATCAAGAATCATTGGCCCAATACTATTTAGTTAGTGGGGACCTTCCCCGGAGGTGCCCCCTATTATAAACCCATTTGTTACCTGTTCCGCTGCCAACAAGTAAAATGGGGTCCCAATGACGGCCCACACACTAAGGGCACTTGTATTTCCTGATGGAACTCAGTGACTATTTTCTTGTTGGTTTTTTTATAGTGTGTCTTACTCTTGATCAAGATTACAGTGTTTACCAGTTATTTGCAGGGATTATGTGCCATAATCCTTGGGCATGAATTTGGCTAGAAAGGGAGGGTATGAAGAAGGCCTCATTAGAGATTTGTGCAGAAAATAATTGCATTGTGTGTATTTCTCAGCTTTAACTTTGACTAGTACAAAAGCAGGTTCTTTCTTTGTACCATAGCTAGTGTATTGCAGTTTGTGTGCAGGATCCCAAATATGTTTTCTATATATACATATATACTGTATATATTTAAACAAAGTCCTGTTCTAGTGCACTCAAAAAACATAAGGAAAAATGGCTGGGTGCTGGTAAAATTGTTGTAACATATTAGGGTAGGACTCCACGAGCGATTTCCAAAAACGCAGGCGTCACGTCAGATGCAACAGAAATAAGGTAAGAAATGTCAGATGAAGTTGCAGCGTTGATCCGATGCAATGCGACTGTCGGATGTGGATGCAGATGCAGCGTGCAGCGTCTGCATCCAACCGTCGTGTCGCGTCGGATCAACACTGCAACACCATCCGACAATGCTTTTACTTATCTTAATTCTGTCGGATCCAACGTGACGTTTGCGTTTTTGCGCATCGCGTGGGATCGCGCTATCGCCCGTGGAGTCCTACTGAATCTAATGTAAGTAATACAAATGTCACACGTAGAAGCTGATTGCATCCAACACAATATGACTGTCGGATGCAAATGCTGCATGTTACGTCTTCATCCGACAGTCGTGTTGGATGCAATCAGCTTCTACATGCGACATTTGTATTACTTACATTAGATTTGGTGCATCCGACCGTGTAGTTTTACCCTAAAAACAACTAATAAATATGTCAAAAAAATCTTGTGTTTTATCCCCAGATGTGATAAAAAGCCAAAAGGCATATAAAAGCAGAGTGCGATCATCCCAGTAAAAACATTCATAAAATAAATACGCAGAACTGCAACTCTACACACTCGCACTTCAAGTTACAACTACAAGTTCAACTACAAGTTCAACTCAGCCTCAAGTTGATTTTGCCCTATAGCCCTTCAACCAGAGTCTCGTGGCCATTAATCAAACGAAAGTTTCCGCAGGCTCGCCTTCTGCGACCGGTCCCATGGGTGTGCTTAGGGTTACCATGGGAACCGCTTGCAGAAGGCCAGCCTTCGGGGTCTTACATTTGATTAATGGCCACAGGAACAGTGAGGATGGGTGGATCGGCCTGTACATTAGTCCGGAACCTTGTTGAAGGGCTATAAGGGCGCAATCAACTTGCGGCTGAGTGGAACTTGTATAAGTGGGAGTTGCAGTTATGATTATTTATTTATTTATTCAATGAATATTTTTACTGGGATGATCACACTCTGCTTTTATATGCCTTTTGGCTTTTTATCACTTCTGCAGATAAATCTAGAAAGATTTTTTTCACATATATATATTAATAGCTTTTATATATTAACAAGGCTATGTACTGACGGAATATGCACAACAGATAATTTATTGAAATCATGCCCACTACAAACATCACTAATTGGATGTTTTGTCACCATTTCGGCATCTACGTAACACTGTGTTATGTATTTTTTCACTTCCTGATGACGGTTTTGATGCGTGGGCCGAAACGTTGAATAAGTCCACTTCTCTTTTTTCACAAGACCTGTGAGTGTGGTTGTTTTTCTCAAACTATATATATATATATATATATATATATATATGTAGTAGTGTCATGACGTCATCAGGGTGCGCCCCAATCGGCTTGGGGAGATAAACAAATACACCACGTGTATAATGAGTTAAAGAATTAAACCCATTAGGGTAGATCGTATCCATAGTGATCGTGCGTAGTGCAATCAATCCTTAGTGCCATAAACGGGTGAATACTTCGTTCTGTAAAAAGTGTATTAAGCCTATTGGTGCCATGAGTGAAAATAGGCAAATATAGTACTTACCCCTGGTAGACGATTGCAAGCCCCTTACGTTCCAAACTTGTCAATGTGTGCCTACAAAGGCATCCCCATCGCTATAAAAGCTGGTGGCAAACCTGCAGCCTCAGTGCGTACCCGAACCCCGCTGTCATTCCGTTTTCGGAGCGCATCCAAACCCCTCTCATGCTGCGGGAGCTTAGGCCCCTCCTCCTTTCGCCTGATAGGAAGAGGACTCACATACCCTCCAAACTCCTCTGCTCAGGGAACCAGTCACTCGTGTACTCTAGTGCCAAACCCCAACCAATCGTTGGGGCATGGAGCTCTGAGCAACATTTGTGTATGCCGAGTGTCAGTACATTAACCCTCTAGTGCCTTCACAATATTCAGGAGTTGGGTGAGATAAAATTGCCAGTGCTCAAACCATCAACAGTAATGCTGCCTACATTCGTAACTGGGTATAGATACAGCTGGAGTTGGTCATTACCTTTAACCGTCACAGGGTCACCAGCTAAGCGGAGGGACATGCTAGCCGAGGCAAAATAGTTGAAGGGGTCGCTTACGTCATCCCAGGGGAGGAAAAACCTAAGGAGTAGAAGAGCAAAGATATATAACCGGTAAAGAGTGTCAAAGTCACCGTATAATCTATATATGTATGTTATTAAGTGACTACAGTATATATTTCATCAGCAACATTCTTAGAGTTCTAAAACAGAAAAAAAATAAGAAAAGAGAAAGATCCAGAGTCCAGACCCTTCGATACAACCCGATTGGTCATAAAAATTGTCCCGAAAAAACAGGTAAGTAACCCAACCCCCGGTAATGTTCACCAGACTCGTTTAATAGAATGGAGACATCGGTAAGGTCTCATTGAGTCCCTTAGGGGCCAGAGTGTCTAGTTTGTATATCCACATTGACTCTTTCTGGATCAATAGTAGCCCCCTATTGCCTCCCCTTTGGAGGGCAGGGACATGATCAATGATCATGTGTCTAAACTGGGGGAGAGAGTGGCGACACTGTAGCCAATGTTTGGCGACCGGTTGGTCGGCTTTGCCAGTATTTAATGCCAATCTAATGGCACTACGGTGATTGTTCATCCTTTCCCTGTACAAGGTGGATGCCTTTCCCACATAATACAGTCCACACAGACACCATGCCAAGTACACAACATGATCCGTGGTGCAAGTAACCCTATGCCGGATAGTGAATTTAGCACCAGTCCGAGGGTGCTTGAAAACTGTGCCCTGTGTCATGCCTCCACAGGTTAGGCACCCTGCACACTTGAAGCAGCCCTTTTTAAGGGGTCTATCTAACCACGTGTTCTTCGACCCACTCGCAGATGACAAATTTTTGGCCACAAGTAGGTCCCCTAAGTTTCTGCCCCTCCTATAAGCCACCATGGGTCTGTCCTTCCCATAGAACGGTGAACCTGGATCCGATTTTATGATTTCCCATCTGTTATGCAAGGCTTCCTTAACTTGGGGGCTGACCGTGGTCCAATCCATGGTGAAGATGATGTCGGGTTCAGGCCGAGATATATCCTTCTGTGTCTGGAGCAACGCCTCTTGGGTCATCTTTCTTGCTCTGCTCAGTTGTTCCATGACCATTCTGGTGGGATAACCCCTGGCGATGAACTGATCAAACAAAGTTAATAATTGTGTTTCTGCACGCTTAGGGTCCGAATTGTTACGGATTACCCTCAGGAACTGGGAATAGACATGTGTCTGGGATGGTGTGAGTGTGCTTCAATTAGACTATTTCTATCAGTAGACTTTTTTTTTTTTTTAACAGGTTTCCTTTTTATTGTTTTCAAAATGAGGGATACAGAAAGCAAAAAAGAGGGAGGGGAAAGTCAAAGAAAAGAAGGTACAATAACATCATATCACAGTCAGCATACAATCAAATGTACAGCAAATTTCAGTACATCAATGCAAAGAAGCCCCTAAGTGAATATCACACCACAAGTCCCACAACTTCGGAAATTTACCCGGACACCCTCGAGCCTCATAAGTGAGTTTTATTAACGGAAGCATGTTATTAACATATTGTATCCATTCCCTCTTAACCGGAGGATCAGGGGAGATCCAGTGCATCACCAACATTTTTTTTGCATAGAATAGTAATGTCCTCACCGTTAGTCTAACATGGGCAGCCTGCAGTAGATCCTCTACCACCCCCAACAGGCAGCTTTCAGGGTTATACATATTAGGCACCTCTAGGACTTCTGAAATATATACACACACTTCCTTCCAATAGCCCACAATTGTCGGACAGGTCCATACCATGTGCCAGAAGGAACCATCCAATACCCGACATCGTGGGCACCGTGGTTCAGCCAATCTACCCATTCGAACTAGTTTGTTAGGAGTAAGGTAGGTACGCAAGAGAAACTTATGCTGGATTAACCTGTCTCTAGCTGAAATTAAAAAGCTATATAAGTGACCTGTCCCTTCCTCCCATTGGTCGATAGTAAGGGATGGCAAATCTATCTTCCACGTGTCATATGCTCTTCCAAATGGAGAAGGCAGAATAAGCAGAAGGCTAGTGTACACATACGAAACCATTTTAGGAGGATGAGATTGACGTAAGTAGGTAAGTAGGACAGGTTCTGACAAGTCCCCCAAGAGTCCCCCAAGTTGTGATTGGAACATATGCCGCAGTTGGAGATAACGGAACATGGGAATCGTAGGGACGTCCAGCTCCTGTTCTAATTTAATTTTGTCCACAAAAAGATTATCTACAATTAATTCTCCTAAATACTTAAGCTTCCTGGGGGCCCAATAGCCGACCGCCTCAGCTCCATGGAAATGCGGCAAATATGAATTATTCCATAGCGGAAGATAAGGGGACTCGAGTGGGAACTTAACACCAAGCAATTTCATAGCTTTTTGCCAAGCCTGATAGGGTGCCAGCATACAAGGGGGCAGATTTGGGTGGTCTTTCAATTTCCGAAGGGGGCAGTTCCGTAGTGCCTCTAGCGAGCCTACCCAATGAGCCTGAAGTAAGACATTAGGATTATCTAGATCTTGCGTAAGCCACCAGTGAATATAGACTATTTGCGATGCAAGGTAGAAGTAGAGAAAGTTAGGTAACCCAAGACCTCCCTTATCATAGGGCACATTCAGAGCCTTAGAGGAAACCCGTGGCACCTTATTGTTCCACAAAAATGGAGTAATCAAGGCCTGAATTCCAGTACAAATCTCCTTATGGAGTGGGATTGGACTATTATGAAATACATAGAGATATTTGGGTAGGTAGACCATTTTAATCAAATTGACCCTCCCCCACAACGTCAGTGGCAGAGATCCCCAAACCGAGAGGGCCAATTTAAGTTTCTGAGTGATAGGGGTGACATTCATAGGTACAAATTGGTCCGGCTCACGATGAATGTGAATGCCCAGATATTTAAAGGACTCCACACATTGTAACGAGCATCCGCAAGCAGATCAGAGCACCGTACCGGGTCTATAGGGAAAATAATAGATTTAGTCCAATTTATACGTAACCCCGCAAAGGTGGTGAATGAGTTAAAGATCTTTAGGACTGTCTGTAGCGAGGGGCCAGGATCTTCCAGATACAACAAGACATCGTCAGCATACAACGATATTTTTTCCACTAGGTTGCCATATCTTAATCCTTTAATCAGAGGGGTATCCCGAACCATTAACGCAAGGGGTTCAATCGCCAATGCAAATAACATTGGGGAGAGTGGACAACCCTGACGTGTGCCTCGTTGTAACTGAAATGGAGGGGTGATTACTTCATTTACTTTAATTTGTGCACTAGGATGCTTATATAGAAGTCGTATCCATTTAATAAACGGATCCCCTAACCCAAACTTCCTGAGAACCACCCATAAATAGTCCCATTCGATCGAATCGAACGCCTTTTCGGAATCTAGGGCCACAGCTATCCTCGAGCCTGCATTGTCATGAGGTACCTGTAGGTTAAAATAGAGTCTCCTTAGGTTAACATCAGTCGAACGGCCTGGCATAAAGCCCGTCTGATCTGAATGGACCAACATAGAAATCACTGAGGACAATCGGGTAGCCAGCACCTTGGCCAAAATTTTTGCATCAACATTTAAAAGAGAGATTGGCCGGTACGAGGCACAAAGTTCTGGATCCTTGCCCTCCTTATGTATCAACACAATCAACGCCGAATAAAACGACTGTGGCAGTCGATTTTGCTCATATGATTGAGTTAGAATAGTGTGCAGCGTGCCAATAATCTCTTCTCCGAGGGCTTTATACCATTCGCTAGGTAACCCATCGAGACCCGGTGATTTAGATGTGGCCATAGAATGAACAGCATCTCTAATTTCCTGTAAGGAAATAGGCCTGTTCAGGTATTGGGCATGGTCCCCAGGAAGCCGTGGGAAGGGGATAGCGTCAAGGAAGGCATCTAATTCTCCCAAACTGTAAGTGACTCTCGTATTATACAGGGACTCGTAAAATGAGGCAAATTGAGCCGCCATCAGTTCCGGGTCAGTAATAAAGTTTCCCACCTCATCCCGAACGCCAGAAATAACCGTTTGAGGAGAGGAAATTTTTGACAGGTATGCCAACAGAGTACCTGATTTTTCCCCCTGCTCAAAACCCCGTTGAGATGCATAGAGTAGCTTCTTTTGGGTGGTTTTAGTGAGTGTGCACCGATACCTCCCCTGCGCCCGAACCAACAGGTCATGATTCTCACTAGTAGGGGACCGTATATATGCAGACTCCAACTCCTCAACCTGAGACTGTGCCAAATTCACTTCTTGTCTATTGCGAGTTCGAACTGTGTGAATCGCCTGTATTAAGGCCCCCCTGTTAACTGCCTTAAATGCATCCCATAGCACCGACGGTGCAGCAGAGCCCTGATTGTCAGCCCAATAGCGAATAGCTGAGTCTCGAGCTTTCTCCAGTACCTCTGTCTGTTTCAACCATAGTGGGCTGAGGCGCCATCTCTTAGCAGACGTAACCGGAGAAAGTGAGAGTTTAATTAACAGCAAGGAATGGTCCGAGATTGATCTAGTAATATTTCAATATGAGAAATTTTTGGTAACAATTCAGGGGATACCAGGGCCAAGTCAATGCGTGACATCGACTGATGTGACAACGAATGGCAAGAATAGGCTTTGGAGTCAGGGTGTTTAGCTCTCCAAGCATCCTGTAAACCAACGGAATCTACCCATTGGGCCAGCTTGGTAGGCCTATTATCAGTAGCATTAAGCTTGTCAATATCGGGTTGCAAATAGCCATTAAAATCCCCCACCCAGCATTGAGGACAAGGCGGTAAGAGGGCCACTTTACGTAAAATCAGGTTCAACAGATCAAAGGACAGCGGTGGAGGAATATAGACAGTAATCAGAATGAACTCGCATGTGAAAATAGTACAATGCAGAATAACATATCGGCCCCAGTGATCAGTCATAACTTGGTGTAGAGTAAAAGGAATCTGCTTTTTAACCAACACTGAGACTCCACTTGCATGGGTGGAGAAGCAGGAGTGGTAAGTTTGAGCCACCCAGGCCTTTTTAAGCGCCAACACCCTCTGACCTGTCAGGTGGGTTTCCTGTAAACAAACCACTGCTGGGGAGTACTGCTTAAGGGAGGCAAACAATAGAGCTCTTTTAACCTTGTCGTTCAGGCCTCTTACGTTCCAAGAGGCAACAGTGAGCATCGACATATTGCAACAGATATGAAATGTACATTCATGAAGTATTGTACCAACAGGGAAAAGAAAAAAGAGAAAAGGGGAAACTGTGAAATGCAAATACCCTTCCAACCCACCCTGCTTACCTTCCCAACTCGGGCGAGCCTCATCCCCAAACTAAACAAATGCCGCTGCATAAGAGCAGGGTTAACCCAATAGAGTAAGGTTTATTACTAAAATAACATCCAAACTAGCCAGATCCGCTAGTAGAGGGAGGTTTCCATATATGAACAAGAGAGGCAAATCCCTCTGCAACTGTAAAACCAACAAAAGTCACATAAACGTAGTGATTTTAATAGAACGCCCGTAAGGTGCCCATAGGACCGCCACCATGTCCTGAACTGCTAGAGCCAAAGTCATTCCAATGGGCCCAGTCCTCATGAAGGGATGTTAGCAAGGGACATGCCAGCCTACGGTATTACTCACGGATCCACGGAAGGTCAGACTGCTAATGCCGCTCTATCCAGTCCATGGCCTCTTGCGGGGAGGTAAAAAACCTGGTGTTGTTGCCGTCCACCACCCGCAGCTTTGCAGGAAACAGAGTGGAGTACACCATACCCTTCTCACGAAGCTTCTTCCGGACTTCTGTAAACTTGGCCCGCAGCTTTTGAACCTCAATAGTGTAATCCGGAAAAAATAAAATGGTGGCCTCGCCCAGCTTCACTGGTTCCTCCTGACGCATGTAGCGGAGAACAGCATCTCGGTCACGGTAATTCAGGAGTTTGGCGATCAGCGTCCGAGGCGAAGCTCCCGGAGGGGGCCGTTGGGATGGAATCCGATGAGCCCGCTCTATAAGGAAGTGTTCGGAGAGGTGGCCAGCCGCCATCTTGTCTTTGATCAGGGTCTCCAAAAATATTTCTGGAGTGAGGCCTTCTGCACCCTCGGGTACACCCAGTACTCGGATATTGTTGCGACGTTGACGGCCCTCCAGGTCGTCAGCCCTCGCCCTGCAAGTGCGCAACTGCGCCTGTAAGTCCCGTAAGCTTTGCGGCAGCTCTCTCGTCACCTCCTCCAGGTCTGAGATACGTCGCTCAGCCTCTGTAGTTCTCTCTCTTAGGGACTGTAAATCTTGTCGTAGAAGGGCAATATCAATTTTAACCTCTTCCACACGGGTATCAATCTTGACTTCCACAGCCTGCCGAGTATCACGGATAGCTTGCAGCACCTCTTTCAAAGTAGGCTCAACTGGGCCTTGGTCATCCGACACATCTTGCGAATCCGGCGCCGAGGAGGCATTACCTCTCTGAGAGCGGGCGCTATCTTGGGATTGGTGGCGGACAAATTTGTCCATCTTATTCGTCGCCGTGTCGGCTCCTTTCTTGTTACCTCCCATAGTAGTCCAGCTGGGCAATAAGGAGAGGCAACTGATGTGACCAGTAAAAGTGGGAAACCGTCCCAAAAGCAGTCGTTCAGGATCAATTGAAGCGGAGCTCCTGGCTTGTGCGTCCTACTCCATTGCACGCTAGACCACGCCCCCTATCAGTAGACTTTTTGAATAAAGTGCTCCGCACCCTCCCACCCTGTAGCGTCAGGGTCAGGTCCAAATAGTTAATCTGTAGTCTATCGAAAGCGTGTCAATTTGATGGGAGAGTTAAATTTATTCAAAGATGCATGAAAGTCTACTAACTCGTCCTCCGTTCCTGTCCAAATGAACAGTAGATCGTCAATGTATCTCCTGTAGAAGAAAATTTTAGAACCCCCCATTGGTAACAAAAAGTTTTTTTCATAATGTTCCATATAGAGGTTTGCAAAAGAGGGGGCTACATTAGACCCCATGGCTGTACCGGCCACTTGAAGGAAAAACTCATTTTTGAAAGAAAAATAGTTTTGGGACAAGATTAGATCCAGTAATGAAATCAAAAACTCCACTGGGGGCAACCCTTTGTGGGAACCAAGCAAGGCTTCCCTACAGATTTCTACCCCCCTGTCATGCGGGATCACTGTATACAGGCTGGCTACATCCATCGTAGCCAACAGACAATCTGGAGGGAGTGATAGACCCCTTAGGACTCTGAGTAAGTCCTTGGTGTCTTTTACAAATGAATCCATCGATTGTACTGGGATTTGGAGAAAGGAGTCTAAATACTTGGCAACAGGTTGGAAGAGTGACCCTATGGCCGAGATGATGGGTCGACCCGGGGGTGCCTCAAGGGACTTGTGTACCTTGGGTAAGGTATAGATAAATGGGCATCTAGGAAATTGCGTGGTCAGGTATTTACCCACAGAGTCACTGATCCAATTGGCTATCGTGGCCATCTGTATCAAAGTATCCAATTTCGTCTTAAGAGCAAGGGTGGGGTCTCTAGATAAACGTTGGTAGGTATTCTGGTCTGACAATTGCTTACCCAGTTCATCCTCATAATACTGCCTGTCCAATAGTACTATGGCCCCTCCTTTATCAGCCTGTCTAATGATTAGATCCCTATCAGCTTTCAAAGTATTGATAGCCTCCCTCTCTTCAGCAGTAAGATTAGAGTAACTCTTCTTTTTTTGGGCATGTATAGTCTGTGAATCTCTAGCGAGTAAGTTAGTGAATATGGTGATGGAGGGAGCTGTGTTAGGAGGTTCAAACGAGCTCTTGCCACGAAAAGGTGTACTGGGTACTGGTACTTTGTCTTTATAAAAATCTTTAAGTTTGAGGTTTCTTTTAAATCTATGAATATCCTTGTGTACAGAAAAAGCATCCGAGGGATTAGTGGGTACAAATTTTAAACCCCTATTTAGTAATCTAGATTCCCCCATTGTCAGAGTGTGATGTGAGATGTTAATCACTATGTCCTGCTCCGCCCCCTTAGTGGGGGTTTGTCGGTTGTTCTTCTGGCCACCCCTCCTGGTCCTCCCTCTCCTGAGGTGGATCGTGTCTGGGGGATAGGAGGTATCCCTAAAAAAGGGCGTGAGGAGGAGGTATGTAAACTGGGAGCGGCCGATGTCTGGCCAGGGTCGGAGTCAGTGGAGTCACCTGAACTATCAATGGTAACCAGAGATGCTGGTTTATTCCTGCGACTAGTGCGTCGTCGGTTCCCTTCCGTTAGTCGCAACAGCCACCTATAGACCCTCTTTTCACGATAATCCTCCTTGACTGCTACTAATTTCTTTTCTTTAAACGATACTAGTTCTTGTTTGTATTTATTCAGATATGTCTCTAGATTTTTTATCCAGTCAATAGTCTTGTCCTGGGACAGTTGCAGCAAGTGGTGTGTTTCGAATTCTGTTATGTCCGTCTGAGTGGTTTTTAAATCTTTTCCAACAAAGTCAATCACTAGCAGTAACAGATCTGCTGAGCATTTATTCAAAATCTTACACCACTTGCTGCAAAAGTCAGAGTTGGAACTTCCGAGGGTGGGTATATTCCTGATGCGGAACCCTCTAGGAATGAGTTTCTGCCTGTGATACCCAGACGAGTCTGGTGAACATTACCGGGGGTTGGGTTACTTACCTGTTTTTTCGGGACAATTTTTATGACCAATCGGGTTGTATCGAAGGGTCTGGACTCTGGATCTTTCTCTTTTCTTATTTTTTTTCTGTTTTAGAACTCTAAGAATGTTGCTGATGAAATATATACTGTAGTCACTTAATAACATACATATATAGATTATACGGTGACTTTGACACTCTTTACCGGTTATATATCTTTGCTCTTCTACTCCTTAGGTTTTTCCTCCCCTGGGATGACGTAAGCGACCCCTTCAACTATTTTGCCTCGGCTAGCATGTCCCTCCGCTTAGCTGGTGACCCTGTGACGGTTAAAGGTAATGACCAACTCCAGCTGTATCTATACCCAGTTACGAATGTAGGCAGCATTACTGTTGATGGTTTGAGCACTGGCAATTTTATCTCACCCAACTCCTGAATATTGTGAAGGCACTAGAGGGTTAATGTACTGACACTCGGCATACACAAATGTTGCTCAGAGCTCCATGCCCCAACGATTGGTTGGGGTTTGGCACTAGAGTACACGAGTGACTGGTTCCCTGAGCAGAGGAGTTTGGAGGGTGTGTGAGTCCTCCTCCTATCAGGCGAAAGGAGGAGGGGCCTAAGCTCCCGCAGCATGAGAGGGGTTTGGATGCGCTCCGGAAACGGAATGACAGCGGGGTTCGGGTACGCACTGAGGCTGCAGGTTTGCCACCAGCTTTTATAGCGATGGGGATGCCTTTGTAGGCACACATTGACAAGTTTGGAACGTAAGGGGCTTGCGATCGTCTACCAGGGGTAAGTACTATATTTGCCTATTATCACTCACGGCACCAATAGGCTTAATACCCTTTTTACAGAACGAAGTATTCACCCGTTTATGGCACTAAGGATTGATGGCACTACGCACGATCACTATGGATACGATCTACCCTAATGGGTTTAATTCTTTAACTCATTATACACGTGGTGTATTTGTTTATCTCCCCACGCCGAGTGGGGCGCACCCTGATGACGTCATGACACTAATTTTGGCGCCAATCTTTGTATGTTTTATAGGACCTCACTGTGTGTTATGTTTTATCTGCTGAGGACGGCTAGAGTGTACTAGCCGAAACGTTGAGGAATAAATGTCACAGCCCATGGGGGCTTATTTTCTTGCGAAAGTCCTGTGAGTGTGGTCCTTTTTTTCAAGTACTATATGTAATTTTTTTGCCAGCACCAAGGCAAGTACCTACTTTATTGTGGAGTGCACCAGTGCGGATCTGTATATATATATATATATATATATATATATATATATATATATATATATATATATATAGGATACAAAATGATGGCGAGTGCCATCATTTTGTATCCTGCATTTACCCTCTAAGTATGAGCACCCAGGTTGTGATTACAATTAGGGTGTTCGGCTCATATCTACCATTTTCTATATATATATATATATATATATATATATATATATATATATATATATATATATATATATATATATATATATATATATATATATATATATATATATATATATATATATATATATATATATAATGTATAATATATGTGTATATTATTAAGAAGATCAGACATGATTGTATCAGCACTTGTAAATGATCCTCAACTAAACTGCCCTGGTCTTTCCCTTACCTAAAATGCACTGTAGTAAGAAGAAACATCTGAGTGTTGAGAAGATATTAGCAATCCATAGGGACGCTTCATAGATTTGCACTGAATAAAAACAATGTGAAATTCATTCTTTTTGGCAAGTTTTCTAAAATGTGCAGCCTTGCGTAATATCTAACTGCTGGGAAAATGCCAATAACATGTTAAAAATATAAATTTGATCTTTGATTAATCTTTCATTTATGTAGCAGAGCAACTCCAGACTGTGACACATTGCTGTTTGTGTTAGTTGGAATGTTATTCTTACAGGAATGCATTGTGGGTTTTATCAGATAAAATCTGTTTAGTTAAATACAACTGATTTATCTCTCCAGACTCTTGAGGCCCATGCTAAAACTGTGCCGTAGTTTAGGAGGCAGCAATTTTACTCCCCATCTGTGAATGGAGGGAACATTAGTTACAAAATCCAGAAACTGGATTCAGCAGTGTTTGAGTTAAAAAGATTCTTCATCTTAAAATGTACTTTTACTATGTTGCAGACATCACAATTCATCAACAGCAGGTATTCATGTATTTATTTATTTTAATGTTTTCTTAATTACATTTTTTTCTGCTGCTCTCAGGCCTTGGAATTTAAACTGTAGTAGTTAATTACACTTAGCAACCAGGAAGCAGTTTTGGAATCAAAATAGAAAACTAGTAGAGGGCCTGCAAATTAAAATAAGCAATAAACATAAGAACAGCAATAAAATTAAAGCATCTCAGTTGAGGGTTTTTTGGTTGCTGGGATCAGTGACCCTGACAACCAGACAGCATTTTCAGCTGCAGTGCAGATTAGAAAGGCTAATTATTTAAAGCTCTATACATAATAAGTAAGGGCCATTTGAAAGTTTGCCTAGAATAGGCCCATCAACTAAGCAAAAGTTAATGTAAGGTGAACTTCCCTTTAAGCATGTTGGATTAGGTATTCATGTTGGATTAGGTATTTTCTTTTAAAAACTATAATGTTCTTGTTCATGAATCGTAAACGCATGTTGTAATCACTGAGCTAAGTTTGCCAAAGACTTACAATATAACAATGCAAGAGCAGTAAAGAACATTTGGCATCTACGTAAAATCAAGCCTCAGTCATAATTAGCCATCTGGGACCCTCTACTGTTAAAAATTCTTGTGCAAGTAAACTCTCCACTGATCAGTGTGATAAATAGAATATACCAGCAATCATACTGCTATAATTTACTGATAAACCTCTTTATATCTTGTGGAGAATAGGTCTGATAAAAGGAGGATATTTGTGAGTGTATCTGTAATAATTGCATTTAATTAATAATAACTTTATTATTTACTATTATATACATATAAATCTAAGGCCACCCAAAACTGCCATTGGATCCCAGTATGTTGCCATTTATGCCACTTACTGTGAAGTCCAGCAAAGCAGCACCTGGGGGTGGTGAATGGTCTTTTTAATCATAAAAGACCTGGGCTCATTTAGTGACGCTACACAAATTTGCCCGTGGGCAGTTAGCCATAGCAACCAATTAGTGATTAGCTTTTTTAAAACTGCTGCAGGCAGAACAATAAATGCAACAATTTGATTGGTTGCCATGGATTACTGCCCATGGGCAAACCTGCACTGTGCTGTTAAATGACCGTTACCCCATTCACAAGTAAATCTGACTTGTCTCATAGTAGGAAAATAGCAATGGCTTTCCTCCACTAATTCTTATTAATTTCTGAGCTATTTTCAGCTATTTCTTAATGCCAAAAAGCTAAAAATTATATAACAGAAGGAGAACAATTCTAATTCCCTGCATAACTCTGTTGAAAACACCAAGACAATTGGAACAGTTTGCATTAAGTGGATGCATTATATGGCTATTTATAAAGAAATTTTACATAGATTATGATTCATTTATGTCCATAGAAAAGCCAAGATGCTCAGACTGTAGGGAGATGCAATGGAATATGTCACCTTTTTAGTATAAGTCAACAGCCATGTCAGGTCTTTGGAAGAAGAAACACAACCTTCTTCCAAGTATAGAGAGCTACTGTTTAGTAGTGAATTAGCATGCCTTCAGTTCTGCACTTGAGCCTAGCAAATGTAGATGCCCTCACAGACCTTGCCGTTTGAGAAACACTACTGTAGGACATATGAGCTATTCATCTGCACTGCACTGCTTATTTGGAAGAAAAGTCATATTAAACAGTGCTGATTAATCAACTGTATTATCATATATGAGTATATATATGTACACCCATAATCTAATGATAAGTACCTGTACTCAGTGTAAGATAAAGGATAAGGATAAAATAAGATAAGGATAAAGGATAAAGTTATTATAAAGAATATTTGACACAACCAACACTAACATAACTTGTGACGCATAGGCTAACTGCTAGGTTTTCTAAACCCATGGTTTAAACACTTTGTACAATTTGAATTAGAGTCGGGTTAGGCCGGCCAGATGCCCTAGGCAACCTGGCTGTTCAAGACACTGACTGGGCGCGAGAGAAGAGAGGGGACCGGACTAGGGGTAGGATGCAGAGAAGGTACGTGTCTGTCGCCCCCCAGCTTTGCTCCATAGGCATGTGCCTACTCTGTCTGCCTCTAGTTCTGGCCCTGATTTAAATAGATCAGTATATTGAGGTGTGGACACTTGCAGGAATCAGTGTATAATCCGTTACCCTAGCCAGTGGCAGAACTAGTGTGCGCCGAGCACCACAGCAGAAAAATCTTTAGAGGGGCTCAGTGGATCCCCATCCTCCCGCCCACTTCCCATCCCTCCTCCGCCCCGTGCACTCCCCACCCCGCCTCCGCCCACTCCCGCACCAACTTGCGTCCCCCTTCGTTGCCGCAGGTAAGAGAGCGGCTGGGGAGGAGTGGGTTTTCTATTAGCTATAGAGGAATCAGACCCCACAGTCCGCCCCCCCCCTGTGACTGTGGGATCTGTAGGCTAGAAATGTTATACATTATGTTTTGGGCTTCTGGACAGTGAAGATCTGTGCCTCTGAAAATACCCCAGTAGCTCTCCATCTTCTTTTCTGCTGATTCACTACACATGCTCTGCACTGCTGTCACTTACTGAGCTTGGGGGCCAAAGCACAATATACAGAGTATATGTCATATAAACGGAACATTTGGGTCCCCTGCCATACTACCACTTCACATAAGTCACATGGTACTGGTGTCCAGATAAATGTCCAGCTGATGGTGTGTCATATATGGTGGCCTGTGCCCTGATAGAACAAATCTAATATGTTGTGTATTTATATATAAAGTGCAATTTGTGTATGTGGTGTGGTATAATAGAAGTGTAATATAAAAGTGCTGAAATCCGTCAACATTCTTCTTTTTCTTCAGCTTTGAACATCATAACAAAAAAAAAACCAAGTAATAGGAGACTGAGAGAAAGCAATGAAGGCAGAACTTGCTGCTAAGTGTTTTTTATTTCACACAATGTGAAAGTAAAAACAATTAGCAGCAAATTCTGCCTTCATTGCTTTCTCTCAGCCTCCTATTACTTTATTAAGCTTCCACACCTGGAGTGGGGTGTTGTTTCACTGCGATTGA
The DNA here is from genome assembly GCF_017654675.1 of Xenopus laevis. Taxonomy (NCBI): domain Eukaryota; kingdom Metazoa; phylum Chordata; class Amphibia; order Anura; family Pipidae; genus Xenopus; species Xenopus laevis. Next base: position 50,694,355 of record NC_054374.1, on the reverse strand, counting down.
GAGCACAGCCACCATATCCCAGTTATCTCTATATTTTCCATAACAAAAAAACACTTGTAACAGTAACAAAAATCTCAGCATAATTGATGCCTTTGGGTAAGCTAGTTTCTTCCATCCATTGCAATCAGTAGCCCTTATTAGTTGATGAGACATTAAGGAAAAACAGCTATATATAGTGGTTAAACAAATGGTGCCTTCATCATTGCTACACATAAACATACATAAAACCATCAGTTTATAAGACAACAGTACATATCTAGCATGTTGCTCACCAACCCCTAGGATGTTGCCCCCTGTGGCCTCAAAACAGGTGCTTATTTTTTAATTCCTGGCTTGCATAAAACCCAAGTGTACTGTCAAGTAAAGCCTCCTGTAGGCTGCCAGTCCACATAGGGTCTGCCAAATAGCCAATCACAGCATTCCTCAATGCTATCTTCATGCTTGTGTTGCTCCCCAATGTTTTTTACATTTGAATGTGGTATAAAAAGGTTGGGGACCCCTGCCTTATACTTTACATTGTATTGGCTACAGTGTATAACTAGATTAATAAGATATATACAGTATATCCATTTGATTCTTTTGTATTGTTTAATAACTGCAATCAATAAAAATCAATGTCAAAATTATTGATAGGTGGATTTAATGGCAGAAAAAAAATCTAGCTGGAAAGGATCATGATATCATGGTTTGATTAAAGCAAAATATTCAGCAAAAATGTACAAATGTATCTGAAACTAAAATTCTTTGATATATTCCAGCAGCTTTAATATGAGGGTTCATACAAGGGAAGGTAGCTGATCATTCTTGGGTAGAACATTCAAGTAGACTGTGTGTCTGGCTAATCCTCACCATGTAATTATTACAGGGCAATAATATTTGTTAGTGTAATTCAATGAATGAATGCATGGTATTTGAATAGCCTGTCAAGGAATTTCCTGTTAAAAGTGGATTTATTCATAATTTCTGACATTGAGGGGTACTGGGCAGATCAGGAAAACCCCAGGTCCTGAACATTTTGGATAATAGGTCCTATACCTGTACGTAAATCTGTACTGTTTTCATATATTTTTTTACCACATCAGGAGATCTAAATCAAAATAGAATCTTTAATTTAGCAGATTCGTATTTAATGTATATATATATATATATATATATATATATATATATATATATATACCAATAGTGTACAGACCAGCACTCCCTTTAGTAAAAAAATAATTTTTATTGTTGCATAGTATCAATAGGCAACGTTTTGGTCCCCATTTTTCCTTTTTCAAGGATGATGATTGATGTATACAAGATTACCGTGCACCCCTCCTTCTATTTAAATTAGCCTTGGAGTGCGGATACTCATTGGAAAGTCAAAGCCTTGGGAAATACAAAAAAAAGACAGTGTGGCATCCCTATAAAGATGGCATTTTTCAAATAGAAACATCAGTCCAGGAAAAAGTCAGCTATTCACTGGAGAGTGCCTAAAACATTGGCACTCTTCAGTTGTAAGGGTAATCCCTTTTTCTTGTCTTTTTTTAATTTGTATGAGCTCAGGTCAAATGCAGCTTATTTCCTTATGACAATAGTCAGTTTCAATAATATCAATGAACCTTCTAGGTGTCTTTTGGACTGTAAGAGAAAAGAAGGGCCTAGAGGATATTCAAACTGCACAGAAATAGTGCCCTGGTTAATACCCTGTGCAAGAGCCTACCCTTGCAATGAATAGGTATCCTGCATTCTGTCCTGCATTATGTCAAATACCTGGCCTAGGATAGCAGTAATTAATATTGAAGAATATTAACAATATAGTTAAGAAACATAGGCGACTGGTTGCTAATGGTAACTAGACCTGCAGGGTCTGCTTCCTTTTAGTTACACCCCTGCTGCCTGTAGCAAATGTTACACCATTTATTACATTGCCCTAATTTGATAATGTTTATGATGCTACTATTATGGTATTTAAGAAAAAATTACTCTTTAGGGCTCATTTACAAATGCAAGCACAATTGCAAGAATGGATACAAAATTGTGCGTGCCAATCCTAACTGACCTATGAAATACTGTACCAAATCTTGCTTGAAGTTCTGAAAAACTGGGTGCCAAATTGTGCCTGTATCGACACATGGCATGCAAATTGTGGAGTACACTACCTAATGCCTGCCTGGAAATTTGGGGGTTAAAGTTGCATTGATGATAAAATTCTAAAACACGGAAAGGGTTTACTGACAACTGATCCATATGCATAACGTGAATGCAATAAATAAAAATGGACAATGTTTAGGCCTGTGCTGGTAATATTTTATTGCTCTTTTTATTGCAGCTGTAAAATCCTACATTACACTTACTACTGTGTATAGAAATCTGCTGCCGCTTTAAAAACAACTTCCGCAACCTACAGCACTAAGGCCAGAAAATGCTGCCAGAGATTTACTCAGCATCCAAAATAAACAAAAGATCTTGGCAGGCAGTAAGTACTCTGCTTAGCTGTTGCTCCATATTCTATATTACGAGTGAAGCCGCAGTGATATGCTTGGAGACTAATATACTGTATAATTAATAGGAGAAGTAAAAATAAAAGCTGATAAACTAAACCAGTTGCAGCTAAAACCTAATGTCTGCTCTCAGCCTAACATTTAATTGTCAGAGGCACCAAACTATTTGCGCAGAGTGGACACAGCATAGGCATAAATTCTTGAACCACAAGTTACAATGCAGGGCAGAACACTTAATAAAATACAGATGGTTGTAATCAGATTTTGTAGTCACAACCATTATATAAAATACTGTGACACTATGAGCAGCTTGGAGTAGTAAAGGTAACACAAAGAATTGTTACACAATTATACTGGACCTATTATCCAGAATGTTCATGAAGGATTACAGATATTTCTGTAATTTGGATCTTCATACTTATTCTACTAGAATGTCATGTTAATATTAAATAAATCCAATAGGCTGGTTTTGCTTCCAATAGGTTCATTATATTTTAGTTTGAATCAAGTACAAGGTACTGTTTTATTATTACAGGAAAAAAGGGCATTAAATGCAATTTACTGTATATACTGTATATATAGGACAAGAGTCAGCAAATAAAGTCTTGAACACACTCATCTGTGGCATGAATTTCTTACATTTGGAGTGACCACTATCTGTAGCTGTATGCAGCATTCTATACAATATTGTGGACAAAAGTCAAGAAAACCACTGCCACACTACTAGTCACTAGTCACTAGTCTCGCATTAGATACGCATGTATTGCCCCCTTTACCTCAAGGCAGAAAATTGCATGTGCACTAATCTCACATTTAAACTAGAAGAACCCAACAGCATTGGAAGGATCAGACTGGGTTGCTGTGTCCATATGGAATAAGTCTTACTAGGCAATTCTACTTGGCTGTACTGAATGACACAATAGGTGCTTGCCACGTATGCGCTCCCCTTTGCACCATCCATTATGCAGCATGGCCTGTCACAGACCTACATGCAGATGATGCAGAGAAAGGCTTAATTATTTGAGCTCTATTCTGGAAGATTAATAAATAGGGTGGTTTGGTGAGGCCAGAATTACAGTTTTCACCTCTTAGGGCAGTGTGACAATGAGCCATTACAGCTGTTGTTCATATGTCTTATGTATCATATCTGAAAACTGATGTTTATACAAAATGGGCTTTATATACAGCATAGTCAAGCAATAATTACAGTTAAATAAATATTATCACATATATTATTATCCTGAAATATTGGTGCAGATGTAATTTTAACACATGCAACTGGGTAGCACTTGATAGATACAGTATGTTTGCTTTAAATTTTTTTCTTCATACAATACACATAAGTGACAGCTGAGCCTTTCCCCAGGGACTCCTGGCCTTTAGCAAGACCGCAATGGGCACCAGCACTAGTGATGGGCGAATAAATGTGCCAGGTGCGAATCCGCAGTGAATTTGCGTGTTTCACCGTCAGAGAATAAATTTGCGAAACTGTGGTGAAAATCCCACGGCGAAATATCCGCTTCCCCCGAAAAAATGTTGGTGCACGTCAGAATAGTTGCACGCATAAAACTTGTCACTCTTCAAAATTATTCGGACGCCCATTGACTTTAATGCATTTGGGCAAAATAACTGCACATATAAAAATTTCACAGGCGTTGAAATTGACGTGCGTCAAAATAATTTTGACACCCATCAAAATAATTTTGACACCCATTGACTTCAATGTGGTTCACATTTCCGTTGTTTCACGAATTTTGCAGTGAATTCCCAAAGCAAAACGGGAAAAATTTGCCCATCACTAACTAGCACGTTTGTGGCAGCAGCAAATGCACTTCACCATGCAAAAAGAAAATAAGGCTATTCTGCATTTTTCCAATATCACGCTCTCAATCAAAACCACTGTTGTTAAATAAATACGTTCCAACTCAATGACATCATCCTTTTAATTGTAGGCATTTACAGGGAATTGCTCAGGGCTTGTCATATCTATGAATAGGGGTATGTATTACAAATTGGCATTGTAGGGATTACCAGCCTCTCTGTCACTGCACCTGTATTTACTTAAACCAATGCTGCCATTACTTATGCAGTGTATTGTATTCCTGTTCATGTGTAATATAGCTGTGATAAATATATGTAATAAAAAGCACAACGTTTGCCCAGGTGTGGTAGCCCATAGCAAACAATCAAATGTTTGCTTTTGAACAGGAGATCAGTAAATGTTACTGCCCGATTGGTTGATATAGGTGATTACTGATGTAGAACCTCTGTGTAACAACCATACGCTACCCTGGCAGTGCTGTTATTCACCTGTCATATCAGCCAAATGTTTGCTTGTCATTAGTGATGGGCAAATTTGTCCCGAAAAATTCATGGGTGTCAAAAATTTGCGCTGGCGACAATTCAGACGCCAGCGACATTTGATGTGCATTAAATTTAATGGGCGTCCGTTTAATTGTCACCAGCATTGATTGTTTGCGGCAATTTCATTAATATATTTGCCAGCGGCAAAAATTGCTACAAATTTGCACCTGGTGAATATATTCGCCCATCACATTGGGAGTCATAAACAATATGACTCCCAATGCCCCACAACACATGAAATATTGGATGTATATTTTAAGAAATTGTATGTTTAATATATGAATAAATGCCACATGTATGCCATAGCTTTCACTGGTGAAAAAGAAGACTTATCATAAGAAAACTGTTTCCTCCAGCTGACCTCGGCTCCGTGTGCCTGCCCACAAGCATAAGCTGTACTTTTAAGCAGTGGCGTAACTAGAGTGATGATCTATTTTATGGAAAAAAAGACCTTCTGCTAGCTGTGAATAATGCCTCTAATGTACTTATAAAGAGTAATCATGTCCCCTTACAAGCATCTTTTCAACAACTTAACATTGTTGTAATTGATATGCCTTGCCACGTGTTGCCAGTGGTACGGATTAAAGAGAAACACAGCTTCCGCATTATGGTCCATTTATACAGATGGCATAGATTCTGCAGTGACCAATGCTAGAGCTCTTACACGTGGGCATTTGTTTATGAGTTTGTACTTTAATGGGTTTGAGAGTACCTAAATGAATGAGCTAACTGATTCCATTGTATTCTGCCTGCTTGTACCCACCATCACCCATACCTCGATGTTAGCACAACTGTGTTACATTGTATAATTTTTAAACACAACAAGCCCCATGTCTATCAGTTTAGCGCATATTCCCACCACAACTATATATACACTCCTCTATGAAGTAGCATTAATAATCACATAAACAAAATTTCACTTATTAACTGTCTTAATTTACAATGGCATTTATCAATATAAATAGCACAGGCATTGTCTGATATGACTGTGAATGTGAATTTCATATTACAGTGCAGTTTGGCTGTAGACACAGACAAACACACAAAGAACTGTTGCCCCTGTGGTATTCACTGAATTCTCAGAAAACACATGAACTAGCAAATGCTTTCCTCTCCTCTCTCTCCCCAAAATAAACCACAACACAATTTGTCAAGAGTTAAAGGCATATTCCAAGCATATTTCTTACAAAACAATTAGCCTGGGTGTTTGTATGTGGTTGAACATCAGCTCCCAGAATGCTCAGCTGAGACTGAAGTTCAGCAACACCAAGAAAGACACTCACGGCTGTCCCTGAACTAACAAAGATTATTTGCTCTTATACTAACAAGGCCTAGTGTCTATTTCAATCCATACCTTCATATCCACTTGCCAGGTAGAGATGAAAGGTGACCATGAAGATTATTTGGAGCAGAGCCCTCATGACTGTCTCTCTGCAGCCGATACTAAAGGGGAAGGAAATATGAAGTGAGAGGGAGAGGAAAGAATTCTACAGACTTTAAGCTTCAGGCTAGAAGCAAGATACCACAAGCTTTTTTTTTTCTTTGGAGAACTAAAATACTGCCAGGAAAAAAAGGGGAGTAAAAGCAGTCCCTTATTGGCCACAGCAGAATCCCAACATGATTGGATACTATATGATTACCTGGCAGAATCAGTTACATGTGACTTTCTCCCCGCAGGAAGCAGGCCACTGAATGAGGGGCATTTTTCCATATGGAAGGTGAAGTGCTACCTTGTTTTCCCATAGTAAGTTAAACATCTGCTGGACTTTTCGTTATAACCCCCCTCCTCCCCCTCCCCTAAATAGTGCATTGACAGAGAATATCTTCTCCAGGCATTTGCAACAACATAACATCCCAAAAATGTTTATATTGGAATACTGCCAGCTAGCCCAGCTCCACACATTCCCCAATACACAGAGGCTCGTACAATCCTCTTAATAACAATTGCACGTTCTCTTTCTTTGTATTCAATTCTAATAGAACAGCATTAGGTTTCTATGCTGTTTGGAGATAGAATCCTCTATATTTCATATGTTCAGCCAGAGGATCCGGGAAAGGGGATCAATGCTCCTTATGCTAAACTCCAAAAGGTGGAGGACCGGATACACTGAGGCATCACCCAAGGGGTTTTAGCACCAGAATACCACACTGCACTTTACAGAATACATGTATGTGTGCTAATCTCTCCTTGTGCTTGTGGTGTAGATAACAAAAAAACATTATTCCAGCATTCCCTGTTCAGGTAGCAATAATAGTGTTCCATCCATTCCTGTAAGAATGTTTAATATTCATTTTAATGTGCATTAGCTGTTTATCACTGGCTGGAGTAATGAGAAAGTTTATGGACACAGGAAGGGGAAGTGAGGGGGAGGAGCAGAGTCTGTGGACAGAACAGCCAGGAATAAATAAAGACCCACCTTGCAGTCTGGCATCTCTGTGTGAATTCTTCCAGTTCTGCTATACCCTTGGCTATGGCATGTGGTGTAGGCCTTGTACCTAATGAGTAAATGATGGTTGACCTGGACAGCCCAGTATTTTGAAGGGCTGTCGGGGTCAAAACTGCCTGCCTGGTTTTGCAAATTAGGAAAACTGGATAGGATTCCCCAAGACTGATGTGGCGTTAGGCCACCCCTGACATCATCAGCCCTCTTTGTCATGTCATTTACCTGCTCCACCATGTAATTGGTCCGCCCCATGCGTCATGGCCCTGTGGAGAAAGGTGGCAACCCTAGTGTAACTGTATACTGACCACAGGTGCTGCAGTGCAATATTCAAGCAGAATGACATGGACATCAGCTGCACCCTTAAAGGAAAACTATACCCCCCAAACAATGTAGGTCTCTATTAAAAGATACTGAGTAAAACAGCTCATGTGTAAAACCCTGCTTCATGTAAATGAACCATTATCATAATAATATACTTTTTTAGTAGTATGTGCCATTGGTAATCATAAATAGAAAATTGCCATTTTAAAAAATAAGGGCCGCCCCACTGTGCACACATACATACCACATGTTAGGTCACATGAGCCAATTAACAGACAGAGTTCTGCCTTTTGCTTCCTCACTTCTTCCTGTTACAGTTAGTGTTGTAGTATTTCTGGTCAGGTGATTTCTGAGGCAGCACAGATAGAGTCACGAAATGGTGGTTCAAGGCAAGAGATGTAAAAAGGGCAATATTTATGTAAATATATATTCCAGTTTGGTAAGATTCTTTAATATGTCATTCAATTTGATATAAACTATCTGTTGCTTAAGTATTCATTTTGGGGGTATAGTTTTCCTTTAAACTTTCTAAATACATGAGTACAAGGAGAACTAAACCCTAAAAACGAATATAACTAAACATGCCATGTTTTATATACTGAACTTATTGTACCATCCTAAAGTTTCAGCTTGTCAATAGCAGCAATGATCCAGGACTTCAAACTTGTCACAGGGGTCACCATCTTGGAAAGTGTCTGTAACACTCACATGCTCAGTGAGCTCTGAGCATCTGTTGAGAAGCTAAGCTTAGGGGTCGTCACAAATTATCAAGCAGAAAATAAGGTTGGTCTGTAATATAAGCTGATGCTACAGGGCTGATTGACAAATTATGATGCTAATTGCATTGGTTTCTGTGCTGTCATGTAGTAATTATCTGTATTAATTACTAATCAGCCTTATATTGTGAGATTTCTATTCTATATGTACTGTATATTGTGAGCGGGTCCCTAAGCTCAGTAAGTGACAGCAGCACAGAGCATGTGCAGTGAATCAGCAGAAAAGAAGATGAGGAGCTACTGGAGCATCTTTAGAGACACAGATCTTTACTGCTAAAGGGCTGTGGTTGCCTTGGGCTGGTACAGAAGCACAAAATATAATATACAACATTTCTAGCTACTGTGCATAATGAAATCTGCTGCATTATGACACTGCATGGAATCTTGATCATCTTCTCCCTACTGTAAAAAAATCCAAATATGTACGCTGGTCTCTGCAGGTGAATTAGTTTGCATGAAATACAACGTCTTGCTTAAGTATTGAGAACCTTGAACAAATCCTATGGGGTTATATATTCAATTCCAAGCAAAGTAGTATCTCTATAGCTCGTGTGCACTAACCATGAATGATCATACAGTACTTATTCTGCCTATTCATTCCTGGCCTGCATCCAACAGTAGAATAAGTAAAGACAACAAGTGGTGAGTTATTGTACATAAATGCGTTGGTATATGCATGCTAGAAATTATAGAACTGTTCCAACTATAAATTCTAAGGCTGCGACAGTATTTACTGTACATGCTTATGTATACTGTGCTTTATCACTACTTTCCCGTTCGTGGCCTGTGTTTAGAATAACACTTTGAATATACCGTAAATATAGGTATCTCCTTCATTGCCTCTAATAAGACGATTTATTACCTACATGACTCTCCTGAAGCTGACTTCACACCTGACCCAGACTCCCATCTTATTGCTTACTCTCACAGGATGACTATTTTATACCTCTCCCCCAAATAGGAGGTTGGTAAATGATTCTGTCCCCGTCTCTATCCACCTCCTAAATTATTAGGTGTTTTTCAGGTGGGGATCTAAACCCTCTCAAAATTAATTCATATAAACGTACTTACCGATGTTCTCTGAGCATTTTTTTCAATTTGCAACCATTTTCTCCTTTTAGTGGTTTCTGAATTGTTAGTGGTTTTAGACTGCTAATACTATGCTTCCAGCTCTCTTTAAAGGGCACCAATCATAACTAAAATCATTTACTATGTAAATAAGTAAATACACTAGGGGGCCGATTCACTAACTTCGAGTGAAGGATTCGAAGTAAAAAAACTTCGAATTTCGAAGTGTTTTTTGGGCTACTTCGACCATTGAATGGGCTACTACAACCTACGACTTCGAATCGAACTATTCGAAGTAAAAATCGTTCGACCATTCGATAGTCGAAGTACTGTCTCTTCGACCCCCTAGTTCGCCATCTAAAAGCTACCAAACTCAATGTTAGCATATGGGGAAGGTCCCCATAGGCTTGGCTAACTTTGTTGATCGAAGGATATTCCTTCGATCGTTGGATTAAAATCCTTCGAATCGTTCGATTCGAAGGATTTTATCGTTCGATCGAAGGAATAATCCTTTGATCGTTCGATCGCACTATTTGCGCTAAAATCCTTCGACTTCGATATTCGAAGTCCAAGGATTTTAATTCCCAGTCGAATATCGAGGGTTAATTAACCCTCGATATTCGACCCTTTGTGAATCGGCCCCTATGTGAAAGTTCAAGAAATCGATTTTTAAAACAGTTAGAATTGTTTGTATAATGTAAATCATCAGCTCACTATACCTTCTGCAAGATCTCCCCTATCTCCACCGCAGTTCTAGCTGAGGCAGACATCTTGGATTTCACTGGCTCCTCCTACCTATATCTTCCCAGCCAACTGTAGCTCTGAAATCTCACACATGTTCAGTTGAAATTCCTTGGTTGCTTGTCAACCCTACTAAGCGGTTTTCAAATCAGCCAAACCTCTGTTAGCTGCTGTTCAGTAGTGCTGGCACGTTATGGAAGTTAGTGTGTATAGAAAGATGAGTAATAAAAAGTAGCAATAACAATAATATAAAGCCTTTCAGAACATTTGTTTTTTAGGTGGAGTCAATGACCCTAATTTGAATGCTGGAAAGAGCTGGCTGAAGGTAAATTGACAAGTTGTTTAGAACTGGTCATTCTAAAAGTTAGCTCAAAGGTGAACCACCCCTTTAAAGGCCAGAGTGCACTTTCTATGAAGTTCGAGTAGAATAGCTTATCTCTCAGTTGTTAATTTTATCCAGAAGCCTAAAACTGCAAATACACAAATAGACAAATACAAGAGTCCTCTGCACTCAACCCATTATCAATATATTTAAGACAGAGACATTTTGTGCATACTGCTACTAAAAAATGCCTTACCCTTTAAACAAAACAGGGATTGTTTGTCCATATATTGCAATATATTTAAGCTGGCCAACTACGTCAAAGTAAGTTGCAGGTAAAACCTAGTCCCTTTGTAAAATGTATAATGAAGCATTAGAATTCTTAATGAATCAGATGAAAATTGAGCATAGGACTGGCCAGATATGGGATGACTTTGACGTAGTTGGCCAGCTTAAATATATTGCAATATATGGACAAACAATCCCTGTTTAGTTTAAAGGGTAAGGCATTTTTTAGTAGCAGTATGCACAAAATGTCTCTGTCTTAAATATATTGATAATGGGTTGAGTGCAGAGGACTCTTGTATTTGACTATATGTATTTTGTGGTCACAGCCTCATTTCACCCCCCGCCTAATGGTTTTAAAAATTTGTGGTGAGCACAACTTTCCCTTGTTTGTTATAGTTATACAGGAGCAGTGACCAGCTCCATGTTGTAGCTCCCACCCTTCCCAACTATAGTCAGGTGATCACACCGGTGTCTAATAAAAGGGCAGCCAAGTTTGGGAGTTTTACTTTGAAAGCAGCTAGTAAGTTGCAGGTAAAAACTAGTTCCTTTGTAAAATGTATAATGAAGCATTAGAATTCTTAATGAATCAGATGAAAATTGAGAATAGGACTGGCCAGATATGGGATGACTTTGACGTAGTTGGCCATCTTAAATATTTTGCAATATATGGACAAACAATCCCTGTTTTGTTTAAAGGGTAAGGCATTTTTTAGTAGCAGTATGCACAAAATGTCTCTGTCTTAAATATATTGATAATGGGTTGAGTGCAGAGGACTCTTGTATTTGTCTATATGTATTTTATGGTCACAGCCTCATTGAACCCTGCCTAATGGTTTTAAAAATTAGTGGTGAGCACAACTTTCCCTTGTTTGTAAAACTGCAAATACCTCAGAATCCACTTAAAATAGAAAATGCATGTAAACCGCAAAAGTCCTCAGAGGAGCATGTTTTTGGGTTTAGGCCCCTTCAAACACACATTATGCCTTGCAATAAACTATACTGAATATTCTCCCGCTATACCCTATCCTGAGAATCCATGAATTACAAATACCCAGAATTGTCAAACAAAGCATACACAGCTATTTTATTGCACAATTTGAAACCACAAGCTGTTGCATATGATAAAAAGTCCATTTAAAATCTCAAAGTCCTTACATACAAAAATAGATTTTGTCTTCATTATACAACACTGAACAAATAAGTTCACATTACTAAAATATAGTACCCTTTTATCATTTACACAAGTTTCAGGCAATGCATTCGTTTTTTGTGACTAACAATATATAAAATCATAAATATGTGACAATATTTATATGCAGTTTACAAAAAAGCTTCTAAGAATTGGAGATCATAAAGACACGTAAACACTTATGAAAATCAATACGAGCAAAATGAATCATGCATTGCTTCCAGAATTGCTTTGGACACAGTGGTTAGGGGGGATCACAATACTTATCCATTCTTAATCCAGAAAATAAAGCCAACACATAAAACGATCGAAAGGATCTAATTTCTTTTTCATTAAAGTAGGAAAATAACGGCTTTTTTATCAGGACGTAGTATACAGTCCACTTGCACTAACACAATTTCCAATACAGTGGTCATTCTGGAAAATAAATCCAGTTTATCTGGCATAGTAATAAGTGGTTCAATAAGCAGGTGTTCCCCTTTGTACCATACAGCAAAGCTTTAGATTTGGAATAATGCTTGCACTGAAACAAAGGGGGTTATTTATTAAAGTCCGATTTTTTCTCATTGGCCTTTGAAAGGGGAAAACCAAAATTTTTTTCTGAAAAAAAAAAAAACCTAAAATTTTTCGTGATTTATTAAACTCTGAGGGTGTTAAAAGTCTGAATAAAAAAGTACTCCAACTCAGACCTGCTGAGTTCATGTACAGTATAAGTCAATGGCAGATCTACGAAAGATGTACTGCTTTGTGCTGGGTTTCTGAAAAAGTTGCAGTATTCAGGCGTCAAATCCTAAATAGTCAACGTATTCAGGCATTAAATATGAATAAAAGTTATGGTATTCAGGCGTCAAATCAAAAAAAATTGCGGTATTCAGATTTTTTCATGATTTTATCGAGTTTTTTCCCTTAAGTATTGATAGATAAGGGGAAAAAAATCTGTGTGGATTTGGATGGAGTAGTTTTCAGAAAATTTGGAGAAATTTTTGAATTTTGATAAATGTCCCCCAAAATATTAGATATCTAAGATGGTACTAAACTGCAACTGCCAGCATTGTTCGCCAATCCAGTTGGCTTAGGTATGCTACAAATTGTAGTGAAGTTGCCTATTTTGATTTATAATAATCTTAGGCTAATGGAACACATGGTGGCTTTTATGCAGACAAAGGCTGATCCAACTGCACTTGTCTCGTGTGGATTGGCAGAAATGAATAAAATCCATCTGTCCCTGCAAAGGAAGATTTTGGCTAGAAAACCTAAATTAGAGAATTTCCTGGGCAAAATCGACCCCGTGTACACAGTGACAAGCAGATCTTATTCATTCCTGTCACTATACACACAGTATCTCAAGCAAAAAATTTCCAATGGCACACAGGTCTAATGAAACACCTTAAGGGTGTATTGCAGAGTGGCACTCCACAATAAACACTGAAAGGAACAGTAAAAAATATTTGTTTTAAAAAAACTAGTTTTTACATAACGGAAAAAAAAAACCCATCAAGAGACATTTAACTTCTAATTCGCAAAGTCTTTATTAAGAAATAACTTACTGATACTCTGCTTGCGCTCTTCTTAAGAAAAGCGACAGGGCGACGGATCCATCGTGCGGCACTCAATTTCTCCTCCCTCCCTTCTATAGGAGATAGCCAGGGAGGAGAAATCGAGCGCTGCATGATGGATCATCGCCCTGTCGCCTTTTCTGAAGAGGAGCGCAAGCGGAGTATCGTTAAGTTATTTCTTAATAAAGACTTTGCGAATTTAAAGTTAAATGTGTCTTGGTGTTTTTTTTTCATTAAGTACAATTTAATTTTTTCGAATTTTTTTGTAACTGGTCCTTTAAGGTTTCATTAGACCTGTGTGCCATTGGAATTTTTTGCTTGAGATAATGTTGTGAGGCAGCCGGGCCTCCATCAGTTTGCACCAGGCATCTCTGTTTCGCCTAGTAGGCAGGGTGTGTGGGGGCCAATACTATTTGTATACTATTACATTCAAATTGATGTTTTCTCTACCAGCGTCTCTGTGCCATTAGCTTCACCAGATGAATTTCCCCAGCCAAAGCAACAACAGTACTGGCCTATATACTATCCATTTACCAACAGATATACAGCCTATGTGAATGCACTGCAGAAACAAGGTATTGAAGTAATAACATGCAAACGCTCCAAAATTCACTTTGAAATGAAAATGTTACGTTTTGAGCCAACGACTACATTTGTGACAAGGACGTTTTTTTTTAGGTTTTGGAGGAAAACATTACAATAGTGTTTTGTTTACTGCAGTAAAGTGCCATTTAACCCATTGCTAACTGAAATGCAACAAGATTGTAAAAATAAAAGTTACTTTGGTAGTTCCAATTAAAAAAAGTTTATATTACAGAAGGTCAAATGCTTTTTCATATGAGGCAGGAAACGTGGTCAGCCTTTTTTTTATACTATATTTCAATGTAATGTTAACCACAAAAAAAGTTGTCTCTTCCATATGTTGAAGTATTCAATGTGTTTTGGTGAAGAAAGCTACCTACTGTATAAATTAGTGATAAATAACATTTAACATAAATCCCACATCCATCAAATACTAAATAATAGGATAAATTACAGGGCTGATACTTTTAATCATAATAATGTGGGTGACTTTGCTTTTCAGTATCGTGGGCTGTATCCATTTCTCAAAGTTTTGCTTCTCATAATAATGTGCATGTGGATGACTTTGATCTTCTGCCTTGTGCAGTTTCTGTAGAGTCCTGGTTTGACTGCTCAGTCTCTTTAGAATTCTCCTGCTTGTGGTTTTGATTTTCATCTTTTGCATCTTTGTCTTTAACTGGCTGTTTGAGGCTTTCATTGTTTGTACTTGTGTCTTCTTTCACGGCATCTGACTCTTCTTTGCTCTCTTGCAGAGATTTTTGGCTTGCTGTAGAAAGTCTTTTGAAAATGGATAGCTGAAAAAGAAGTGCAATTAGGGTCTTAGATCTTTGCGTTTCTCTGCGTTTGTGGTGCTTGAAGTTAGCCTATTTGAATGCAGAGTACAGTGAATGTCTGTAATTGCTTCCCATTCAAAAAATGAATGCCTAATGTTCTGCTTATGGCAAATACTGGTGGTTAAAGACAGGCATTATACAGTCATGGTGACTGAAGACTACCTAAGTGGCACCATTCTATTACCGTCAGTGTCTGCCATTCATTTGAATATGAAGCTGTAACAGAAAGGCATGTAAATGCCTTATGTGTCATAGGGCTACTAAACATCATTACTTGTTAAATATAATAAGAAACAATCCTGAGTACCAGTAATCCCGCAGGGGACCTTAAAGCAGCTGCAGTATTAGCTTGGTGTGATATCACTTCCTGCCAGTCTCTCCTTGATTACGGCAGAGAAGGGGGGGAAGAGGACCAAACTGAGCATGCTCACGCCCAGGGCAAGGAGGTTTAAGATGAAGGCAGGAAGTCTGATACAGAAGTCCATGTGTACACAATAGAAAGAAAGAAATGCAGTGTTTCTTTTGACAAAGGACTCAAAGCAGCACTACTTTGAGGGTTTACTGGTATATTTAGGTGGACCTTTCTGATAAGGCTTATTTAGTTTTAACCTTTTCTTCTCCTTTAAGACTAAAAAATATATATATATATATATATATATATATATATATATAATCTCATTACATTTTATTTTTCAGGTGTTCAGGTGAATTTTACCAAATACACTGCTGCATAAGGGAGTCACAACATCCATGTTCAACAACACACACTGCACAGCGTCCGGTTGGATACCCCATTTACATCCTATTAAACTTCACTGGGGTTACAGGAATGACGATATCACCCTTTAGATTGTAAGCTCTTTGAGCAGGGACTTATTATGTAACCCTTGTTTATTAAATCAGAGTGAGACCCCTTATTGTTCTCTATTAATGTGAAGCGCTGTGTAACTTGCTGGTGCTATATAAATCAGTTATAATGATGATAGATGCATTAGTACAATTGCACGAGAGTGATGCAAATATTTTCAAATATTATTCCAATTTTAAATAGATGAAATCTGACATTCGAAGACAACAATTATTTATCTTACCCTTTTCGTTTTCTCAAACAGAGTTGGTTTGGTGGCACTGTTTTCTGTTGAACCAATGCCATTCACACTCTTGGGTTGTTCACTCTCTAAAAGACAAATACATAAGTTTTTAAAATACCAAACATAAAGAAGTCTACATATATCACATACATGAATGTCTATGATTCTGCCAAATAACATTGATATGCTTTATCAAAGTGGGTTAGTGAAAAGATAGAGATATAATGTTCTGAGGAAATGTAATTTAATCAAGACAAATATTCACAAAAGTCACAGAATATCCCAAAAAAATTTCTTACGAAAACTGGAGTTACAAATGGAAAATGCTGCATAAACTTTCCCTTTAGCACAATAAAATAGGGACTGCAGGGTCTAACATAGGTATCAAGCTAATAGATATAGGAAGCAAAATGCAGACATACCATTATCGACTTTGCTCTCAACAGCCGTCTTCACCTAATTAAAAAAAAAAAAAACATTATTCTTGCAGATACAATTTAGAGGGGATATGTGGAACAGTTATAACACTGTATATTGTGTTTTAGAGAGCAATGGAAACAGGAAGGGCAGGCATGTAATCACGTGTAATGGTTTGATATCTTTCTGACATGGCTGCCCCGAGCCTTTTGAAACTGCTGATAGCAGGTCTATTCATAGGCCCATAAATGTACACCATAGTGCTTTATACTGTATACTAATAACCCTTAGAGTAATCTGTTGTAAAAAGTTGCCTTTCATACAAATATTCCAATTCAATTGACAGACACGAAACTATACAAGGGCAGATTAATCAAATATCCAACTGGCAAATGCTGAAGAGATTCCTAGTGGTTCAATATTTACCTCATTTACATTTAGTGGATACATTTGTTATCTTTGTCTCTGCTGAACAGAATCCGAGTTTCATTAAAGGCAGCTGTTAGAATTGATACAATAGTTGCTAATATTCCACAGATGCTGCTGAGAATTATATCAACTACTGTAGCAACTAAGGAGCCATTTTTTAAGCCTTGAATTTTTCTGGTTGCGTTTTTAAGGGGAATTTTTGGGTAATAATTTGAAAAGGGGGCACAATTCAAATTGATGCATGATTTTGTTGAGACTTTTCCCCGCACGTATAATTTTCGTTCTGATTTTTTTGTAAATTAAGTCAAATCACGGTTGGGAGTTAGGCCAAATTTTTATTTTTAAAAATAAATATATATTTAATATATACACCCCTAAATGTAAAAATTGAAACAGTTCAGAATCTGCACCTGAATTACTGAGCTGCCAAACTAAAACACCAGAGACAGGAACATTAAATTTACATTTTGGAATAATTGTAAAAATTAAAAGATGGAAAGCAATTGAAAATAAGTCTTTCTTTTCTGAAAACCACGGAACTGAAAAAAGCTTAAGACTAGCTTAAGGACACGTGTAAATAGTTAGAAATCAAGAATCGCTGGTTTAAGGAAAGGGTACTATACAGTGGGTGGCAAAATGTTGGCTAACATTTTTTTCCCGGGCTAGGGAATTCATTTAACTATACACCATGCTGCCAATATTTCCAAAAGCTTCCTTGCACTTCTTCTTCCTATGGAAAGTCCTATTTTAGAATTTTCTGAGTAAAAGGTTTCCAGATTATAGATTCCATACCTAATATTTCCATAATAATTGTAGCAAATTCAACTAAAAACAACCAGAATGCAGAGATAAAATAAAATAAATGTTACCAATGTGGCGGCAGCTCTGTTTTCAGAGGGTTTAACTTTATTATTTTCACTTTTGGTATCATCTTCGTCCTCTTCTTCTGACACTTCTTCAGGCTCATCTTCTTCCAGCTCTTTTTCCAACACTTGTTTTTCAACATGGTCCTGATCATCCTCTTCTAAGCCTTCAGAACTGTTATCTTCCTCTTCAGACTCCTCTGCCTGTTCCTGTTTTAACATCAGATATAGTAAGTATCTCTCCATTCCATTTACTCTATGAAACCTATGAAGTTGTCTGTAGACTAACATTATATTGTACAGTACTAATAACTCAGAATTTTCATTAATACACAGCTTAAAGTGCCTGTTTTCGATCTCTATTTTGGATCTCAAGGCTGCCAACTGGATCTCTCTGTTTTGTATCTCAAGGCCGACAGTGGGCACCTCTAACTAATCAATAGGTGATTATGTGATAAAAGGTGCTGGAAAAGGTTGATCTAAACTTGTTATGAAAACATGTCAGAATGGAGCTCTATGCAGATGGTGGATAAGTAGGGTAGGGTATTTGAAGCTAGCTAGTAGGGGTTTTATAGACTATTTCTATGTCAGTGGGACTTGTTTTTTAAAGGTTATGATAAATATATACACACTGACAATAATAAACCCATAATTTAAAAAATTGCAGGTACTGAAAAATAATATTAATTTAAAAAACATTTAAACATCATAGAGCTCAAATACTGTTTGCTGGTCTGGCAGTAAGTGCTAGAAAGCTACACATAAAGAACATCGTTAAAAACTAAAAAATGTATGCTCATTTTCCACCTGCACACTCCTCCCCCCTTATGCCAACCTGCGCCCAAAAGTGAATCACTTTTTTTACTGCCTTGGACAGAAATCATGGCAGACTGTATCAATACTGTCAAAGTTGCACTAAACTAGTACATGAGGCCTTATGTTTTTGAATATCCCCATTCATTTTAGAGTTTCTTACCTGATGTCACAAGCACACTGAAAATGTAGTATGCAAAATAATACAAACTAAAAAGACTTAAGCATTATTGGTTATAGGTACAATTAACAAACATACACGCAGAGCAGGTTTTAAGAGTTATCCTGCTTAAACGTACAAAGGTTTAAACCTACATGTTACAAACAATATTTATACTTAATAACTCTTCTGATAATAAGCAGTTAAGTGCAACCAAAAAGAGAGCTAGTTAAGGAAAACTGTAGGACTGAGAGGCCGTTAAAGCAGGCATTGCATTGTGATAGTCCTAAACAGCAGTGTTACTCCAGCATGCTTGAGCCATGCTTAATTAGGAAGATAATCTGGTGGAAGCACAACATCTATATTCCATGCATTATAATCTTTTATATTTCTTAGTTTTCTATAGTACAGGTATGGGATCCATTATCCGGAAACCTGTTATCCAGAAACAATAAATTGGGTTTAATGTGTATATGATTTTCTAGTACAGGTATGGAACCTGTTATCCAGAATGCTCGGGCCTGGGGTTTTCCAGATAATGGATCTTTCCATAATTTGGCTCTTCATACCTTAAGTTTACTAGAAAATCATGCAAACATTAAATAAACCCGATAGTCTGGTTCTGCTTCCAATAATGATTTGTTATATCTTAGTTTGGATCAAATATGGCTTTATAGTTACAGAGAAAAAGGAAATCATTTCTAAAAATTTTGGATTATTTGATTATAATGGAGTCTATGGAAAACAGCCTTTCCATTATTCTGAGCTTTCTGAATAACGGGTTTCTGGATAATATTTCCCATACCTGTAAACCTAAGGTATTAAGATCCAAATTACGGAATGATCCGTTATCCAGGAAACCCCAAGTCCTGAGCATTCTGCATAACAGGTTCCATACCTGTATTATATAGTGGTTTGTAATGTATCTACAGTGCATTAGCAGCACATGATGCATGACAGCAACTTGCATAAAAACTGCTGGGCTGATGTATGAAAATTCAAAATGGGAAGGATTTCTGACAGGTAGGCGCTGATTTACCTACAACAACTTTCTGAAAGGCTGGAGGACAAGTGTAAACAGTGCCCCAGCCTATGAGAACATTGCCCCACTCCAACAGTGCAACTTAAACCAGGAAGCTTCTGAATAAGTCATGTCAATGACCAATGCAGGACGTGAGTTAGTAAGGGGTGAGGTGAGGGGAGGCAGGAAGGCACATCCATTGCAAAAGAATAGCAGTGCTAGGGTTTATGTTGGCATAAAACCACATTCCTGTTAAAACAGAAACATGTCAGCATCCCTTTAATGCACACAATCATTAAGCTGGCTTTTAATTCCTCCATAACCTCCATAAATGTCTAACCATGAATATCTATGATAATGGTTAGAATTTTTATTTTATATGTTTCACCTGGTGCAAATATAGTAAACGGATGCGCATTACAGCAAAGGGTTCCACCCCAAAAAATATATATAATCATAGAATGTATGCACTTCCTGTAATAAAATTCAACAGCAATTGAGTCTCTCTCTTGTCCGAAAAAAGAAAACTTTTACTGTCTCTTAAGCCGCATAGTGTTTTAGAAGTGTTCCTCATAAATCCTGAAGTTAATCACTTTTAAGAAGATTTTTTTCGGACAAGAGAGAGACTCAATTGCTGGTGAATTTTATTACAGGAAGCGCATACATTCTATGATAGTTATCAAATAAAAGTCAGTAAATGTAAAGCTGGCCATACATGGCGAGATCTGCTCATTTGGAGAAGTTGCCCAAATGCGCTTGCTGACAGTGTGTTTAAGCCTGTCTGGTAGATGGCTTATTTTATAGCAGATATCGGTGAGGCAGGTCAACTAGTGGGCCAATACAGGGCCCAATACGTCTGAAAATGTTATTGACCTGTGCATGGCCCACTTAAGTTATGTATCATATTTGTTATTCATATATCATATTTATTGTGAAGAAATGAAAATGATTTTTTCACACGCAATTAATGAAACATCAACTAGTTTTCATATAAATAATTTAAATTTAATTTATTTGGCACATGCTTAACTGGCCTGGTACATTCAGCTTTCATGTGAGAAAAATAAGGTATATAAATTGACTGTCTTTATGGTACAAGTATTCATGCTGGATCACAAATACAAAAACACATTATTGAATTAAAAAACATGGAATTAAATGGGAAAAACACAATACTTTGAAAACAGAATGCACATGAAACACAAAATGGCAACTATTTTAGAAGCTGGGTGCCCTATTCATAAAAAGTTGTTGAAATAGCAGTAAACAATCTTTGCCTAAAGTATCCAAAGGTTTCTGGGGGCTGGAGTGAAGGTTCAAATAGCTGTTGACGTTAATATAGATAATTTGCAGTAAACATGTTGTTATGTTATGATTTAAGAATACAATAGTATTTCAACAATTTTGACAACTGATGCCTCATTTACCCAAGGTGTCAAGAAGTTCTTTATTCTCCCACAACAAATAATACGATGCCAATATGTTTCAGCTGGCAAACAAATGTCAGTGATATTTTTGGAAACAGACCATATAAAAATTGCAAATGTTGCAAATTGTATCAAAATAAAATGTTATTTCCAAGCTTTAGAAATAGCCAAAGCACAAATATTGTTAGCTAGCTAGAAACGGTTAGCCAGCATTTTCTAAATGTTATTGTATCTGTAGCTATGTTGGAGGGAATATTTAATTTTAACTAACTGTAAAATGGTGAAGGTCAAGTTTTTCAATTTAAAGTATTATGTTTCCAGCAGTGCGGTCTCATGCCCATAGCAGACCAAAAGCTAGAAGGCAAATCTTGTAAGACATTTTAGGTGCAAATAAGTACACTACAGAAAGTTTATAGTCAAATACTGCAGAAGATCAGCTTTAGTTAAGGCAAAGGGACATGCTATACACACTCGGATAGGTCTGCCTACCACACCACCTTCCCTCCATAGAAGAGCTTGTTTCCCAAGCACATTACAACTACCATATTAAGATATTGTACTTAATGATTCTGTAGGATTATACATTAACAAATGTTAGCACATACATCATGCATTAATGCATAGACAATTGTACTACAGCTGTGGTTAATAGTTGATTTTTTTTAACACTTGGATATTCTAAGCAGCTGTCAAAATAGGACTCCTCTTCCTTCTAAAACATAAATTCTCAGCATAGACAGCATCTAGAATTGATAGTTCCCTAACCAAATTTTGCTGCAGACTTTTCATGACTTACTTTAAAGTCAAGTAATGTGGTAAAATGCTATCCCAGAACTGAACTGAATTATCTAGCCCCTCTAACTTTTTAAAGTTTTCAATATCTTTATAATTTGGCATATCAATTTTCTTAATCTTCTGGTTCTTTATATTGCTATCATTTTTTTTCTGCTTGGCTTTTTCCTGGGATGATTTCTTTGGTTTAAACTTTTCTTTAGAACCTTGTTTTTTATTTTTTCCCTTATCAATGACCTCTTCTTTATACTTAGCCTTCTTTTCTTTAGCTTCTTCCTCTTCTCCCTCCTCCTCTTCTTCATCCTCTCCCTCCTCCTCTTCTTCATCCTCTCCCTCCTCTTCTTCTTCATCCTCTCCCTCCTCCTCCTCTCCCTCCTCCTCTTCATCCTCTCCCTCCTCCTCCTCTTCATCCTCTCCCTCCTCGTCTTCATCCTCTCCCTCCTCCTCTTCTTCTTCCTCTCCCTCCTCCTCTTCTTCTTCCTCTCCCTCCTCCTCCTCCTCTTCTTCCTCTCCCTCCTCTTCTTCCTCTCCCTCCTCTTCTTCCTCTCCCTCCTCTTCTTCTTCCTCTCCCTCCTCCTCTTCTTCATCCTCCTCCTCCTCTTCTTCCTCTCCCTCCTCTTCTTCCTCTCCCTCCTCTTCTTCTTCATCCTCTCCCTCCTCCTCTTCATCCTCTCCCTCCTCCTCTTCATCCTCTCCCTCCTCCTCTTCATCCTCTCCCTCCTCCTCTTCATCCTCTCCCTCCTCCTCTTCATCCTCTCCCTCCTCCTCTTCATCCTCTCCCTCCTCCTCTTCATCCTCTCCCTCCTCCTCTTCATCCTCTCCCTCCTCCTCTTCTCCGTCCTCCTCATCTTCTCCCTCCTCCTTATCTTCTCCCTCCTCCTCTTCATCCTCTCCCTCCTCTTCATCCTCTCCCTCCTCTTCATCCTCTCCCTCCTCTTCATCCTCTCCCTCCTCTTCATCCTCTCCCTCCTCTTCATCCTCTCTCTCCTCTTGTTCATCCTCCTCCTCTGCATCCTCTCCCTCCTCCTCCTTTTCTTCTTCATCCTCTCCCTCCTCTTCCTTCTCATCCCCTCCCTCTTCTTCTTCTCCCTCCACCTTTCTCTCTTCTGAATCATCTCCCTCCTCCCCCTCTGCATCTTTTCCTTCTCCACAATCCTCTCTTCCCTCTTCTTCAACATCTACCTCACTGTCCTTTCCCTCTACCTCTAAATCTTCTACATCCTCCCCTTCCTCTTCATCTTCTGTTTGGTCCACTTCATTATCTCCTTTTATTTCTACCTCCCTTTCATGTGTTTCAGCCTCAGCTTCCTCACTTTCATCTTTATCACTCTCGGATTCTTCATCCTTTTTTTCTAATCTCTCCTGTGATTCTTTCCCATATTCATCTACCTCTTTTACCTCTTCACTATCTGATTCTTCAGTCCCTTGGTTGTTGCTTTTTTGCTCTTCTTGTTCCACTTCTGTATCTAACTCTGCATTATTGATTAGACTATCACTTTTTTCATGAAGCCTTTGAATATTTTCTAGGTTCTGTTTGGATCTATTTATTCCATTACCTTGAATTGAATGCCGATTTACATGTTGCTTTTTAATACTGCTTTCAATTCTATTATCTGATATGTCGGCTGTCGAACTTGAGGTGGATGAACTACTTTCAGCCTTTTTTACAAAACTACTGTTAGTGCTAAATTTAATGATTTTTTTACCCTTTTCAGCATCCAGATTTTTGACACATATCATCTTTGGGCGTTTAGAATTTAGTTCCCCACTTTCACTTACTGTGCTGTCTGACTGACTTTTGTATCTTTTATCTGAAAGGTTAGAGGGCATTAACTGAGACTTACTGCTGGAAACATCAGTTTGCATTTGTTCCGGCCTGGATAAAAACTTCAATTTACTTGACTCTCTAGCTTTGTGAAATTTTTCTTTTATTCTTTTTAAAGTTATTGGTAGCTCTTCAGTCACATCTGTACTTGAATAGTGAGAGTTCTGGCCAGCACTGTAATCACCCTCATCAGAACTCTGGGATTTGGGCTGGTGTATTCTGCCCTTGTACATTTGTACTGCATCCACCTTACCATCGTATTTCAGTTTCACATTTTTAGTATTCTTCTAATCCACACGAAAAGCAAACAATGAGAAAAGAAATGGATAGCTTTAGGACAGATGAAATGGATTAAAAGAAAATAGAAGTAAAACAAACATTTGTAAAAGTAGCAATGTAAATGAAGAGTGGTAAAGTATATATAAATATGTTAAGGATGGAAGTAAATTATATAGCAGTTTATATATTTTATGCAATGTTTGTTATAGCATAAGTCATTTTTTAACAGAAGGAAATGGAGTTAAAGGTGGGAAGGGATTTTAGGAGGAGATGGAAACATACTGTAAGTAAAGATAAAGCTGAGGAAACTAGAAGCAGAAGCATGAGGAGAGGGGGACATAAAAAGGCATAAATGGAGACAGGAGAGTAGTAATAAGCAATAAGGCACAGAAATGTAGGGGAGGCCGGGAGAAGCCCATTACAGAAGGCAGTGTTTTAGGAAGGAAATGAGAAATATGGAGGCGGAAAGCAGAGGTGAAAGTTACAATTTGAAGAGTGGGACTTTTAATGAAGGATTTTAGGAACAGGGGACAATAAGCATGCATAAGAAAATTAAGGGTGAGCTGGTAGGATACACGAGTGAATGGAGAATTAAAGGGAATGAAATAGGAAAGCACACGGGGTGAAGAAAAAATATATTTATGCATAAGTGATGCAAATTAATCATGAATAAAATTAGACCTTGTTTAACCTTTAACTCACCATTAACAGGTTACTACTACTTTTGTGAGGGATAACCAGGACTGATGGAAAACAACAGAATCAACGAGCAGCAGAAACAGCACATTATATTTATAGACTCTCCTAGCTTCGCAAACTTGCATATAAGCCAAAGAAATCTTTTAGTTCTGCCAGAGTTTTTTTTTGTTTTAAGTATTACAAAAATAAAAACTAAAATTTTTTTTTAACATACATTTTAAACTCTAATCTCTTACTAATCTGTATTTGATTAATTTGTTTGCTGTGATTATTTTGTATTAATTAACACTTGAATTAAGCTACCGTGCATTTTGTTTATCTTTTGATAATGTTATTGACCTTATGTTAAGGGGCTCACATTGCCACAGTAAATATCTAAGCCCATGGTATTTCTAACATGCTGTATAAATGTTATGCACTCCATAGCATGCAAATTTAAGGGTAATTATTGTTTTTCCTTGTGGGAGTACATAACAATGCTGTCCTTAGGAAAAAAGTTAATGAACTGAAAGCCTACAAGGCAATAACAAGCCAGAGTAGGATACTAGAAATAACACAGGATCCCCACTCTAGAATCACAGGTTGAACATCCAGTAACATTAAATTTAACAGCTGAATACTGGTCTTTCTACTTAGTTAAAGGCTCAAAAAACTGACTGGGTTCATAAGAGAGTGTAAGAATTCATATATATGCCTGGTACTATTTATTAAAATTTGCATGAAATTGACACAGTAAACAGAGCAATTAACCCTAATCTTTGGCCTGCTGAAAACCCTTTAAAGCTCATTTGTGATTACTAGGTCATTGGTATGGCATTATATAATTCTCCCATACAAAGCCAACAAACAAAGTTAATAAGCCACATGAAATCATTATAAATATGTGATATTTATATTTGAAAAATATTTGATATTTTTTAAAAAAACATATTGCTTACTTTTCTTTTCTGTACTGGTGAGAAGCTTATGGTTTTGTTAGCAGGATTAATGCTCATTGCATGTGTCTGAAACAGAAAAATACCAGACATGCACTATAAATGCTTATTTTTAGTATAACATTCATTTACATGGATGAAAAACAAAATATCATAACTAAGCACCACATTCATGCCTCTTGTGTATTATACTATAATATTATTATACTATGCAACCTATGGATGTCCACCTGTGACCACCCAGCTGTGAATAAATTTAACAGAGGAATGAGGACAGCAGTGCCTGACATTGCTTTTGGACTCATGAGTACTAGGAAACATACTGTATTATCTTCCAAACAGCTGATGGACCATCTGCTGTGGGGCCCAGTTACTTCTAAGTGCACCACTGATAACTTGCAACTTTTAGACAACCTAATTAAAGTTTGCCATTAATGGGCAGATTTTAGTCAATTTTTTTTTTCAGACAGAATTGCTAGCTATCTGCCTGTGTACTGTATATGATTAAAATTGCAAATATATCTACCGGCAGGTTTAATAATGCTGCCAGGACGAGGACCACATCACACAGATCAGATTAGCGGATATCGGACAGCACAAGATGGCAAAGATCCATTTGTTAATCTGCAGAACATTTTTACAAGTCCTAGCTGATAAATAATTATGAACATAATGTCTTGCAATCTAAACATTTCTGATAATTTGATGCGTTTTATACACCCTTCTATATATTTGCAGGTGCTTTTTGTTCAAACGATAGTCTCCATCAAATTCAAGCCACATAAAATCCTAAGGTACTCTTCTATCACAGTTTATATAAAAGATTTGCCTCCCGCAGCAGATCTGAAAATACCAACTAAGACTAACACTGTTTTGCAAATGAATCAACCATAGCACAAAGCATCTTTTATAAATTATAAAAATTATTCAGTTGGAAGTACTCTACATTTTATATATTGTATGTAGGAACAAGTCCAATTGCTATTTTGCTGCCAGGACGAGGACCACATCACACAGATCAGATTAGCGGATATCGGACAGCACAAGATGGCAAAGATCCATTTGTTAATCTGCAGAACATTTTTACAAGTCCTAGCTGATAAATAATTATGAACATAATGTCTTGCAATCTAAACATTTCTGATAATTTGATGCGTTTTATACACCCTTCTATATATTTGCAGGTGCTTTTTGTTCAAACGATAGTCTCCATCAAATTCAAGCCACATAAAATCCTAAGGTACTCTTCTATCACAGTTTATATAAAAGATTTGCCTCCCGCAGCAGATCTGAAAATACCAACTAAGACTAACACTGTTTTGCAAATGAATCAACCATAGCACAAAGCATCTTTTATAAATTATAAAAATTATTCAGTTGGAAGTACTCTACATTTTATATATTGTATGTAGGAACAAGTCCAATTGCTATTTTGGAGTCATGAAGGAATTTTTCTGCATCTGAGGCAAATTGGAGAGGCTTCAAATGGGATTGTTTGCCTTCCTCTGGATCAACTAGCAGTTAGGCAGGTTAAAATGGAGTTAAAAGGTTGAACTTGATGGATGTGTTTCTTTTTTCAACCTAACTTACTATGTTACTATATTAAAAGCCACTTAGTGCACAGCTGTAGCATGGTTTCAAAAATATCCATTAAATATGCAGAGGAATCTCTTTACATGCAAAGCAGAGGAAAGCTCTGTACTGTGCAATAATATATTCATCATATAGTCTTATCTGCTGAGCAAAGCACGTACAAAGCTGCACAGAAGATGACTGCATCTGTTGTAACTGTGCAAAGTTAGATGGTAAATACAACACCCTGTTTAATAACAATGATTTGTAAAAAGCTCCCACAAACGTACCATGTTTAAGACATCAGGAGTATCACCAAATCCATCAGGTTGACTGTCGCTATCAGTATCATTCGCAGAAAAGCTTTGAACAATGTTTTCCTTGTTGTCTGCCGCATCTTTAAACAAAACATATTTGATTAAGTGTAATAAGAAAGGAGAAAATTATACCTTAAAAAGTAAAATTTAGTGGCAAATTTGGGTATAGTAATAAATTGCAACTGTAACCCTTAATAGGCATCTCCTATTTTACCTGCATGAAAAGAAAGGGATGCTACTGATTCAATAAATGTAATATTTCAGTTCATTTATTTTATAGAATTTTTCAAAGTACTGAAACACAAACTTAGTTCTCCTCTTCTGCTTTTTTCTTGTGCTTCCAAAGCAGTTATGCTCCTGTCTTTCTATTTTTGCCTGTTTGTCTTCAGCTTCTTTCTTCTATCTTTTTCTACTCCTTCCCTTCTGTACTTTTCTCTTTGGCTAGCCTTCTCTCCTCTAGTGGAGTTTTAAATCTAAAGTGGTACCAACACATGTTACACACCTCTGAGATTCCATTTTGGGCAGCACTGCCCTGAGGTATTTAAGGAAAAAGTACTAAATGTGTTCATTCTTCAATATATTGTTTGCAGTGAAACATCATAAGTCTGGAATACCTTAAACCTAGTAAGTTGCATTTCCAGCTCAAAATAATGTTCATATCACAACAAATAAATTGTTCCTCCAGAAATTACATTTTACATGTATTATGTATATTTTTATTTGTATAGTGCTCCTTGAGGGCTAAGCATTGTACAGCAGAACAATAAATTAGTAGAAGAAACAGGGGTTCATTAAATAATAAGTAAATAAATACAATACACATAATACAAATAAGTATAAAAATACAATATCCATAAATATAAAGTATAGTTACAATACACATTAAGTGCTTACTGTCATGGAGACAAAATGATGGAGGTCCCTGTTATGGGAAGCCATGATAAGGACTTCAGTAGGGGAGGGGCTTGTACCCTTTTGGATGAGAGGAAAATTCTGGAAGGAGTATTTAATACAGGTATTTAATACAGACTGCAGAGGGGAAAGATGGGAGTTAGGGAGGCCAGTTAGTAGAAGGTTACAGTAATCTAGTCAGGATAGGATGAGAGCATGCATGAGCGTCTTGGCCATAGCAGGTGAAAGAAATGGACGGATTTTGGCAATATTGCGTAAGAAAAAGTGACAAGTTTTGACAGTGGTGTTATTATGATCCAAGAACGAGAGAGGAGCTGAGTTGACAGGGAGCTGAGTTGACAGGGTTAATGAGCATGCCATCAAAAGGTAGTAAACGGGGGAGTATAAAAAAAAAATATATATATATATATATATATATATAAACCACAGAAAAAGAAAACCGCACTCCAAGGTCTTGTCAGTGGTGAAAAAAAAATGTTATTTCAACGTTTCGGCGCAATGCCCAAGTCATTTTCATTTTTTCACCACTGACAAGACCTTGGAGCGCGGTTTTCTTTTTCTGTGGTTTGTTATTCTAAGCCAGTGATCCCCAACCAGTAGCTCATGAGCAACATGTTGCTCTCCAACCCCTTGGATGTTGCTCTTAGTGGCCTCAAAGCAGGTGCTTATTTTTTTATTCCAGGCTTAGAGGCAAGTTTTGGTTGCATAAAAACCAGGTGCACTTTCAAACAGAGCTTCAATGTAGGATGACAATCCACAAACAGTCTATTAAATGGCCAATCACAGCCCGTATTTGGCACTCCAAGAACATTTTTCATGCTAGTGTTGCTCCCCAACTCCTTTTACTTCTGAATATTGCTCACAGGCTCTAAAGGTTGGGGATCCCTGTTCTAAGCTATAACCAGCACCAAGGCAATTACCTATTAGGATCAAGAGTGCACCACTGTGGACTGTAATTATAGATAGATAGATAGATAGATAGATAGATAGATAGATAGATAGATAGAGTAATGCACAGTAACACAGCACTCCAAGGATTTTGTGACAAAAAATATTAAGCAAAATTAGGTTTATTTGATTTTTTATTTTAGGATCAAATAAACCTCATTTTGCTTAATATTTTTTTTCCACAAAATCCTTGGGAATGCTGTTACTGTGCATTACTATTTATTGATTTCTTCAACTAGCACCCAATAGCACTTATTCAATCATAGTGTCTCTAATATAAACCCAGTACAATAAAACCAATAAATGAGAAGTGGTTGTACCTTTTACAATGTTTCAAGAATGTCAGAGAACACCACAGAAGATTTGGCATTGCTCATGTGTTAAAAATAAGGTATACTCTAGTCTAGAATTTATAAAAACCTACTAGATGTGAACAGTAAGACCTTTTAGTGAGCTTACCACTTTCATTCTTAGTTTGAACTTCAGAGTCACGGATAACAGTTTCAGCTTTCTCATTTGACGACAGTACAAATACATTACAGTACAAATTCCTCCACTGAAACTACATTACACTCCTTAGGCCAGAGGTGCCATACTCTGCCCGCCCCATTCTCCTTGGGGGTGCCACACTCTGCCCGTCTGTGCCACACTCTGCCCGTCTGTGCCACACTCTGCCCGTCTGTGCCACACTCTGCCCGTCTGTGCCACACTCTGCCCGTCTGTGCCACACTCTGCCCGTCTGTGCCACACTCTGCCCGTCTGTGCCACACTCTGCCCGTCTGTGCCACACTCTGCCCGTCTGTGCCACACTCTGCCCGTCTGTGCCACACTCTGCCCGTCTGTGCCACACTCTGCCCGTCTGTGCCACACTCTGCCTTCCCAATGCTCCCTGTGTGTGTGGCATACTCTGCCTGCCCTATGCTCTCTGTGTGCAATACTCTGCCTGGGTGTGCCCTGCTCTGTCTGTGGAACATAAGCCTGGTAGGGGTTTGTTAGCATTTGAAAATTATTGCTAGGGAACCTAAGGTGTTTAATGTGCTGGGCAGGGTGCTGTGTTATCCTGGAGAGGAGTTGGAGGCTTAATGATTTAAGGGTATGTCTTAATAATGGCTTAACTTTTTTCACGAGAGATATCCCTGCAGATAGCACCAACTGGCTTCCATTATTCGCCCTCCCCCATGTAGGCCCAAAAAATTTCAGCCCTCTGTATCACAGAATTTGGACAGCACTGCCTTAGCTAAAAAGGCACTTTTACACTGCGTTCTTTAAAAATCCCCTCAGTGGTTAAATTATTCTAATGAATAAACATGAGCCGATTTCAGCCAGGCATTTTCTTTTACCTTTCTCATACTTCATTGCAATTATCAGTAACTTTTCTTTACCCACAGTGCCTTCCATCATTATGTTGGCGTAAATACATGAACTTAATGACGCAGGCACCACAATTGATGAGATACCATGCTCCACGGAATGACACAGGGACACATTCTTGTAAGAATTTCTGGTGTCATTTGAAAACAAGGCATATTTTAGTGATCTGGTAGCTACCATTGCATCTGCATTGCAGTCAATATTCATAGAACATTAATGGCATTTAAAATGCAATGTCCTGCATAGTTTAGCATTTTTGTGCTCATTATAAATGCATGTGTGTGTTATGGGGCTGATTTACTGAATTTCACTGTAAATGCATTATTGGCGTAATTTGGTAAGTCACAGGATGATCACTATTGTGGTATAATGCTCCCAAGACCAACTTTTTCCACATGGTGTGGTTTTGGTGTTAAACAAGCCAAGGAGAGTGAAACCAAATGTCTTCCTCCTTTAAACAGTAGCTACCTAATTCTCACCAAACTAGGACAATATTAAGGTGCCTCATGTTCTATGCCAAACAAATTCTGATGAGGCAGCAATGCACCAGCTAATCTATTTGACTTGTGGAAACAGTTGGTAAAAGCTGTACTCCCTCTAATAAAACTAATAAGTATAGGGTCTATGGTATGACTCAGGAATGGGGAACTAAATACATTACACTAAAAGTATTCTACTATGTTTAGAAGTCATGTTTATGGGAATGCTGATTAGTGTTCAATTTGTGTTCTCTGCTTTAGGCAGCCATTTATCTCTCTTATGATGTACACCATAAAAACGTATGTAGAATATAACCCAAATTTTACATTTTCCTGGAACTGAAACTGTTTTGTTGCAGTCCCATCCAGGCAAGCTCTATGTTTTTTTCCCCTGTATTTAATGTTTTTTCTGAATTTACTTTTGATTGGAAAAGTAGAATCTGAGTTCTACTGTATTATGTATTTTGGTTGGTTTTGATATACATAAAAGTATACAAGAGAATGAAATACGAGGATCTGTAGGCATAAAGAAAACTGCAACATGATAACGAGACCCTGGTATATAAGAAGATATAGGTTCAGCCAGTACTGATAGAATGGAGGAGATAACAATAATGGATGAAGAGGGTAAAGCAATCAAATACATTTCTCTGCAACAAGTGTTATATTATTATATAGAATATTAATTAATGTAAAGCACTAAAAACAAGAATCTTACCAGTAATAGAGTCCGGTGTTAGATCATGTAAGTGGGTTCCTTTGGATGACTTGGAATTGGATTCACTCACTTGAAGTAACTGTGGAGGAACGGTTTTGTTTGTAGCAGGTAAAGAGGAGTTAAGGTAATGATTTCTCAAAGGTGGTAACGTTCTATTCAGGCCACGAAATTGTTCAGGTGATGTCTCCTAAGAGGAAAAGCAACAAAATAATCTGCACGGAATTTCTTTGATAGACAGGATTAAAGAAACTGCAGTTAGTGTAGTTGAAAGCATAATTATATCAAGTTCAGTGAAAAATATTTTTTTAGGAGAACTAATGGCTCTGAAAACCAGTAACGTAACTAAGGTGGGTCGGGCCTGGGTGCAGGCCTTGCAGTCGGCCCACCCTCCAACGGGGTGCAGGGCTGGGTGAGATTGCACCCCCTGCACCACGGTAGTTACGCCCCTGCTGAAAACGGGCCACTATACATTCTTTTTTTCCTTTGGCATTTATCGAATGACAACAATTATCTCCAGTCCATAATGAACACTGCTGCGAGGCTCATACACCTCAGCAACCGCTCCTCCTCTGCCTCGCCATTCTGTCAATACCTGCACTGGCTTCCGTTACCTTTCAGAATCAAATTCAAATTAATGACACTGACTTTCAAAGCACTTCATAACTCTGCCCCACCCTACATCTCTGAACTCATCTCTATATACTCACCCACTCGCTTGCTACGCTCCTCTACTGACCTGCTACTCAACTCTTCTCTCATTACCTCCTCACATGCTCGCATTCAAGACTTTGCAAGGGCTGCACCCCTCTCCCACGGTCTGTCCGACTTTCTCCCAACCTTTCTGCTTTCAAAAAATCTCTGAAAACGCACTTCTTTCGAGAAGCCTACCCTCACTCTGCTTAACTACCAAACGCAACACCACATACAATACCACATTTCTCACCCACTTAATTCGATCTTGCCCACTCCCACACCTTGTGTATTACTCCCTTCCCTTTAGACTGTATGCCTATGCATAGGGCCTTCCTCACCTTTTTGTACCTGTATTGATTGTGATGTTTGTTACTCCATATATTCTATATATGTAATTCATGTGATGTAGTTGTATAATCACATTTACTTTACAGTGCTACACAATATGTTGGCGCTATATAAATACATGTTAATAATAATAATAATAACAACAATTAAGGAGCAAATAACTGCTGAATATGCCTTTGTGCTTAAAGGAAAACTATACCCCCAAAATGAACACTTAAGCAACAGATAGTTCATATCATATTAAGTGGCATATTAAAGAATCTCACCAAACTGGAATATATATTTACATAAATATTGCCCTTTTACATCTCTTGCCTTGAGCCACCATTTCGTGACTCTATCTGTGCTGCCTCAGAGATCACCTGACCAGAAATACTTCAACTCTAACTGTAACAGGAAGAAGTGAGGAAGCAAAAGACACAACTCTGTCTGTTAATTGGCTCATGTGACCTAACATGTATGGTTTGTTGGTTTGTTTGTGAGTACAGTGAATCCTACGATCCCAGGGGGCGGCCCTTATTTTTTAAAATGGCAATTTTCTATTTATGATTACCCAATGGCACATACTACTAGAAAAGTATATTATTATGAAAATGGTTTATTTACATGAAGCAGGGTTTTACACATGAGCTGTTTTAAGCAATATCTTTTTATAGAGACCTACATTGTTTGGGGGGTATAGTTTTCCTTTAATACATTATTTTATAGTATCCCAGACTATAAGCATGTGTTTGCAGAAGGAGCAATCCCATATGTATGTATAATTCTATTACAGAAGATGAAGTATACCAGAATAATCCTTTTGGCAGGCACTCTAAGGGAATGACTGCAATTCAGGCTTTACAGAATCAAAATACTTCTAAAAAACAGGCATACTAGTTGTCTGTTGGCATGCCTGATGGAGCATACCCTTTGTAAGAATCTTCTGACTGTAGACATCCTTGAACTCTAGCAGTGCATGGAGGTCTTTAAAGCCTCTTTATGTCACAAACAGACTTTTCATCCATGTAAATAAGTTATGAAAGGAAGCAGGGAAAAAGAACAACAGGCCAAGCTTAAATACTAATAAAACAAGAACATATTTAGTTGGGCACTCACTTTCAATAGTCTACTGTTTATTCTGTCAGCATCCAAAAAAAGACAAACCTTGAAAATCCGTTTTCTTACCTTCTCTCTTCTTCGAAGGCGTGCAGAATGAGATCTTTGCAATGATGTAGACATTTCAGGATCACCATTCAGAGAAGGAACTACAAAATGATTTTCCTTTAATTCGTCATTGATCATCATCTCTGATTCCTTAGGCCTTGGAGTTGCAAAGACTAGCATATGGCATCCACCACAGGCCACCTAAAATTGCAGATATACCCCAAAATATTAAAAGGCAACTAAATGTTCAATTGTTTACTTTTAGCCCAAGTATACAAGACCCCGCCCAAACTTAATAAAGGAACAGTTACATAAAAAAATGAATGTTTTAAAGTATTAAAAATATAATGCAGTTTTGTTGTGCACTGGTAAAACTGCTGTGTTTGCTTCAAAAACACTACTATTGTTTATATAAATAAGCTACTGTGTAGCAATGGGGGCAGCCATTCAAAGGAGAAAAGGCTCAAGTTACACAGTAGATAGCAGATAAGCTTTGTTGCATATAATGGTGTTATCTGTTATCCACTATTTAACCTGTGCCTTATAGACTTTTCCCTTTGCTACAGACTTAACTGTCAATGTAGCACCTCCCCTAAGCCTTACAATTTTTAGGCTTTACACACCAGTGCTAAACTTTACATAAGACCACATTATTCTCTTTCTCTGTGCTTCTGAGCATATACATATACGTACATACATAAAAAAACCAACAAACACAACCTATTGCTGTGCTACAATGGTACATACACCACACGTTTCATAAAGAGACAAAAGAGATTTCTTCTTTGTACACCTAGTCCAAAATATTATTATATGATACAATGCACACAGGAAATAATTTTTAAACCACTCTGCAGAACAGCTGGGCGCTTTCTCTGACTCAATGGCAGTAGAAGGTGAATAAATTACTTTTAAATCTAGAAATTATGAAAACATTAACCTTAGTGGGAGCTAAAAAGGAGCAGAATCACTATTGGGCTCAACAGATCATTATTTCACTTCATAGTACAATAAAGGGTTGACAGCAGAAATATAAGCATAAGTGTGCACTGGCTTATGTGTAACCGTGTGCAGCTAATTGTATCTGTAAGAAGTACAAGGTTAAAGGGATCCTGTCATCAGAAAACATGTTTTTTTCAAAACACATCTGTTAATAGTGCTACTCCAGCAGACTTCTGCACTGAAATCTATTTCTCAAAAGAGCAAACAGTTTTTTTTATATTCAATTTTGAAATCCGACATGGGGCTAGACATTTTGTCAATTTCCCAGCTGCCCCTGGTCATGTGACTTGTGCCTGCACGTTAGGAGAGAAATGCTTTCTGGCAGGCTGCTGTTTTTCTTGAATGTGTCTCAGTGGGACATGGGTTTTTACTATTGAGTGCTGTTCTTAGATCAACCAGGCAGCTGTTATCTTGTGTTAGGGAGCTGTTTTCTGGTTACCTTCCCATTGTTCTTTTGTTTGGCTGCTGGTGGGGGGGGAAGGGAGGGGGGTGAGATCACTCCAACTTGCAGTACAGCAGTAAAGAGTGATTGAAGTTTATCAGAGCACAAGTCACATGACTTGGGGCAGCTGGGAAATTGACAATATGTCTAGCCCCCATGTCAGATTTCAAAATTGAATATAAAAAAATCTGTTTGCTCTTTTGAGAAATGGATGTCAGTGCAGAATTCTGCTGGAGCAGCACTATTAACTGATTCATTTTGAAAAAAAATATTTTTCCCATGACAGTATCCCTTTAAATAGAGTTTATACACGAGCCCTGCTGCCCTTCACTTTTTCTCTGTAAAGATCAAAGAGACAGGAAAAATAACAGATAAGCTGGGGCCTGCACATATGTGATTCCATTTGCTTAAAAAAAGTAAGTATAGAATATAAATCAAGTATAATATACGTCTTGGCTACCTTTAAAGAAGAGCAAGGCTGCCAATCCAGTGGTACCTGTGCCACATCCCTCGTAAACAGTATTGTAGCAAAAGAGCAAAAAGATTCAGTCAGTGCAGTCGCAGGGCTAAGCCCAAAACATTTTGTGTGCCTTCAATATTTGCTGTTTGAATTACTGCGGCGGCGCTAACTGAACCCCAGTTCTTTTGCTACAGTTTAAAAATGATCTGTCATCATTACAGAAACTACACTAAGCAGCAATGTATGTTTCATAAATCCATACAGTTATTTCAATGGTAAAGGATTGGTTTGTGAGGTTCCCAAGCAAACAGCTGCAAACGACACACTCATGTTGAGACTCAATGACAGATTTCTCCTGCACTAGTTAGCTGATTCCAGCATGAACCAGCACTCTGACAGTATGGTTACATTGTTTTTAAAAAGGATAATGATGAAAATGGACCTGAGAAATTTTTTTTGTAAATGTCCACTATAAAATGGGCATGTGTTTGTAGGTAAGAATAACTGTTCTTCACCCCAATATACTTATTATTTGTAGCATCGGCTTAATGGCATGTAGTTTAGTATTTATAGCTATAGAAAATAGTTTTCAGGCTGTCTGATCCCAACCTTTGTTGCTTTTCACCTCCAAAGCCCTTCTTGTAATTTCCTTACAAAAAGTCAAGGGGACAAGCCAAAAAGTTAAGAGAGCTGTACAGTTAAAATTAGTCAGCAATGAATGTCCACAGGAATAGTTGCATCAGGGACAGCTTTTTAAGCTTGCCTATAGCTTGAACAGAAAGATACCTTAAATTTAGGTCTGTTATGTTATTTTCTGTCGTAAGCAAAAATGAAGCAGTGAAAAGTCTAGTGTCACTCTAAGGCAGTGATCCCCAACCAGTAGCTCGTGAGCAACACAATGCTCTCCAACCCCTTGGATGTTGCTCCCAGTGGCCTCAAAGCAGGTGCTTATATGTGAATTCACAGCACTTATTTGACACCCCAAGAACATTTTTCATGCTAGTGTTGCTCCTCAACTCCTTTTACTTCTGAATGTTGCTCACGGGTTCAAAAGGTTGGGGATCCCTGCTCTAAGGAATCTAATGTTTTGAGTTAACACAAAGAAAGCACTGCTAGGAAGGATTTGCTCAGTTTTGTGCCAGGCAACCTTGGCGCCTAAGCCACAGTAATCATGCAATGGAAAGTGTTTGGATGAATTAAATATTCATGGCACCCAGAGGAAAACTTGAGTTATTGGGCAAAGCATATGTATAATGGTTTATGTTTTCTAAGAAATGTGTGTTTATTATACAATACTGGAATTTACTTTCACATTTAATAGGTTTCATCTTTATCTGGGCTTCTAATGGAGGAACTGCTGTGTATATAAACTAAAAAAAACACATTTCTAACACATTGAAAAGTTTAAAACTGCTTTGTTATTAACTGCAAATATTTAAATCCTTAGAAGAAACCCATATGCCATCTGTAGCAGTCAATATATTTAAAGTGAACTTTAGAAAAAAAGTAAAAAAAATAGTGGCAATGAAGACTGGCATTCTCTCCGGTCACTGCCCATTGTAAACATTGTACTAAAAACTAATGTGGTACCAAGAAATTGTCAGTGTTTAGAAACCATGACTTTTCTGCTAAATGGATATAAGAGTGAAGTGAGGTCATGTGAAATCAACCAAGCTGCCCACCTAAATGTGAACATTTTTGACCATGATTATTTAAAGTATATTTAAGTATAATAATATTTTACAAGTATGAGACCAGTTATCCAGAATTCTCTAAATCAGGGGCTTTCTGGATAACATATCTTTCCGTAATTTGGATCTTCATATTATAAGTCTACTTGAAAATCATGTAAACATTAAACAAACCAAATAGGCTGGTTCTGCTTCCAATAAGGATTAATTATGTTAGTTTGGATCGTGTAAAAGGTACTGTTTTATTATAAAGAAAAAGTAAATCATTTTTTAAAATTTCGATTATTTGTATAAAATGGAGTCTATGGGAGATGGCCTTTGCATAAGTTGGAGCTTTCTGGATAATGGGTTTCCAGATAACGGATTCCATACTATAAAAACGTTAAACGATAAACAACAAAAGACAACAATATGACCATTCTCACCCTAACTTTACCACATTATTTTGGGTGTATGACGATAAGAGTAGTCATAGTAGAAGTAATTACCGACTGCACTGTAAACTTTAGAAAATTCGAACACAGGATAGGTACAAACTGATTGGTGAAATTCTCCTCCCCTAATCCAAGCTTGCCATGCCTCCCATCTCCAAATGTATAGAGAAGTCCCTTGTCTAAAAAACAAAAACAACAATGTAAAGACTCAAATAAATGTTTAGGGGCAGACACAAAAATACATACGTAATTTCTAAATTACTGAGCAATACTCAAACCTGCAGTACAGCAGTAAAGAGTCATTGAAGTTTATTAGAGCACAAGTCACATGACTGGAGGCAGCTGGGAAATTGACAATATTTGTAGCCCCATGTCAGATTTCAAAATTGAATACAACAAAATCTGTTTGCTCTTTTGAAAAATGGATTTCAGTGCAGAATTCTGCTGGAGCAGCACTATTAACTAATGCATTTGAAAAAAAACATTTTCCCATGACAGTATCCCTTTAAATTGAATAAACTGAAAATGTTGCTAACTGCAGACAAACATATATTAATATGATAGTCACTGTTATGTTCTATAAACTGTTTTCCTCCCACTGATAATAAAAGAAAGTGATTAGCAAAAGTGGAACTGGAGAGCATTCAATGTTGTTAATATTCTTTATTCAGCACTACATGTTTCCGACAACAGTGTCTTTCCTCGGGCGCATATTAGCATCGTAATATGCACCCAAAAAAGGACCATGTTGTCCGAAACATGTAGTTCTGAATAAAGAATATTAACTACATTGAAGGCTCTCCAGTTCCCGTTTTCCTTATGTTACTGAGAGGAGGTGGATGCTCCTTAAGCGGTTGATGAGCCTAAAAATACTGAAACCAGATAAGAAAGTGGAATGATAAGGAATTTTCTCTCTATTAGCAAAAGTGGTGCTATTGCAATTTTCTTGCCAATTACTAGGGATGGCATTAGCCCAGAGAAAAAGACGGAGCACTACTAAGTTACTATATTCCCAGAAATTGGCTTGTGCCCAATTTCTACTGTGCAAATGTGAGCTGCAGTTAGTACTAGGAATGACTGGGTAAGGTAAGTAAAATTACATTGTGGAAGCCAGGACAAGTAGTATCTGTGCCTGAGGTGCCTCCCCTACTGCCTGCAATGACATCGCCCCATCCCCCCACCCCCCCCCCACCCCCGACAGACATTTGTCTCTTTCCAAGCCCCCGGCAGCATCTTGCGAAGTTCCTACTTTCAAACTGACTCCAACTGTGTGCAATGGTAGCAGAGTCTATAGAAATATGTCCTAGTGCCCCCCCCCCTTTGTGCCCTAGGTAAGTGCCTCATCTGCCTACCGCTAGTTCTGGTCCTGCGGTGTGGCACTGCATTGGTTTTGCCTTGGGCTACTGCATTTTATTCACAAAAATAAGCACTAGCCTGGAGATAAAAACCAATTGGATTCACTGGGGGATGCTTAATATATTGGTACACCACATTGAATCTGAAATTCTGCATCTACTAAAGAAATTACAGAGATGTTCAGTGACCACATACAGGGATGGAAAACCAAGGTGACTGAACAGCCTTTCTAGAATTCATGAGTTTTGAACAAAGTACACATCTGGTAACAATTAGTCTCGGTTTAAGGTAAGGCCTGTTAGTCTGCAGCTTCTTTTATACAGCTCAAGATTCCAAGGGAACTTCTTATGAGGGATGTCCAGCCTATAGCCGCCTGGTAGTAGTTGCACTGTATAATATAATAAACACACTGCCTAACTGGAGCTACAGTTCAGAAACACCTGCTGGATTTCAGGTTGGACATTTCCAGCCTTATGGCAATGGAAAATGTACGCTGTACAGGTAGGCTGTTATCCAGAACATGCCAAAAAAACAGGCTTTCCATTTCCCATGTGTCCTATTTAAAATTCTTGATTTTTAAATTGCTCTGTAATCAGAAGACACTGCCTTGTATCTGATGTTAACAGCAAAGCAATCCTACTTGGAATTGATGTTACATATCCTTTAGTAGGTATGTTTACATATACCAAATAGGGGAAGGAAAAATCCCAGGTTTGTATCTCTTTATACATAATTAAGGCTGTAACAGTAATGTCATTCTGGTGGAAAACTGTGATAGTTCTAGTTCAGTCACATGCAATGGTATGCTGGTTGGGCACCCCATCATAATCTTATACATTTTACTTTTTCATACATAATTAATTTACATACATGATAAGTGTGGAACTATAAGTATACTACTACTGTATAAGTTGCTGATGTTTAAACTATTGTGAATGGAGCAAGTTCCACGCAATTCTTACCTGTAATTACTGCTGTGTGGTTTTCTCCACAAGTAACATATAGAATTGTCTTCTTTGTTAGTACATCTACTGCTTTTGGTAACTGGGTTTCAAAAATAAATGTGCCGTGCCCAAGCTGCCCAAACTGGCCAAGGCCAAAGGTGTATACTTCTTTTTCTGGAAAGAAACAAAATATAAATGTAAATTATACTACACAGTTATAAGAGTATTAGTGAGGTTGGGCAACTGTTTTTTTGGAAACCCATTTTGTATAAACCTATGGCATTATTGTGCATTTGCTTTCAGTGGAAAAAATGACCCTGATGCAAACTATGGTTCAGACCATCATTCCTCCTTACCAAATGTTACAGTTGGCATATACAGGTATGCATTTAGGCAGGGTTCATGTTCTGGCATATACCAAACGTGGACTTTGCATCTGGTATTGGGGCTAAAATTGCAACTAAAGATGCATTTAGCTCCACAGATGTAACAACTGATATTTGAAAGGTCTCTATAGATGTAGCTAAAAACTAATTGCACTTGACCTTTTCCATACAAAGCATAGTTCCCTGGGAGAAGTGGATAAAATATACTCATTACAGCTCGACAATGCATATGGCATACACCTATGAACTATACCAATCATAGCATTTGTTTTTAATTATCTATCATATCTAATTCAAGCATTTTCTAAGGAATGGAAGTTGCAATATTGCAATTGTTGTATTGTTTAAGCAACAGAACACCATTCTACTCTATGGAGTTTCTGGTTAGCAGCAGAAACACCCCTTTGAACAGATAATCCCGACTGCAAACTACAACTGAGGAAAAAGACAAGAAAAATCATATTTATTTGGAGGTGTCTAGTAAATATAATCACTGAAAACGAACTGGCACCGGTTACCTTCTATGGCAACTCCAGT
This sequence comes from Xenopus laevis, assembly GCF_017654675.1. Classification (NCBI taxonomy): domain Eukaryota; kingdom Metazoa; phylum Chordata; class Amphibia; order Anura; family Pipidae; genus Xenopus; species Xenopus laevis. Next base: position 50,652,881 of record NC_054374.1, on the reverse strand, counting down.
GCAGTCATATTTGAAGATTTCCCAGGAGTTCTGCAGTGTTGGCATGTTATCTACAGTGCTCCACTTTCTTAAGTTCTGGTAACCTAGGACTAGCACATGCGTAGTACTGTAAAACGGTCCATTTTGCTCTATTGCACATGTTTTGGACCTGGATCTTCGAAGGGACCCCTGAGTAACTGTTCAAAGATGGTACTGTGGGAGCTCTCATAATAGGTAACCTAACCAGCTATTTTTCACACACTTAGACCACACAATTAAACACAACCCCCAGTTCTACTAGACTACACTACATACACAGGCTACTGGAAAAAATTAATACATTAACAGATTAAATAAAATAGTATGCACCTGTCAAACTTATTTAATTCCTAGGTATTTAGTAACTCATCTGTATTTGAGCTTACCACCTCTAAATAGATACTAATCTATGTAACCAACACCTGTTTAGGTGGAGGAAGAGGAAAAAGGCAAAAAAGTAGTATTTTCTTAAATAGCATTAACTGCTATGCTTCTGTGTCATTAAAAATGTACTACATAATCATCCAGACATTGTATTGCCATTCCTTTGAGACACTTTCATTTTTTTGTGTTACTGTTCCTTTAACATGAAACTACTTAGCCAGCTCTAAAGCAATTTTATTCCTATTCATATCTTGAACATTTATTTTAAATAAATCCATATGAATGCATTTTTTTCTCCTACATTCTTTATGTATTCCATTGAACAAAGACTGCCCTGCTGTGTGAAAAGGCTATATTAGAAAGCCAATTTGAAGGTCAATGTAATTCTAAAAGTTGATGCTAATGCCTCTCATCACAGGCTTCTAAATCCTCTTGATTACTTGCAATATGCTGGTCACATGAATAGAGCAGGAAATAGTATATCCCTTCAAATACTGTTCTGTTTTATAAGTTTAAGTAGTTTTCTTGGAACATTGTTGTCATATGACTTGAGCATTAATCTGGAACAATTATGGCACACCAATAGGGGGCAATTATTTCAAATAGATTTAGATAGTACCCAATCAGAATTTTCCCTCTCTCAAGCTGGTTACGTCTGATTCTACGTTCAGATTCTACACACATGGTGGGGCAAAATATGTCTGACCTAAATCTGCCAGAATCACTGCATGTGGTAAAATAGATGTTGGCTGCTAATTATTTACCTACACACCAATGCAATTATGACCTTTTTCTTAAAATCAGTTATGTGTTACATTCAACCGTACATTGCCTGGTTTTGACAGACAAATATCTGCAAAATTGGACAGATTAACCTTGTACACACCTTTAAACTATTATAGTTAACTAGATATCCAGTACTGCACATGGTACTGCTCCGTGGTGCTCACTGGATAATCCCCTATTAGCAGAAAACGGCACCGGCCCGGGGTTCTTCCAGTGAGCACCACGGAGCGAGCCTCTTCCTGCTTCCTCTGTCACAGTAGAGCGTAAAGCTGAACTTTAACGAAAAAGCCAGCTATTTTGTTCTACTGTGCATGCGTCTGCCCTGGGAAATTTGAGAAGGAAGAAGATCGCTCAGGTAAGTAAATAAAGTTTTTGGCACCACCAAGTGTAATTTGCCTTTCGTTCTCCTTTAAAGGGATCCTGTCATCGGAAAACATTTTTATTTCAAAACGCATCAGTTAATAGTGCTACTCCAGCAGAATTTTGCAATGAAATCCATTTCTCAAAAGAGCAAACAGATTTTTTTATATTCAATTTTGAATCTGACATGGGGCTAGACATTTTGTCAATTTCCCAGCTGCCAAGTCATGTGACTTGTGCCTGCACTTTAGGAGAGAAATGCTTTCTGGCAGGCTGCTGTTTTTCCTTCTCAATGTTTGAATGTGTCTCAGTGGGTTTTTACTATTGAGTGCTGTTCTTAGATCTACCAGGCAGCTGCTATCTTGTGTTAAGCTGGCCATAGATGTTGAGATTTTTAAAAGATCAGATCCTGATCGTGAGACCACGATCTTCTCAGAACAATCGTACAATTGTACAAATTTACCATCAACTAAAAAGACCAATTTACCAGGAAAACAAAGGGGAGCTGCCTGCTTGGCCCTGCAAACAAAGATAGATTGCACTGGGGCCGACAAAGATTTTTTGACCTGGCCGATCAATTTCCCGACAGATGTCGGACGAAAAATCATAAGATGTATGATCGTTCGAATACCAATAACCGCACGATAATTTCGAAAGGATTGGTCGGGCTTCCCTAAAATCGGTTGTTCGGCAAGAAGAATTGTCGCGTCTATGGGGAGCTTTAGGGAGCTGCTATCTGGTTACCTTCCCATTGTTCTTTTGTTTGGCTGCTGGGGGGAAAAAGGGAGGGGGTGATATCACTCCAACTTGCAGTACAGCAGTAAAGAGTGATTAAAGTTTATCAGGAGCACAAGTCACATGACTTGGGGCAGCTGGGAAATTGACAATGTCTAGCCCCATGTCAGATTTCAAAATTGAATATTAAAAAAAAAAAAATCTGTTTGCTCTTTTGAGAAATGGATTTCAGTGCAGAATTCTGTTGGAGCAGCACTATTAACTGATTCATTTTGAAAAAAAAAATTTCCCCACGACAGTGTCCCTTTTTATGAAACTATATTTGAATGACTGATAAAAATACAACACTATTACAGCCCATAAGTTCCACTTCCTGATGATGGCTTTTCCATGCTGTGTACAAGAGCCTGAAGCCCTTACTTTGAACTATAGGATATCAGCCAACCAGCAACTTGCAGCAGTTTTTATCTTACCCAGTGAGAAGGCTTATGTTGTGATTGGCTACCCAATGCAAGTTATAAAAATATAAATTAATATATTTATACCTGTGTAAGCCACTTTCAGCATTTGTTGTTACTGTGCCTAGTAACTTGTGTACTTGATAAAAATATTATTACACAAATGCAGTTCTTTATTTATATATAATGGATGAGTGCCATCTAGTGTGCTTGTACAATATAATATTTAAGAAATAAATACATACAGGGGAGCTAGTTAATTGAATTAGTCTTCAAGGAAGATTCTAATGAAAGGAAAGCTAAACATTAAAATGTAAATATTTATCTTTACTCATTATAGGGAAGGACCAAAGCTAAAAAAGCTAAATATTTATATAGTGCTCAAATATCATGCAAATGATATTCACATCAGGCCATCCCCCCAATGGCGCTTCTAAACTAATTTAATTAGTTGGGTCATTAGGAGACAGTTTTCCTACTAGAAAGTGTTCGGGCATTGGAACTAATCCAAGGAAAGCCAGGCAAACAATGGGACAACATACAAAACTGATATTTTCCCTTGTTGAATTCAAACAGCTTGTGCTATATAGTGTAGATGTTATATGTTTTACACTTTAATACTCAATACCTGCATAAGAAAGGACATTATCTCAAGTGATGAAGAAACATAATTTTGCTTCTTTATAGCTCCCTGGGTAAGGCCTCACCTCATGCAGTGCAGTTTTTGCTTAAGAAGGATATTAATATGAAAGTGTAGAGACGTACAACTAAACTGGTTAGAGAAACAGAACAATTAAAGGAATTGTTCAGTGTAAAAATAAAAACTGGGTAAATAGATAGCCTGTGCAAAATAAAAAATGTTTCTAATATAGTTAGTTAGCCAAAAATGCAATGTATAAAGGCTGGAGTGATTTGATGTATAACAAGTCAGTCAGAACCTGCTTTTCAGCTCTCTTGGTTTTCACAGACTGGTTACCCTGGTTACCAGGCAGTAACCAATCAGAGACTTGAGGGGGGGCCACATGGGTCATATCTGTTGCTTTTGAATCTGAGCTGAATGCTGAAGATCAATTACAAACTCACTGAACAGAAATGTACCATGTGGCCCCCCCTCAAGTCGCTGACTAACTCAGAGTTATAGAGCTGAAAAGCAGGAAGTTGGATTCTGGCTGTTTTATTAGACATCTGTTCACTCCAGTCTTTATACATTACATTTTTGGCTAACTAACTATATTAGAAACATTTTTTATTTTGCACAGCCTATCTATTTACCCAGTTTTTATTTTCACACTGAACTATTCCTTTAAACTATGAAGAAAGATTGTCAGGGTTGGGGTTGTTTTCTCTGGAGAAAATGTGCCTGTGAGGGGAAATGATTACTATATAATAGTTACAAGTACATTAGAGGAGATTAATGACAGTGTGGGATCTTTTTTCATGTAAAAAAGCACAAATAAACAAAGGCCACCACTTTAGATTTGAGGAACTGAATTTACTATAAGGTGGGGTTATCACAGCAGTAAAGTTATGGAATGCTCTGCTGGATGAAGATTTTATATATATATATATATATTGTTTGTCCATATATTGCAATATATTTAATGAATCCGATGAAAATTGAGCGTAGGACTGGCCAGATATGGGATGACTTTGACGTAGTTGGCCAGCTTAAATATATTGCAATATATGGACAAACAATCCCTGTTTTGTTTAAAGGGTAAGGCATTTTTCAGTAGCAGTATACACAAAATGTCTCTGTCATAAATATATTGATAACGGGTTGAGTGCAGATGACCTCTTGTATTTGTCTATATATATATATATATATATATATATATATATAAAATTTTGTATATCAAGCCTGACCACGTGCACATAAGGGAAGGGATGAGCTGCATTTCATTGTTTATTTAAATTAAATATATATATATATATATATATATATATATATATATATATATATATATATATATATATATATATATATATATATATATATATATATATATATATTCACACTGCTTGACAAGTGCACTCATGACAATCCCCAGTGCCTGGGTGCTGGTCAACACATTAGTATATAGTAAACAAACAAACCGCACTCCAAGGACTTCATATTGCAAAAAAATCAAAGTGAAGTTTTATTTCTCAACATTTATGCTCTCCTGAAGACAGCCCCAGTTAGAGAGCCGAAACGTTGAGAAATAAAAATTCCCTTTGATTTTGCAATATGAAGTATATATATATATATATATATATATATATATATATATATATATATATATATATATATATATATATATATATATACACACACACACACACACACACAAGCATGGCAGCCAAGTAGAAATATCCTTTAGTAAGTCTTTATTGTCACACGGAGCATCAACTCGTTTTGATACCCAGTGGATCGACACGCGTTGATGCACCATGCGCCAATAAAGACTTACTAAAGGATATTTCTACTTGTATATACACACACACAAACACATATGCGGTGGAGGCCATTTGGAAGAGTTGAATTTGATAGGACTATTGCCTTTTTTCAACCCAAATTAACTATATATCCATGCATCTCTGTGTTCTTGTAATATTCTGAAGATGCCATAAATGTTGGCTATATAGGGTGAGTCAGATTTATAGTTATAATGTTATTTATCCTCACAGCATATTCTGATATTTGAGAAGAGAAAAGTATAATCACTAGGGGTACCAAAAAATCCCCAGTGATTATAATTACTTACATGTACCCTTCTCCTGTTAGCTGGAAACGGCTTTCCATTTAATAATAGCAGTGACAAATGGTCAAAATGTCCCATGTCTATGCACAAACAAATAAATGTCCTGCGTGCCAGATGCCTTACTGCCACAACCTTGCTTTATTGCAACAGGTTTGCTGAACCCCATAATACATTAAATCACAGCCCCTACTGGTTTATCATAAGGCCGCAGACAGTATGTCTGCCCCTAGGGACCTTAAACAGCAATTGAAGCACATCTCATGTTAATTCAGCTTATTTACTAAGTTTCTATATCCTGGATGTATCAGGAGTAGGTTTAGTGATTATAGCTAATTTCCTCCTTATCCTGCATTCTTTACTACTAAAAACATTTTTATATGTGACCTAAGACATCATCTTATCTTCAAACAAGTCCATAAAGTAAAGAAACCCTAGTTAAACAAATCAAACAAAAAATATTCTATTTGGTAATGTATTTATTGGAAATATAAATTTCAAATAACATATCTGCGTGTGGCAAAAGTAAGCGAATCAGTATTCACTTACTTTCACTCAGTATTTGCTGTGATCGCTTTGTGCAGCAATAACTGCAACTTAACATAGTTTCATAGTTAAATCGGGTTAAAAAAAGACCAAAGTACATCAATTTCAGCGCCTCCAAATGAAACCCAGCGTCAATACATACACACACTCCACACACCAACTACACATAACAATATATATACTAATTGTAGAGTTTAGTATCACAATAGCCTTAGATATTATGCTTATCCATGAAAACATCCAAGCCCCTCTTAAAAGTATTAACAGAATCAGCCATCACCCACAACCTAATTTTCCTCACTGTGAAGAACCACATACACTGCTTCAATGAAAGTTATTTTCCTCTAGTCGAGTGCTGTCCAACTTCTGTGGTACAGAGGGACGGAATTTTTCTGGCCTATGAAGTGTGGCTGATAATAGAAGCCAGTGTTGACCACACCCCCTTTTAAACCACACCCATGTTTTCTCAAGAATTTTTAAGACCATGTCCACATTAATGGTGGTCACACACCAAAAACCAAATGGTTGGTGTTCACTGCAGGGATATCACTCATATGTCAAGATTATAAGTCATACCCCTAAATATATGATAACAACATTCCCTTAAATCCATATGCCCCCTCCCCAGCATATGAACACCTTAGGGGCCCCTAACAACAATTTCAAAATGTGAACAAACCCTACCAGGTTCACATCCCACAGGGTATAGATTAGGGAAGGCAGAGTATGGCACACACAGGTAGCATAGGGCAGGCAGAGTATGGCACACACAGGGAGCATAAGGCAAGCAGAGTATGACACACATGGGGAGCATAGGACAGGCAGAGTATGGCACACACACACACACGTTTATAATGTTCTCTAATGTACTTGTAAAGTGTAATCATGTCCCCTCACAAGCATTTTTCCCAGAAGAAAGAAAACCCAACCTTGACAGTCTACTCTTATAATGTCTTCCATCCCTCTAACCAGCTGCACTCTCTCAAGCTCACTTATGTCCCTCTAAAGGACTGAAGCTTGATACCCTGCCATACACACTATTGCTGTTCAGTGTTCTCCTGATGGTGGACTCATGAGCATCAACATTTGCCAATCTGAGATAGGTCTTTAAAGATCACTACTGCTGACTGAAAATGTTAATACTAGACTTTAATTCCCACTTTCACTCACATTATAGCTTTTGTTTGCTTGAAACAAATAACTAGACCAGCACTGGAGATTAGATAAAAAAATATCAAATACATGACAGAATTATAGAAACTGCAAAAAGCAATATTGTAATTACATACCCGTTACTGCTATAGTGTGTTCCCCACCACAGGACACTATTTTCACTTTTCCAGACAGTCCTGAAACACGCTGAGGTTTTTTATGTTTTTTTAGCTTATCGGAGGGGAGACCGAGTTTTCCATTTTCAGGTTCTCCAAAGGTATATAATTCCCCATCTTCTATAAAAATAAGCAAAAATAAAGTCATAGTTAGTAAAACAGAGGTGTCATATATGAGGAGATCTTACAACATTCCAGCCTAAGTTACACCTTGCTCCTTATGAACTGCAATTGTACAAAGCTTTTACGGAGCCACAGAGCTCCAATTAATTATTATTGTTTTTATTAATAATAATAATGAAAATAAGGACTAAATAGAAAAAGTAATTAACAAAGCTCAATTTTTAAACTGGGTAAACACTGGCAGGTAACTACTTAATACGGATACATGTATGGTAACCCAAACAGGCCTGCATAAATACTTTTGCCAATATAATGCTTTACAAGTTTGTCCTTTGGGTTGTATTTATATTGAAAGTAAAGGTTTAACTGATTCCTGAGTACATGACTTATGCAACGAGGAGAGAGGAAGTCAAAGTGAAGACAGTGAGAGAAAATGAAGAGACAGTACTACAGAGCATATGTCTGCTGGCCACATTGATATGCATAATGTTAATCCTAACAGCTGTCAATAGGATTAATTGTATGCAAATGAATGAAGTAGTAAGGAGGCATTCACAAAAGATATGGAGCTTAATTGATGTCTGAAATTTCTCTCTCCCTGCTGTTCAGTGTATCCATCTAGGTAGATGAGGGAGTTTGACAGCCTCCTTCTGCAGATGGGTAAGTCAAAGCAGTAGGCTAAAACTTTATTTATGACATAAAACATATGCTTTTGTTTTTATTAAGCAATTATATAAGCAGTAGTATGGGAGAAGTCTTCTTTTCTAAAAATCAGAAAAAGAAAATATAAAAAGAAAATCATCTTTTTTTTTGGATTATTTGTATTCAGTTAAACCCAAAATCTTATTATTGTCTTACGCGTTACAAAGGCTGAATGGTAATAGCCACAGGAAATCCAAGAGATGGGTTTTCCAATATCGATTTTTTGAGGAGTACTGTAGATTGCTTCTTTCTCCAAGCCCAGTTGACCTTCTGAGTTGTCTCCCCACATAAAAAGTTTCCCATCCACTGCAAAATAATCAGAAATACAGTGGGACACAGATAACTTAGAGTCACATTATTGCCTTAGGCATGGCACATCAAATTCATGTTTCAATTTCAGATGCTTAATTGAAATATAATTATATGGAAGTACATAGTAAATGTGTAAAACTGTCAAATGGCGATGATACGGCATGAGAACAACTACTGCATAACATATACGGCATGTAATGTTATCTTTGTTAGATGATTGATTACTATATTTAATTCAGTGCCTTATTCAGATTAGATTTTCAAATCATAATGACTTTAAGTTAAGATCATGAAAAGGCAAAGAGAAGCAGATGCACTGAAACCGGCAGCATTCCACAAAAGCTTTCAGATAGGTGCGACCAGAAATAGCATGTACAATGCTTTTAAACATGGAAAGACTAAAAAACCCAAAACTTCTATTAACCTATTATAGTATATACCAATATCTTACCATGTTGGCTGTTGTCCAAAAAACAATGATAGCAATTTGTAAATAATATGAGGGGCATGGCTATTAGTGTCTACAGTCAAAACACTTACCAGTAAGAGCTGCTGATGTATTTGAGCCAGCTGAGAGTTGTTTAATTTTATATTGAGTATTAAAAAAAGAAATTTCTTGAAAACTAGTCCTTCCTGATGTGTCCCCTAGGCCAAGCTGTCCCTCACTATTCCCACCTGAGGAATACAACTTTCCTTGTTCTGTGAAAGATAAAACAAAGCAATTTTTTTTAAGGATTTATTCTGCAGAACAATGTAGATACTGTTACTGAAATTGTCTCTATATTGTCTATAGTCTATAAATTATTCATGTCAATTAATTGTCAGAAGCAGTTTAAAAAATTATTGCCTGTTATTATTAATACATTAACACTATAATGTTGGTAGAGAGAAAGAGAGAAATATGTAGGCTGAACTATTGGCAATAAAGGTGATATGTATCTTTTATCATATCTTTTATCAATACTGCAACCTCTCTCCAGGTTAATATAATAAAGTAAATAAATTACCTGTGTATAGCAATGTGTGATTTCTTCCACATGAAGCAAACACAACCTTTTCAGATTTTAGTGCTGCAAAAGGAAAAAAAGATTTTGAAAGGAATGAATTGCTAATTCTGTATTTTTATCCTACTAGTTGGCAAAAGTTGTGGTAAGGCTAAAATGAGCCTAAATTATCTACAAAAAAGGAAACTGTGCTTTCAAGGATAAAGAAGTAGGGCAGAAATGTTGTACAGTATATTTCAGCTTCTGTACCAGCCCAAGGTAACTGCAGCCCTTTAGCAGTAAAGTTCTGAGCCTCCAAAGATAGCACCACAACTTCTTTTCTGCTGGTGCATTGCACATGCTCTGTGCGGCTGTCAGTTACCAAGCTTAGGGATCAAACCTTAATACACTGTATATACAGACAGGGGCGTAACTACAGAGGAAGCAGACCCTGCGGCTGCAGGGGGGCCCAGGAGGTACAGGGGCCCCATGAGGCTCTCATTGATGAGCAATTTCAACATATATTGGTAAAACAGGACAAACACTGGATATGTTGGGGGCCCTAAAATTAATTTGCTGTGGGGCCCAGCAACATCTAGTTACGCCACTGTATACAGAATATAAATATCACAATATAAGGCTGAGGCTGAACAGTAAATAATTACTCATACATTACAGCTCAGAAACCAGAATAACTAGCATCAGCTTATACGACAGGCAAACCCTTTTTTTCTTCTTGATGATTTGAGATGACCCTAAGCTTAGCTTCTTATCAGCTGCTCAAAGCACACTAAGAATGTGATTGTTGCAGACACTTATAAGAGAATCCAAGATGGGAAACTCCTGTGACAACTATGAAGGCCTGGTTCATAGCTACTTATTATTATGAAGCCATATTTCCATTCCCCAGCATCTGCTAGGCCTGCTTCATGAATCAAAAGAGAACCATTTAAGAAGACTTTAACTCTGTTCCTGTAGTTGATGTTGTCAACTACAGCCAAGCAACCTGCTGAAATCTGTCAGTATTTAAAAAGCAATTCTGCCCCCTATCAATGCAAATTAATATCAACTGGTTTAGTCCTAATTGATGGTCTATTAAAAGTTTTCTCATTACCAAAGTATCACACAAGAAACATCTCGTGATGGGTAAAAGCAAGTAGCTCTCTCAAGACCTTTGCAACCTTATTGTTGCAAAACATACTGATGGCATTGGTTAGAGAAGTATTTCTAAGCATCAGAGGCTATAATCTGGAAGTGGAAAGAACATCATCTCATCCTAAACTGGCCATAACAAGGTGCTCCTCACAAGATTTCTGACAAAGGAGTCAAAAGAATAATCAGAGTGAGTTGTCCAAGAGCCAAGAAACATTTGTGGAGAACTTCAGAAAGACTAAAAAACAACATGAAGAAGCTGAAGAAAAAACATGTTGAAGCCCATTTAAAATTTGCTGCACAACATTTGGACAAGCCATTGAAATTCTGGGAGAATATAGTCTGGTGAGATGAGACCAAAATTTAACTCTTTGGATATCATTGTGCACACCATGTTTGGAGGAGAAATGGCACTGCACCTTTCCCCAAAAACACCATACCAACAGTTACATTTGGAGGTGGGAACATCATGGTGTGGGACTGTTTTTCAGCATATGGTACTGGCAGACGTTATATTATTTAAAGGGATCCTGTCATCGGAAAATATGTTGTTGTTTTTTTTTTCAAAACGCAACAGTTATTAGTGCTACTCCAGCAGACTTCTGCACTGAAATCCATTTCTCAAAAGAGCAAACAGATTTTTTTATATTCAATTTTGAAATCTGACATGGGGCTAGATATTTTGTAAATTTCCCAGCTGCCCCAGGTCATGTGATTTGTGCCTGCACTTTAGGAGAGAAATGGTTTCTGGTAGACTGCTGTTTTTCCTTCTCAATGTAACTGAAGGAGTCTCAGTGGGACATGGGTTTTTACTATTGAGTGCTGTTCTTAGATCTGCCAGGCAGCTGTTATCTTGTGTTAGGGAGCTGTTATCTGGTTACCTTCCCATTGTTCTTTTGTTTGGCTGCTGGGGGGGGGGAGGGAGGGGGTGATATCACTCCAACTTGCAATACAGCAGTAAAGAGTGATAGACGTTTATCAGAGCACAAGTCACATGACTTGGAGAAATTAAAATTGAATATAAATTGAGCAGGAATTGAATATAAAAAATCTGTTTGCTCTTTTGAGAAATGGATTTCAGTGCAAAATTCTGCTGGAGCAGCACTATTAACTGATTTTTTTCCCCATGACAGTATCCCTTTAAGGAAGGATGAATGGAGAAATGTTCCCAGGACATTCTTCATAAGAATCTGCTGCCAACTACCAGGATGCTGAAGATGAAACGAGGGTGGACATTTCAGCAAGACAATGATCCCAAACACACAGCCAAGGAAACTCTCAACTGGTTTCAGATAAAGAAAATAAAGATGCTAGTATGGACAAGAAAATCACCCTACTTGAATTCAATTAAAAATCTATGTAAAGAAATGAAGATCATAGTTCACAGAAGAGGCCCCTGGAACCTTCAAGATTCGAAGACAGTTTGTATGGAAGAATGTGAAAAAGAAGTGTGAAAAGAAGTGAGAAAAAGGGCCAGAGTGCCTGAAACATGTAGTGTGGTAAAACAATAAAAAGCTGAATTGCAGTTAACCTGCCGTTGTGCGTGATTCCCATACGTCACAATATATTGAATCTATATAGGATGTCAGAGACGGAGCATCCAGGGAACCACCACACAAACTGATATACATAAAAAACAAACGCTAATCAGTGTAAATCTACTTTATGAACTAGTTTCTCAACACAGGAAGCATCTTAAAGCTATCATTACCAACAAAGGCTTTTATACGAAGTATAAAATAAATTTCAGTAAGCATGTTCAATACTTATCATTCCACTTTGTTTTGAGTTCTTTGTATGTATGGATTACTTTTGTTCTTAGCGACATCTGGTGTAAATTTCATGTCAATAGCCCCAGAGTTCACTTTAAATCAAAATGATTTTTTTATTGCTACAATAGTGGTGGTAAATTAGAACACGTGGAAACATCCTGGACAAGAATCAAGTTATACCTTTTACACAGGTTGGCTTGCTGATAGCACTTCCAGCTTCTAAACCCAGTTGTCCCCAGTTGTTACTTCCAAACACATAGAGTTTTCCATTTCCTGGGTAAAAAAGTAAAACAATATAATCTTACAAAAGTATTTAATTCAGAAACAAATGACAGCTGTTTTTAAAGTGATGCTGGAATGAACCTATAACTACAAGAAATCTGTCATTGGGAATGCATCATTGGTTTTGTTCAAAAGCCCTCCTAAAAAGCCCTCAGCCCAGCCGCACTTACACCGTCCCAATACTCTGACCAGGATCTCAGTCATGCCGATGTATAGTTAAGAAATAACAAAAGGGTAGAAAAAATAAAGTAAAAATAGGGCATGGAATAAATATAAGATTGGTGGCATGGAGCCAAATGTCACTGAAAGGTTAATCAAGCTCTAGTTTTTAAAGCAATGGCCACATTTGGTTTCTCAGTAAGCCTTATTGCCTGATCAACTGGTTATGTATAGCCAACTAGGTAGGCATTCTTGATAGACCATGGTGTAATCCCACTGAAACTCTAAATTTCTCTGCAAAAGCCTCTAATCTAGGGATTGTGAGTCACTACCAAATGTGTGATTGAGGGGGGCTGCAGATCTTACTTCCTTACCGACCATATTGGACAAACTCTGATTATTTGGCCCACATATAAAGCACATATGAAGTGAATAAGTCAAAGAACAGCTATTTTAAAGGGGCAATATAACACCTTTTCAAAATAGCTATAGCTGTTAAGAATCAGATTTACTCTGTCTGTAGATAGTTATTCTGACACCCTAGAATACCAGCACCAGGTTCCTAGGCAGTGCAGACCTTGGTGAATGCACCAGCTTTGTTCTGTGAAGTTATTACAATATTTTGACATAACATTCAAATTTTAAGCATTCAACACAAAGTGTAAAGTACCCTTTCACTCACCTGTTACCAACACAGTGTGTTCATCCCCACATGATATGTGAGCTGGCTTATCATTTTTTAACCAGAACTTGCTTGGAATGTTTTCTGCAAACTTACTTTTTCCAAATGTAAATAAAGCACCCGAATCTAAAACAAACCAAAACAAACATGAGTCACATTTGCCCTTTGTTGGCTATAATAAGTAACAGCTAATACCATTAACCATATGACTTATTAGAGCAGGGGTCCCCAACTTTTTTTACCCATATGACACATTCAAATTTAAAAAGAGTTGTGGAGCAACACAAGCATGAAAAAAGTTCCTAGGGGTGCGAAATAAAGTATATGATTGGCTATTTGGTAGCCCTTTGTGGATTGGCAGCCTAGAGGAGGCTCTGTTTTTGGCCATAAACTTGGCCTGGAATTGAAAATAAGCACCTGCTTTGAGGCCATTGGGAGCAACATCCAAGGGGTTGGGGAGCAACATGTTGCTCACAAGCCACTGGTTGGGGAACACTGTATTAGAGCAACTTAATCAGATAGGGTCATCACATATGACTTTGACCTTAAAAGGGAATATATCCCCCTCCAGATTTCCCAATAAGCAGAGGTACTAAGTCCCAGAGCCATGCATATACTAATCCCAGAGCAGTAAAAAAGGGTCAAATGTATCTGTGTTGTAAAATTCTGGAGCTGCACATAAGGAGATGTTCAGCTTTGAATTAACTTTCAATATGTAACAGAAGAACAAAAAGCAAATTTAAAAAAGGCATGTAAAACAGAAATGAATACAAAATGTAAACTGTGTTAGAGTAGCGCTGCCTACATCACAACACAAAGTAATTTTACAATAATGTCACATAATGCTGGAAATCTCAATCCCACATGCTGCTGCCCTGTGAGGGTAGGAAATGGTATGAATGGCATCTGCTGTGCACATGGAGACAAAATCTGCTCTGTGCCCACAGTGGCAGGCCGATCACACTTATGTCTGTTACTACACACGCAGAGAAATCTATGCATTTTCTTCGGTAATACTAAGCATTTACAGAGATAGATTACATCAGAAGTATGGTTTATACAGATATTTTTCACAGTCCCTTAGTAATGGAGCTCCATTTTGAGATCTTCCATTCTAAGCAACATCGGGTAAAACTGAGAATTATTTTTAAAAAGTTATGGTCACGTTTAGGTTTTTCAAGAGCACAAATTAATAGCAATCTATTTAGGATAATAACCATGTCGTAACTACAATGTCTCTTGGCTGTTTAGGTTTCTGTGCAGATGGACACTCTCTTTTCAAGTCACCAAACTGAACTGTAAATCCTGGCCAGCTCCAAGTTAAAAAGGGATTTATACTTACGATAAATGTTTTTCTAGTAGGCCCGAACTGTCAGTGCAGACGTATGGGTTATGTCCAGGTTCACCTCTGGAGGCAGGACAGAAGAATTGGTCTCTTGGCCCCTCCCTCAGGATATATAGGCTGGCTCCACCTCTGTTCCTCAGTTCTGTTATAAAGCTCAGTGAGGTGGTTGAAGAGACAGCAAGATATGAAGGAAGGTCAAGAGACAAAAGTAGGAGTATAGAGAGACAGAGAGACACGAGAATAGAGTCCACAGACCCATACTAAAATCAGCCTGGGCGGGACTAACTGCACTGACAGTTCGGGCCTACTAGAAAAACATTTATCGTAAGTATAAATCCCTTTTTCTCTAGTCGGCCCTCCTGTCAGTGCAGACGTATGGGACGTTCCAAAGCTGTCCCTCAATAATTTGGGTGGGTATAGCCTGATTTAAGCCAAATGAATTTTAGACATGCCTCTCAGCAACTGCAGTGTGTAAAACTTTACGGCCAAACACGGCCGACGTAGAAGCAAAAACGTGTAACTGGTAAAACTTGATAAAAGTGTTGGGCGAAGCCCATGTAGCAGCCTTGCACATTTGTTCTGGCGTAGCTAAATTCTGGAGAGCCCACGAGGTGCTCTGTGCTCTGGTAGAGTGGGCTACAACTCTGAATGGTTTCTGTTTGTGGCTGAGCAGGTAGGCTTGGTTGATAGTCTCTACGAGCCACCTAGCAATAGTGCGTTTGGACACAGCTAGGCCTTTGTGTGTAGGTGAGTAGGAAACCAAAAGAGAATCCGATCGTCGAAAACCAGCCGTTCGCTGTTTGTAAATCCGAATTGCCCTCACAACGTCCAACTTGTGAAGTTGACTTTCTTTGTCATTATGCGGATTTGGACAGAATGAGGGAAGAACAATGTCCTGATTAATATGAAAAGCCGAGACGACTTTAGGGAGGAAACCAGGAACAGTGCGAAGGACAACCTTGTCGTTGTGAAGAACCAGCCAAGGTTCTTTATGAGACAATGCCGCTATCTCAGACACTCTCTTGGCAGAAGTGATCGCAATGAGAAAGGCAACCTTAAGAGTCAACCATCTGAGGTCACAGCTGGGAAGAGGTTCAAACGGCTCCTTTTGTAAGACAGATAAAACCAACGTCAGATCCCAAGGGGGTAAAGGGAGGCCTGGCCCTCAATGCCCCTTGAAAAAACTGCTGAATATCCGGATGATCCGCCCATTTCACTTGGAATAGAATAGAGAGGGCAGAGATGTGAGCCTTAAGAGTGCTAGGTGCCAAACCCTTTGCAAAACCTGCAGCCAGGAAGTCAGTAATAATCTGTGACATGCTACTTTCCCATGACTGCTGACGGTTGGAGCACCAGTCAATAAACGTCTTCCAAACTTTGTAGTAAGCTTTGGCAGTATTCTTTTTACGTGCTTGCAGCAGAATATCTATAGCCGCTGGGGAAAACCCCCGTTTGGACCACAACTTGGTTTCAAGTGCCAGGCCGTCAAACGCAACAGAGGCAGATTGGGGTGTCGTGCTGGTCCCTGCAGGGGAAGGTCGGACCGCATGGGCAGTCTCCAGGGTCTGGAAATGGACATGCTGATCAGATCTGAGTACCACAGTCTGTTGGCCCAGTCCGGAGCAATGAGGATAGTGGTCGACCCTTCCTGTTTGATTTTGGCAATGATTCTGGGTAGAATCGGAAGCGGTGGGAAAGCATAAACCTTGTGAAAGTTCCAGGGAATCACTAACGCATCTGTGAACGCTGCTCTGGGATCTTTGGTTCTGGAGCAATAACATGGAACTTTGAAATTGTGTCGGGATGCCAGAATATCGATGTCTGGTACCCCCCACTTGTTGGTGATTTGGGAGAATACCTCGGATGTAAACTCCATTCCCCCTGGTCTAGTGTTTGTCTGCTGAGGAAGTCGGCTTCCCAATTGAGGACTCCTGGAATAAACACCGCTGAGATGGCCGGAACATGGAGTTCGGCCCATGTCAGGATCTTGGTAGCATCGCCTGTTTGCTGCGGTTTCCCCCTTGCTTGTTGACGTAGGCTACCGCCGTGGCATTGTCTGACTGAATCCTGACTGGGTGCGCCCGGAGGAGGCTGGACCAGCCCTGAAGGGCCAACACAATTGCTCGAAGTTCCAGTACATTGATTGGAAGTTGGGACTCTTGGGGGTCCCAGCGACCTTGTAGAGTGTGTTCGCGATAAACAGCTCCCCAGCCGAACAGGCTGGCATCGGTTGTCACCACTTCCCACTTGACTGGAGCCCAACTCTTGCCCGATTGTAGGTGCATTCTGTCGGTCCACCAAGAAAGGCTGCTCTTGGTGTGAGGAGAGATGGGAATGGCTTGCTGAAGATCCTGATGATTTTTGTTCCAGCATCGTAAAAAATTGCGTTGTAGAGGACGCAGATGAAATCTTGCGAATGGAACTGCCTCGAGAGCGGATACCATGAACCCTAAGAGCTGAAGGCAATCGCCGGCCGTCACTGTGGTTTGTTGTAGAAGTTTGGTGGTAGTGTTGACAAGATTGTTGATCTTGTCCTCGGGAAGTTGTACCGTCTGGTGTTGGGAGTCGAATTGGAGACCCAAAAAGGTTATGCTCTGGGAAGGAAGAAGTGAGCTTTTTCTGTGGTTTATCAACCAACCGTGTTGTGAAAGAGTTTGCAGGGTGATCTCCGTGTCCCT
Source organism: Xenopus laevis (assembly GCF_017654675.1). NCBI lineage: Eukaryota > Metazoa > Chordata > Amphibia > Anura > Pipidae > Xenopus > Xenopus laevis. The sequence continues at coordinate 50,635,335 of NC_054374.1, read as the reverse complement.
GACAGATTGCTCCTGAGTCGTAGCTTTGAGTAGGAGATCGTCCAGATATGGTAACACATGAATCCCCATTGTTCTCAAGTGAGCGATCAATGGTGCAAGCACCTTGGTAAACACTCTTGGAGCTGTACAAAGTCCGAACGGGAGAGCCACAAACTGGAAGTGTTGGTCGTTGACTGCAAAACAGAGAAAGGGTTGAGAACTGGGGTGGATGGGAACATGGAGGTACACATCCTGGAGGTCGATCGATGTCAGGAAACAGTCGGGTTCCATGAAAGCTATGGCCGACCTGATCGACTCCATTTTGAATTTTTGGTTGTGAATGAATAGATTTAACCTCTTGAGGTTCAGTACTGGCCGGAAGGATCCCTCTTTTTTTGAGACCAGGAAGAGATTTGAATAGAATCCCTTGAATTTTTGAAGGTGTGGCACAGGAACGATAACTTGTGATTGTTGTAGGTCCAGGACGGCTTGTCGTAAGGCTTGATGTTTGTGTGCAGGCACCACGGATGGAACAAAATTTCTTGGAGGCAATTTGGTAAAATGAATTCTGTAGCCATTCTGGATAATTTGCAGAACCCAATTGTCTAGGACGTGAGTTTCCCAGCATGACAGGAAGTTTGACAATCGACCTCCTACTTTTGATGCTGGGTCGAGGTGGGGGCAGTCAAGTAGAGGTGGGTTTAGTGGTGGGAGGCTTCCTGTGCCTACCCGGTTGTTGCCACTGCGTCTTATTGCGCCTTGCACCTTGGTCTGAGCCGGTGTTACGAAAGTTAGGTGAGCGAAAGGAACGAAAATTGCGGGTAGGAGTGGACCATGTCCGCCTATTGGTGGATCTGTTGGGTTGATCCATGCGCCCTCTTTTTCCTGGTGGAAGGAAAGTACTCTTCCCACCTGTGACTTCTGTAATGATTTGCTTGAGGTCAGGGCCGAACAAGGACTCACCAGTATAGCACAGTTTCAATAGCTTATTCTTAGAGGCGGTATCCCCTGACCAGTGACGAAGCCAGAGAGCTCGTCTGGCCATCACCGAATTTGCGGAAGATCTTGCTGCTAGCCGAATAATTTCTAACGCTGCATCGGCTAAAAAGGAAAGGGCCGTGTTCAGTCTACTCATGTCCCCTGTTAACTCCTGCGCTGAAGTAGGAGGGTTCTGGGCAATTTCTTGTGCCCAATGTCTAGCTGTGTGAGCAAGGCCTGCTGCCGCTGTGGCTGGTCTGAGGATTGCTGCCGTTTGAGAGTATGCTCGTTTGAGGGAAGACTCTAATTTTCTATCCATGGGGTCTTTAAATGCGGTCTCTTCAGTTGGTAGTGTAGTTTGTTTGGAGAGTCGAGAAATGGCCGAATCTACCCTAGGAGGTTTATCCCATACTTTGCGCTGTTCCTCAGGAACAGGGTAGGTGTCATAAAAACGTTTTGATAAGGTAAAACGGCGGTCAGGTTGTGACCATTCTGTATCAATAGTTTTAGTGATGGATGTAAAAATAGGAAATGCACGGGATTTCTTTTGATGGACCCCCAGCACCTTATCTGCCTTTGAGACTGTCACAGTTTCATCTTTTATTTCTAAAGTTGCCATCATCTCCCTCAGGAGTTTCTTTGAAATATCAGGTTTAGCAAAAGTAGGCTGTTCAGTGTCTGAATCACTTTGTGAGTCTGAGCTCAACCCCCCTGATTCTGGTGCAATTGAGTCCAAACAGGACATGGCATCTATGTGGGAGGAAGGACCTGCCTCAGAATCTGAAACATCAGGTGGGGAGTCCAGCGCCTTGCGCTTAGTGGTATGTTGTTGGAAAGTGGGTGGCTGAAGTGCAGTCTTTACCCATTCTAAAAATTCCCCTAGTTGTGGAGGAACTTGTGGTGCTGCGCTGCCTGTTGTTGGTGTATGAGGCAAAGAATTATCATTACTGTGTAATTCCAACAAGGGTGAATTGTTACTTGTGAGCTGTTGAGGAGACAGGATGGGCGGCTCCATGGGGCTGCAGTCAGTACAGTATATGGATTCTGACTTACGAAGTGTATGCTTACATTTCTTGCACTTGGCCCCTTTTACAGGCTTTTTAGCTGGTTTCTTAACAGATTTTGCAGCCTGTATATCCTCTCTCAGTTCTTTTAAAGAATCTGATCTCTCCATAGTATAGAAATATAATGCCTTTACCAGATGTACTCAGATGGAAGCTGGTGAGATGCTGGAATGCTGCTCTTTGTGCGCAGCTTATCTGTGTTGGAACAGAGCCAGAAGGTGGAGAGCACGCTGCGCTCCGTGTAGCTATGCGCTTGTGAAGGGACAAAATGGCGGCGATGACGTCATCACGCTGCGCCATATACGGAGAGCCGCATGTGTGGGAGCTAGGCGCGCCAACCTAAGACGCACTGAAATTACGTCACTGTCGGAAGGCGCGCTCCGTACGCAGCTTAATCCTAGTAAGGGTGCTGCTAGTTCTGAGGAACGCGCCCTTAAGGAAGGAACCAGGCGATTTGAAGTGAGGCATTAACAGGGATTGTGCTGCCTACCTAGAAGGGTACTGGCTGAAGTAGCGCCCTTTGCAAAACCCAGTCCACGTTGCTGCAACTGCCAGCAAGGAGGGACAGGTATTCCTGTGAGGAGATAGCCATACAGACCTCTTGATGCCACTTGCTGCAATATGCTAGCAAGGATGGGGCATAGTGCTGTATACTGCACAAAATCAGTCAAGGAATGCGTGGCACTATTCCACTTGCTGCAATATGCCAACAAGAATGGAAAAGGCATGTGCTGTACACCGCACTAAAGCATTCAATGAATATGTGGTCAATATTCCACTTGCTGCGATATGCCAGCAAGGAGGGAACAGGCAAAACGTTGGGAGACAGCATTGCATGCCTCCATCTGTAAAGGAAATTAAAATAAAAAATAGCAGAGAGATTTCTATCCTTCACCTCCAAGGCAGGACAAAAGAACTGAGGAACAGAGGTGGAGCCAGCCTATATATCCTGAGGGAGGGGCCAAGAGACCAATTCTTCTGTCCTGCCTCCAGAGGTGAACCTGGACATAACCCATACGTCTGCACTGACAGGAGGGCCGACTAGAGAAACAAACTTATAGTAATATTGATTCTTCTTCGCACTGCAGGCTGTCCATGGATGTGATATCGGGTGCTGGACACCCTTGGCGTCCCATGCCGTATTAAATCACAAGAGAATGGAGTTTCTGCACACGCAAAGCAGTTAAAATCCAAAAACTTTATTAATCCATAGTCATAGGCACACAGCATCACATTTGACGCGTTTCGGGCACAGGCGCCCTTAATCATAAGCATGAAGGGAACAGGCATAAGAAGATCTATATATATAGGTCCCTGATAAAACGACCCCTATTGGTGGTCTTCTAGTAATAATATAGCATGTTAATGAGTGGAAATACAAATTGATGAGAAGGTACATACCCCTTTAAGAGGGGGTAAAATATTACATCTGTTGAACACACGAGGTCTTTTGGATCTTAAAGGGGACCTGTCACCCAGACACAAAAATCTGTATAATAAAAGTATTTTTCAAATTAAACATGAAATCCAATTTCTATTTTTTATTAAAGCATTCATAGCTGTTGTAAGCTCATTTAAACATCTCAGCTGTCAATCAAATAGTGTCTGCACCTCCTCTATGCCATGGGCATAGAGGTGGGGCAGACAATTACTTTCACTTTCCATTCAGCACTTCCTAGATGTCACTGTTCTCCCAACATTCCCCCGTTCTCTTAACCATTTAATTGTGTAGCCAGGGCATGTGGATGGACATCAGGTCCCCCATTCTGGTGCACAAACAAGATTCTGAGATGATGCAAGACTTGCCTTAATAACAGTGTCCACAAAATGGCTCCTGCCTGCTTGCTATAATTATGAATTCTCAGACTGAAGGAAACAAGATTCAATTAATTTATATAGTGTAATTAAAGTTCATTTTGCATGACTAATGTGATAAAATAGGATTTTGAATAATTTTTTGGGGTGACGGGTCCCCTTTAACCTTAAATACACGTTATCCATCTGGCCTCAATACTAGATTTGATATTTCTTATTTTACTTAAATAAATTTCATGTTTTTTCTATAATCTTAACCTTTTTTTGTTTTCTTCCCTATGTATATATAGGCCTTGAGGCCAGATGGATAACGTGTATTTAAGGTTAAGATCCAAAAGACCTCATGTGTGTTCAACAGATGTAATATATCACCCCCTCTTAAAGGGGTATGTACCTTCTCATCAATTTGTATTTCCACTCATTAACATGCTATATTATTACTAGAAGACCACCAATAGGGGTCACTTTGGCAGGGACCTATATATACAAATCTTTGTATGCCTGTTCCCTTCATACTTATGATTAACGTGTGATGCTGTGTGTGCCTATGACTATGGATTAATAAAGTTTTTGGATTTTAACTGTTTTCGGTGTGCATAAACTCTCTTGTAAACAAACAATAACACAAAAAGTTAAAGTAATGAAAATATAATGTACTATTTCTCTGCACTGGTACAACTGGTGTGTTTGCTTTAGTAACACTTCTATAGTTTATATGAACTCTCTGCTGTGCAGCCATGGGGGCAGCCATTCAAAGCACAGGTTACACGGCAGAAAATAGATGCACTCTGTAGAACAGGGATCCCCAACCTTTTGAACCCTTGAGCAACATTCAGAAGAAAAAGGAGTTGGGGAGCAACACAAGCATGAAAAATGTTCTTGGGTGCCAAATAAGTGCAGTGATTGGCCATTTGGTAGCCCTTATGTCAGCGGTGCGCAAACTTTTTGCAACGAGGGCCAGATTTGGTGAGGTGAAAATGTGTGGGGGCCGACCATTCAGCCCGACATTCTTTGAACCATTAACATTAAATTACTGAAATCGAGTAATCGTAGCAGTAATATTTGGGTAATATTTGGGTGAAATGATCTGCCACTTGGTCGATACTGCTGCCTTTGTGCTGAAGGTGTTAGCAATAGACACGTACTGGCACATAGTGACGCCATACTTCTTTAGTTTACTGCACTGGCACGTCCGTATGTCTATTGACACCTTCAGCCCTAAAGAAGTATGCGAAAACAGCGTGTTTCTACGTGCCAGTACGTGTCTATTGCTAACACCTTCAGCACACAGGCAGCAGTATACATCAAGTGGCAGATCATTTCACTAATGTGCTGCTATGGGATTCCTGATCGCACTGTGCTGGGGGGCCTCATTATTATTAATTTCACGATCGAGGCTGAGGGCCGTTGTAAACTTGAAAACGGGTTGCACTTTGGACATGACTTTATCAAAGGGGACCGCTCCAAGTTTACACATCCTGTTAGCTGCTCCAATCGGGTGCTCAGTCCGCAGCGTCCCCGCTGCTGAAACTCACATAAACATCCAAAAGAAAAGGAAGGCACTCCGGTGCATGGAATATACTTTTATTCCAGATTCAAACAAGGATCCAACGCCCTACGCGTTTCGGGAATCACTCCCTTAATCATAGGCCTATGATTAAGGGAGTGATTCCCGAAACGCGTAGGGCGTTGGATCCTTGTTTGAATCTGGAATAAAAGTATATTCCATGCACCGGAGTGCCGTCCTTTTCTTTTGGATGTTTATGCACTTTGGACATGCCTGCCCTATGTAGATTGTCAACCTACAATGAGATTGTTTGGCAGTGCACCTGGTTTTTATACAACCAAACTTGCCTCCAAGCCTGGAATTGAAAAATAATCACCTGCTTTGAGGCCAGTGGGAGCAACATCCAAGCGGTTGGAGTGCAACATGTTGTATGCTACTGGTAGATAATCACTGCTGTAGAACATGATTGTATTCTATTATAGAGCTTATCTGTTATCTGCTAAGTAACCTGTGCCTTTTCTTCTATTTTTACCTTGAATGGCTATAAACAGCTATACATACACTATAGCTGTCTTTCTGACGCAAACACATAATGTATAACAAGGCAGAGCAACTGTACAGTATATTTTATTTACTTTAAATTGCTTTTTTTTTTTGACGTTACAATCCCATTAGGGAAAGCAAGACAACAATCACTGGTGTGTAGAATTATTATTGTAATGAAGTAGCACTGATTATAAGCATCTTAAAAACACTGATATTTTGGAAATGACAATAATGATGCGCACATGAGATATCTACAGCTATCGAGAAGGATTAAAACACGTTTACATGCGGGTGAGATGAAGGAGGCTGCTGGGAATTGTACAACACAACAATTTAAAGGCGCCGCAGTTTAGAGAGCCCTGAACTACAAAAATGAATGAGTCGTCTCATGTAAATGATTTGACATTTGTCACCCACCAGGTACTTGATCTTCCACCTCCTCTGTTGCCATCACCCCGGTTCTTCTACTACGAGACACAGCTTGCTTAGCAGCCCCGTATTCACACAACAAGGAGATACCGGAAGTCGTCCGTCTGACTAGAATCTGACCGGAAGTAAACAAACTGCAGATCTATAGCAACCGGGCGGGACAGGGTTTAAGTGATGAATGCAAAGAAAGCGACCCGGTGCGGCGGGAGTATTGCATTGCTATGGAGCGTGGGCTAGCGGCTTAATTATTTTAATTGACGAGCACCGAGGTGGTCATGAAGAACCCAGCAAATATTATGCAAAGATTATCCGCAAGAAGGGACTCCAATGCTTAATGGATACTGGCAGCTCAGTGACACACAGTGCTTGCGTATATGATCAATGTTCTCCGTGCGCTTGCATGGTTTCACTGAATTTCACCCCCCCACACACACACACACACACACACCAGAAAACATAGAGGAAGCTAAATGATGTCATGACGAATCAGACCTTAGTATGGGGATACAAATCATGCAATACAGATTTGATGTAATGTGCATTGGGGCAGTGGCTAATATAGGGTCGCCACCTTTGCTGATGGCTAAACCCCGAACAGGGGGTGGGCAGATAACATTGGGGGTGGGGCAGTGATGTAGGAACAGGCATGATGACAGAGGTGGGCACAATGATGTTGGTGTAGTTATGATGACACCAGGGCAAGGTTATTGCATCACTTAGATGCAACTGGCTGGATTTAAATCCAATGTTTTAAAGTGTTGGTGCCCAGTTCAAAACTGGGCATCAACATCAACTAAGCAACCCTTTCTATAGCAATATTCAGCTTGATGATTAAGTCCAATCCTTTAATTACAAGTTTGAGATCTATCACACAGAAATCAGTTATCCAGAAAGCTCTGAAATACAGCAATGTTAATTTAGAAAAAAAACATTTATTTTTGATTGATTTGGTTTTTTTTTTTTGTTTCTGTAATAATAAGAAAGGTGAGTATCTTAGTATTTAAATACTTTTCATGTACAGTATTGGCCAGATTATTGTTCGGGTGTCATAAGGCTGAAAACCGAATAGAAAGTTCAGACCCGAACAGGCATATTTACAAAAACCGAACTGTTCGGGTCAAAACCGAACAGGTGGCAAACCTAGGCTGATAATGTACAAGCGCCGTAAAACACAGAAATATAAAATATACTAGCACTATAGAAATAAAGCATTAAATAATGAACGTGATGACGTTGGTTAAAATAAGGTGGTGGAGTGTACCTTACGCCAGAAAACACTTTAATACATTAAAAGCAAAAAAAAAAAGGAAAGTTGGATTGAGAATTTGGCACCAATTGATACAGGGTGATACCAGCATTTAACGGGGTTGTTCACCTTAAAATGTACTTTCAGTATGATGTAGCTATCATATGATGTGATATGATATTGATATTCTAACACAATCTGCAGTTGGTCTTCATTTTTTTTTATTTATAGTTTTTTTTTTAACTAAGTTTCTTGTTCAGCTATCCAGTTTGGAGCACCTATCAGTTGCTAGGGTCGAAAGAGCCCTAGTAACAAAGCAGTGGTTTAAATGAGAAATTTTGATATGAAAATACAGTTTTTTGGCTGCCTGGGTCAGTGACCTCCATTTGCTGCACTGTGTGCCAAGGTGTACGTGTAGCCTATGCCCTCTGGGAAGAAGTTCCTCCTATTGGCCCAGGTGTGTCATGGGTAATCATTGCTCTAAAAAAGGGATAGGCAGGCCTCAGTGTAGCCAGTAAAATACCAGCCAAGGTTTGGGCAGGTATTACAAATTTACTGTTAGTGTACTTGATAATGTATTTGTAATACCCAAATTGTTCCACTTCTGATCTGTGCAAACTTGTGCTTAATCTTACGTTTCTGATCGTCCAGAACCCACCCCATGAGCGTTCTCTTTACACCTTCACCCCGCCCTTTCTCAAATACTGACAACTGCCAGCATATTCCAGACATTGCTCTTTTATTGAGAAATTGGCAACCCTAGCCTCAATAAAGAAGAAGCCAGGACCCTAAGGGTTGGTGAACCTGGTGTGGTGGGCAAAGGGACCCAGTTAATGATGGTTTGTACTAAGTGATAAAATAGCACCTTTTATAGCACACTCTAGAAAAGATAGACAAGGAAAACTGTGTTTTTAGTTCCTTGGATGACACCTGCCAGAGTAGAGATCAGGGTAGAGTGCATTCCCTTAGAAGACCTTGCTGCATATCCAGTATGCTGGAGCTGACACAGAGAGTCAGACCAAGTAGTAATGGCAACAAATGCAGTACAACTGGCACCCTGCCTTACCGCAGACTGGTACTCCAGACAGAAAAGAGATGCAAACCCAGATTGCTTTTTATATGGGGTTATCGTGCCACACACGCACTCAGTCCCCCAATCACCCTGCAAGTGACCAGTTAAGGTGGCTTAAATCAGGAAGACTTTCAGATGACTTGGCCTTTTTTGCGATAAACTCCCCAATATGAACCTTAATTGCATACTGATGTCTAGGAGGGGAGTGCCCTTGCCAGTCCAAATGGGCAGGACACTAATAACACACATTCTAAAACTAGGAAAACCCCTTTGAGTTGCTCATGATACAGACCTGTATCACTAAAGTCTGGCTAAATTGCAAGCAAAGAATTGAAATAAGGTCATATTTAATCTTATCTCTCCAGACCAAACTGGCTTTATCTCTGGTCGCTCCACAGACCAGCATCTGTCAACTGTTTTCTAACATTTTCACTACCCACAAAAAATTGTCCTCATTCTATATAATAAAAAGATATTTTATTTTGGATAATTATGGGAACTGAATATTTTTGTATAATGGGTCCAAGCCCATGTAACAAGTCTTTAGTCCTTCTTTAAATGAATCAAAATGCTCCACTCTTAGGGGAATCAAAAGGGTTGTCTCCTCTCATCCAGGGGTGGTTTAGATCCTGTGGCCACCTGAGGCAGCCACAGTGATGCCACCCCTCCACGCTCATCTTCATCGGAGTGGGGATGAGGGGGGCTGCACCGCTAGTACAAAGAACACAAATTCCTCTTTGTTTTGTATATTTAAGTAGAAACTATAATAAATGGGCATTGTGAATAGCTGAACACTGGCTTTTACCAGGTCAACAGTGCACCCCTAGAAGGAAAAATATCTACACTGTACTACCTGCTTCAATCTTCCCTACATTTGAATTTAAATATTCTCTTGACAAATCCTATATGGGCATTGGGCCCTGATTAGCATGTACTTTTTTTTAAAGGAGAAAGAAAGGCATCCTGCACTTGAGGGTGCCAAATGTTATGCACCCCCAAGTGATTGTATTGAAACCCCAGACCGGTGCTCCTATCAGCAGAAAACTGCACCAGCCTGGTCTTATACCAGTGAGCACCACGGATCGATCCTTTTCCGGCTTCTTCTTGCTTCAAATTTCCTGGGCCAAACGCATGCACAGTTGAACGAAATAGCCAACTTTTTCAAGTGTAAGACGGAAGAGAAGCGCTCCGTGGTGCTCACTGGTATAACCCCGGGCCGGTGCAGTTTTTTGCTGATTGGAGCACTGGCCCAGGGTTTCAGGTAAGTAAATACAATCACTTGGGGGTGCCTAACATTTGGCACCCCCATGTGCAGGATGCCTTTCCTTCTTTAAATAGGTAATAATAAAGCAGTTACTTGTACTTGAGGGTAAATAAACTGCATTAGTCCTTATAAGTGACAAAACAATCCCACTGGGTTTAGTTAATGTTTAAATGTTTTTTTACCATGTAGACAAATAATAATCCAAATTATGCAAAGAATCATTAAAGGGGTTATTCAACTTTAAACACTTTTTTCAGATAAGTTGGTTTCAGATAGTTCACCAGAAATACTTTTCCCAATTACTTTTTTATTTTCTATTTGTGGCCATTTTTTTTCTAATATTGAATTTGTAAAGTTTAATTTTTCATCTTCTAAAGCAGCTCTGGAAGGGGGGGGGTCACCAACTCTGTTTTAAATTCATACGTCTAGTTGATACATTTGTTTTCTTTAGCCCTGCGGAGCAGACTCACTGAGCCTCATTGATAGCAGCTGATAGAATTGATACAATAGTTGCTAATATTCCACAAATACTGCTGAGAAATGTATCAACTAATTGTATCAATTAAATGTAGCAAATTGTAACAGTTCAAAATGTTTTTGGTTCACTGAGCTGCCTGGCTAAACAATAGAGACAAGAACTTTAAACTAAAATTTTGGGAAAACGGTAAAAAATAAAAGATGGAAAGCAATTGAAAAAAGTCTTTGTTTATGGTAGAAAATCAGAAAACAACTGAACTGAAAAAAAGTGTTTGGAAGGTGAATAACCCCTTTGATGCAGTACATGTATGGAATTATCCAGAATTTTTTTTGTTATTCTATACATTGTGGTAGAATGACCAAAGAAATGTGTGTTTTGCCTTTAAGTTCTCCCTAGTAGGAGATGAACGCTGAAAGAGAGATATTACTTAACAGGAAATGTTTAAAGGATATTGCAGTCTGGCCCTGGAAGCTTTAGTGTTCTGAAAGGAACAGGCAATCCATTCCAATGGTCCAATTCACATGTTGGAGCTCACTTTCCACAGGAAGGCTGTACTGTGGAAAAGTTTTTAATCATAGTTAAGTGTTAGGAAGGTCTCTCAGCTGTGACGTAACTAGAGTGTGCCGGTCCTCCTGCCTGGCACACTCCAATCCTCATCCTCCCGGCCAACTTCCTGCCCCGCCCAAGTTCTCCCCTGACTCTGCCCAAATCCCACCCAACTCCACCCATGCCCCACCCTGACTTGTATCCCCTTCCTCGCCAGAAGCTTGTGAATTTGTGTCCCGGGAAGGGAAAGTCAGAAGGGCTTAGTGCAGGAGTGCCCATACTTTACTAATGCGAGGTCTACTTTTAGTGATGTTGTGCCATTATGATCAACATCCATAAAAGCATTGTAAGCATTCTGTTCCATGGAAAATATTACTTAAATACTGATTTATGGGAAAGTGTATATTGCTATATTTAACAAACAACTATTTCTTATGTTACCTTTAAATAATAAATATCTGAATGAAAAGCATGAAATAGGTGATTTAGACAAGCTGTTGACTGTGTCTTGAGATCTACTGACCACCAACTGAAGGTCTACTGGTAGATCCTGATCTGCCTTTTGGGCACCTCTGGCTTAGTGTGGAAGCCACCCTGTATGGTGAGGACCCCAGAGTGGGGAAAAGTCATGAATGTGTGTTGAACTGTGTTCCAGTGACTTTATGTTGGGAAGAGTTTTCCTAAATAAACCTGTATTTTTGCCTGAAGACGCTGTGTCTCTGTCTTTATGCTCCTAATCCTATGCTTACCTGCCTACCATTGATAACTTCCCCCAAAAATTGCATGTATAAGCAACCAGTTTGTCACAACATGTACTGCATTAAAACCAAAAGTTAGAGTCTTAAAATAACCATAAATTAAACCTTTTTTTCTATCATAATATTGTCTTTGCATGTTATTTATAACTTTGAAATAAAAGTATTTGCCCAATGCTTTTACATTATCCATCTGTTCTTCTATGAGGTGGCTGCCATATTTGTGCAGCAGTAATCCGTTAGCATTAGAAACTCTAAGTGACATGTTGAGAAGGAACAGGCTAGTTGGCAAAACAGGTTTAGGAACTCCCAAGTGACAATTACTTACAAAAGCAGAATTATCAATGAATCATGATCTACATGACCTATAGGCAACTGTAATGTACACTAATATATTGAAGAGCAGTTTTGTTTGTAATATAGCAATATAAAGGAATGTTAGGATTAATGTTGCCCTGTCTTAAATATTTACTAGCTGATGCTGGTGGAATTAATGCTTTTCTTTCTTTCATGAATATCATTGAGCTACTGTCACAAGACTGATATTTATTTTTCACTTGAGAAATATTTTCAGTACATTTCCAAACAGGTAAATATTACATCGCATGACCTGACAATGCTGGACTTACAAATTATCTTGGGTAACTGGCAAACTGGCCCTTTGATCAGTTGGGAAATCACTGTTGTTCCAAAAGTACAGAACACACAGAGGTGCTAATACATTTCATTTTGTTGTAAAGCAGGCACAGACAACTGCATAGTTTTACATTTAACCTCTGTTGGTCGTCACATCACTTCCTTGAAATGCTATCACTTTTGAGGCATGTATTTTCTTCTGCTCCTATACTAAATACCAGCAAATGTGTTGCACATCACTTTCGGTAAGTTTCCATTATAATGCCTATGTCTTTTATATATAATCTTCTTTGTCACTCTTATAAGAAGTCTTAAATGAGTTTTCTTGCACTGCTTAAAATAATTGTTTTAATGTTTATAATGAATTTTTTAACCTGATTCCTGAATATTTAGTACAGTATAGTAAAAAACAGCCTCACTGACAGCAATGCCTTAAAGTAAAGATGTACCCCCTTTTCATTACTCATCTATTTTCCTTTAAAAAGATGTTACAGTTTAAGGGCTTAGCTAAATTTGTGCACAGGATGTTGTATTTAAATATTTCTGTGGGAGCTGCCACCTTTGCTGCCCTAGCTTATATCCATTATTTGTATCAGGGTATTTTGTACGACAATACATTCTTCCCTACTCCCCTTGATAAAGATCTGAAATATTTAGACAAAATAATAGTTTTTCTTTGTAATTCAGAAATAAAATCCAATTTATAAGTGGTATTTCAGCAAAATACATTTTCAGACAGTGGACTAGGGTGCAAAGTGCTATAAGTCACCACTTGTTTTGCACTTTGCACCATGGCCTCCCATCAGTGCCTGTGGGTTCAGTGTCTTGTGTAAATGGAGATATCATTATTTCCTGCTTTCTATTGATGATTGCTACAGTTAAGGCTGCAAAAAAATTTTCATATTCAGATAGAGCACAAGGACGTGCCCTTTACATATGAACACAGCACTCCCTGAGGGAATGGGAGCACTTTCCAATCAGACATGCAAATTAATGTGCACTGATGGGTGCAGGGTGCAAAGTGACCCTGCACTTTCCACCTGACCCGGGCAGCAGGTAATGACAGGGCTGCCTTTAGCCCAACAAAGATTTAATCTGATTAGTGATGAGTGAAATTTCTTTGCCAGGTTATTTATTTTTTGCGGGTAAACAAGGTACAAGGCACAGAGCACTGCAAGACCCAGCACTTAAATGCTTCTTGATTGAGCACTAAGTGGGCATTTTTCACTAAATCTGTGGTTCCCAGACTGTGGACTTGCTCCCAAGGGGGCACAAACTGTCTAGAGCGGTAGAGACTTTGTATTATGTGAGTGTATTTAGTGGTGTAACTATAGAGGAAGAATCCCTCCATAGCTGCAGGGGGGAGGGGCGTGGTTTACTTTCTTTACTTAGGGGGCCCATATGGGGTGATCATCGATAACCTGTGATACAAAAAAAAATGTTTTCAGTGAGTTGTGGGTGAGTCATGAGTGTATTGATATATCTATGTGCATGCATACATATAAGTATATAGATATGCACACACATACATACATGTGTTTATACTGTACATGTATATATTTATCTTTATTAAATTGCTGTTTCGGTCCTCACCTGGGACCTTTATCAAGATTCAATGTATCTTTTGTATGTATGGTTTAGCGTCCTTTTGAGTATTTTTTTTGATCACAGTTGAGGGGGTGATTTTATTCTTGAAGATGGTTTTAATATGGAGGTAAAACATAAAAAAAAACACCTCTGGTGTTTTTTCAAAAAAGTCCTGTCAGTGTGGTTCTTATTTTTTAAATGATTTATAATATGGACAGTGCAACCAGCACACAGGCATAATCATCCATAGTGCAACATTATTGGGTTTTATATATATATATTATATATACAACCAACCCCCCAGAGGTTGTGGGTGCTGGATGTTTTTGCTCCGGACGAAGATCTCTGTGGGGGATCGAAACATTGAGGCTTAATAATAAAACATTTTTTGTTTTTTCACTAAAACCCTGTGAGTGCCGCAATCCTTTTTCACTGCTTATTTCCCATGCTGGCACCCAGGTATTAATTTTGTCTATGGAGTGCACCATTCCATTGGTTATATATATATATATATATATATATATATATATATATATATATATACAGTATATATATATATATAGTGAATAAAGTACCCCTCTTGTAAAATATAAGGATATTATAAGTTACCGAGGAGTTTCATGACCATATAAAAACACGAGGCCGAAGGCCGAGTGTTTTTATACAGGTCATGGAACTCCGAGGTAACTTATAATATCCTCATATTTTACAACTGGGGGTACTTTATTAATTATAATACACAAATTTTAGTGAGTCGTGACAGAAATTACATCACTACTCACCGTTTATAACTGATGACATCACTACTCACCGTTTATAAGGATATAATTTACAAGATATTCATGGCTTTTGTGTATTATATATATATATATATATATATACATATAACTAGATAGGTGCACTCAGATAGCCATGTTGATGCCTAGTTGCTGGAACAGAAATTCATATCTATAAAGCAAAAAAACTTCTGCACACATAGGTCTTCATAAGTGAAAAAAAAGCTGGTAGATTTATTTCAACGTTTTGTCTTACAAACTCAAGCCGTCATCAGGAAGGGCAGAGCCTAAAGTGAACATGAAGTTATATACACACACAGGATTCAAAAATGGAGCCAAAACCATGCCAGTGACATCACAAAAAGTGGGTGTGGTTATAGTACTGAGTGCATCAGTGATAGTGTCATGGAACTGAGCCAATCGTGTGCATTGTATCAGGGGTAGTGTCATAGGAGTGCACCTATCACATATAGGTGAAAACTACAGTGACTCCCAATGCTAATTAAACACACAGTATCAAATTACGAGATTCTTGTGACAGGGAAAAACATACCCTGTGAGAGAAATACATAAAAACAATCAAAGGATCTTCCTACGACCTTATAGTAAGATCAGGAAGTATCCTCCTCACTTATCTCCGTGGTGGGGGCTGACAGCCAAATTGCCTATGCCCTGTGTCACCTCCAATGCAGGTACGGAGGAAACGTATTAAATGCAGGACCTGTTACCTGTTTCCACCATCAGTAAGCCTTTCGAGTTGCCTTGTGTTATCTGTGCCAATTGCTGTACCACACATGTTACATCCCGCACTATACTGACCTTTGCAGCATACTACAGCACAAGCGAGACTTCCTCGTGACTATTAAAGGTCACAACCAATCAGGGTCAGTATGGACCCAACATTTGCCAGAATGTCAGACCGCTCCCACTGCTCAGCAATAGGAGAGACCTCCACTCTTCCGGCACTCCGACCTGTGCGGTGTTCACTGTGTGCGCTATGGGTGCATCCTTGTCACATTCGAATCTAGTGCTGAAAAGACCAATGTATAGTCTCTGCTGGAAGGGGGCGGAGAATTCACCTGGAGGCTTGATAAAGGGTCCTGCGAGGCCCGAAACTTTGCCATTTTTATTATCAAGAGGCTTGACAAAGGGTCCTGCATTGCCATTTTTATTGTCTGCTCTAAATTATGAGCCAATAAATTCACTTTACTAAGCAATCGTTCATTCTACAGTGTGCAGTAGTGTATTGGACTATTACATTAAACCTTTAACCTTTATTTTCTAACTCAAACTGCTAAACTCTAAATGATGCTGGGTAGCACTGGGCTCTGGGTGAGCCTTGAAGCAACCAAGAAAATTACATTTTACTGAAAACCTGATAAACTCCTTGTAATTGGTAGAGACAAGTTTTTACATTTTCTATTAGCACAGCAACAGAATGGTTAGTTATGCTGTCTTGCAGCCCTAGTCCTAATGTTATTATCTACATAGATACATACCACCTTCCAGAAGGTTAACTGGCATTCAGTGAAGCTGACCCTATTTTACAGTATATTGAAAGATGCACTGGGACATCACTGAAAGTGCTGCCTAACATGTCCATGCTATATATTATAAATAATATCAACACTTTGTCAGATTTGTCTGTTGTTTTGTGTGCAAAATAACATTTGAAATTGTCATAATATGACTGACCAGACACCAGGATGAGATTTGTGTGTTAATCAGCTTGATCCTCTGAGAACCCTCCTTTTGATCCTCTGAGAACCCTCCTTATCACAAGAGCTTTTCTTCTATCTAAATATCTTCGCATGGAAATCCCAGCTTATTATCCAAGTAGAGGAAATGTGTGGTGGCAAATACGCTTTATTTTGTAAATATCACATTAGACAGCTAGAAATAAAAACATGCTGAAACAAGCAGAAATAAGTGTAGATTATACTAAACCTATAACCTTTATTGTAATTATAAAACACATCCAGGATGGGGCTGCCAAATGTTCTAAGCATAATTGATATTCTATGGGGCAAATTCACTAAGCCGCGAAGCGCCGAACGCTAGCGTTAATTCGCTAGCGTTTGGCATTTTCGCTACTGCGCAAATTCACTAACGAACGCTGGCGTAGTTTCGCTAGTGTTACTTTCGCAACCTTACGCCAGGCGAATCTTCGCTAGCGACGAAACTACGCAAATTCACTAACTTGCGCTGTGTACTGAACGCTACCTTTTACGCTAGACTTCCTTCGCCAGGTCTGAGGTGGAGTAGATAGGGATAGTCCCAAAAAACGCTGGCGTGTTTTCTACATGATGGGTGATAGGCTGAAAAAGATCGAAAATTTTTTGGGGCTCCCCTTCCTCCCCCCTACATTTCCTGACTCATGGCAACTTACCTAGACAGTGGGCACATGTGTAGGGCAAAATAAAATTTTTATTTGCTGATTTGAAGGTTTTCTAGGCATTTGTATTGCAGATACGTGTTCCTCCATTGAAATTTGAATTTCGCGCCGTATGCAAATTAGCCTTCGCTAGCGTAACTTTGCTTTATATAGCGAATCAACGCTAGCGCAACTCCGCAACCTTACGCAACCCCTGTGCGCAACTTCGGATTTTAGTGAATTTGCGGAGCCCTGGCGAAACTACGCCTGGCGAAGTGCGGCGAAGTTGCGCCTGGCGCAACTTCGCATCTTAGTGAATTTGCCCCAAGAGGGCTGTACCTCTAATATGGGGCTCCCCAACCTTTTTTCACTTGTAAACATTTAAATGTAAAAAGACTTGGAGAGCAACACAAGCATGAAAAAATCCATGGGGTCGCCAAATAAGGGCTTTGATTGGCTGTTTGGTAGCCTCTATATGGACTGGCAGCCTGCAGGAGGCTCTTTTAGGCAGTACATCAGTTTTTTTTATGCAACCAAAACTTGCCTCCAAGCCTGGAATTTAAAAATAAGCACCTGCTTTGTGGTCACTGGGACCAACATCCAAGGGGTGGGTGAGCAACATGTTGCTCGCGAGCTACTGATTGGGGACCACTGCTCTAATCCATGTGCTGGATTAGTCCTTCAAATGGATTTTATGGCTCTGCTCCATATTCTTGTTTATATGAAATCATTATTTTAAAAGGAACTACTGACGTAAAATGTATTAAACAGCCTCACACAACACAGAAACCCCTAATATACCTTTACATGGTGTTTGGTTGGTTAGATCACCTTTGTTATATTCTGCATCATTTAAAATCTTGGCAGCAGAGGAGGGTCTAAACTGCAGATATAATCATAGAACAAAGTATTCAAAGTTTGCAGGCATCATGCAAACTTTTTAAAATAGGGTTAACTTCTCCTATCTTCTGGAGTCCACTGAAGTTTGCCCTAGCAGTTACAGATTTGGCCAGGTGGTGCCTTAGCCTTTATTAAGGAGAGATGCTATGTGCTCAGTCCCTTTTCTCTTCCACTCTAGGAGGGAGTGGATGCTGCTGGGGCCCATGCAATCTATGGTATGGGCCATGAGCAACGTATGGAGATCGACCTGGAGGAGATGGTCTGGAGCTCGAGGCAGCAGAGGCATGTAAAGGAGCTGCCTGATGATGAATTCCAGTGAAAGAGGCTTTGGTGTGCTCACACTGATTGTGCTATTGCACTCAATGCACTAGCAGAGCAGAATTTCTGTGTTAAAAAACGTGAATTTGTCTCTTAAAGATACCAGAGGCAGCTTTTTGCTGCCCCTGGTAACTGGCTGCTTCATGCTGCCTGAGGCAAGGTTCTCACCTTGCCTCATGGCAGGAGCGGCCCTGGCTCACACTCTGGATGAGTGTTGGGAGTTTGGCTTGAAGATAAGGAAAGAGGCTTTGTGTGATTAGTTAGAAAGCTTAGGAGCCCAACCTGAAGATTTATGATTTCTGTGGAGACACAGTGGATGTTTTATCCGGTGGGTCCCCTGCGTGTGGACAGGGGTTGATTGAGAGCCTGTTGTGTGGAAGCTACTACCTTGTCTACAGGGAGGGGTACTTTGGGGTAGTGCTAAGTTTAAGAGCTCTTAAGGGGAAGGAACAGAACTGTGACTGTGTTGTCCACCTGAAGTGGATGGTGGGACTGTGTCCTGGTAAGGACTGTGCCAAGGATGGTCTTACCACACAGGGCAGGGGTGATATGTGATTGCATTTTGCCTTGTCTTCCAGTTATATAAAGTTCTCTTTGTTTGCTGCATTTGAGTGTTTTATTTGTCCTAGTTGAATTCTCCTGAAGTGCCCACTAGGTGTTAAATATCCCCAGTATCTTTCACATAGCAAAAGGGATTCAAACCATGTACTGTAATCAAGAGAATGTAAATCCTATGCTACATGAGGTGTCACGATAGGGTTACAGAGGGCATGTAGGAATAAATTACAATCCATTAGCTCATGCTAACCAGGCTTGTCTCAACTGTGCAGTAGTGATGAGTAAATCTGTTAAAAGATTTGCAAATCATGTTGCAAACATGCAATATTTTCTTCACAAAACAAGCTACACAGCAACATAACAGGAAATGCATTCAGTGCAAAACAAGCCATATTTGAGTGGTAGTAAACAGACCTTGTTGTAGCTCAGCTGTTACAGGGTTACCTGTTCCAGTCTTAGTAGCAGAGACGGTATTTTCAATAGAACTAAAGGAGTGCTTTTAAAGAGAGGTTCAGTACTGCTGATGAGATTCTGAAAGTACATTTTATGGCTATAAAATACTAAGAATAATATTGTAATTGTAGCTCATGCAGTGCTAAAAGCACACTGTTATGGGAAATTAATAATCCTTTCAATGTACATCAAAGCAGGCTTGTTGTACTAGTAATGATATCTTGTAGTACAAAAACCTACAGGATATGCAGTAAACACTGAATGGAAAATCTGATTGATTTGATTAATACCAAAAATAAGGCTATAATAAACTGTGCATATAGATTGAAACAACACACGGGGATGGTATTTACTTGAGGTTAGTTCCAGGTTTGAGATGCAAGTTAGTTTGGTTATGATTGTTTAGACACTGTTTACTGGTGTGCCATGCACTCTGGATAATGTGTTATAAGAAAAAAATATATGAGCACAATAGAAATATAGCATAGTAATAAACATTTTGCTAAACAGGTCATCACATTGCAATGTGCAGTTAAAAGGCGGGAACCTTTTAACATTAAAAAATTACACAGCTGAAGAAATCAAATATCTTTTGTGGGTGGCAACTGATCTGAAATACAGAATAAAGCAAAAAGGAGAGGTAAGGCATTTAATGCTTATGTAAATTATTTTCATTAGTTGATGTTTAGTAATATAGTGGTTGCATCAATAGCTATTTGTTCTCTGAAGGCCTATACATGATAAAGTTTGTACCTACACTGTGAAGGATCATGGGTTTCCTAGATATCTGTGCACAGGTTTTAGCTACTGTGACTAAAGGCACTTTCTTTTTATTACAGATGTAAAAGCAATGTAGAAAATTAAATGTAAGCAATACATTGTGGGAATGGCAGTTTTCAGATCTTAACGTGAAACAAAGTCCTGTATAATGTATAGCATACTGTAATCAGGGGTTTCCACAGAAGGGGGCAAGAGGAAGCAGTTGCTCCACCTGGGCTTCTTTGGCTAGTTCCAAGAAATTGTTTGTAAATTTGATTTCCAACAACACAATATTTTTTTATTCTTCTTACCCCAAGATGAGATTTAATCATCTTTTGCTAGCACAGTGTTATCAGAAGCCACTAAAAAGGATTTGAAGGGAAGCGTGTAATGCCAGTAATAAAGGTAATTGCTAGGCAGCAGCTTATCTGTACCAGCTGCAGGGAAATGGCTGAGCTAAAGCAGTAGGGAGTATTCATTGGCTGTTACTAGGCACTAAATCCTTAAAATCACGTGACTTTGTGTCACACAAAAAAGGTGATGAAAAGTAGTGCACAGCTCTCGTTCTCTCTTCCTTGCCCTGATTTACAAGGGCACTAAACAGACCTGCTTCTCTCAAAGATAGGCAGGCTGACAACACTTCAGCTTGTGTGCCCATAGCCTTAACCCAGGACTGCACCCAGGCTGATTTTTCCTGTCATATATTATAGAGTATAATATTGATATATTTTTTATATATAAGGTAATTGTGTTTTTAATTAATGTTTTAATTTTTTATGTACAGCATAATATGCTTTCTAATCCTGTTTTGCTTCTAGTTTCGTGCTCACAAAGTACTTTGTCTTGTCTTATCAGTATGTGCCGCTGCTGCAGGGAAAATCTCTTGCCATGATATTTGAAAAAAGAAGTACAAGAACAAGACTCTCCAATGAAACTGGTGAGGGCAATAATATCCAATACATTTTCCTTTTTTTAAAATGTTTCCCCCATTTAAACAATAAGCAAAATCAAATATCTTTATGTCCGTTGATAAAGAAAATAATTAGCTTGAACTAATTATTATCATTCCTTCGTATAAAGCACAAACATATTCCTCAGTGCTATACAATAAATGGATGTGTACACTGAATGTACAGATATGAATACAGATAATCCAATAATCAATACAATAGATAAGGAGCTGGAGGCTGCACAAAGGCATCCCATCACCTGACCCCTTACTTTTTGTGTCTATTCAGATTTGCAAATTAGTGACCATTGGTGGGGGCAAGCTGCAAAGGCTGCCCTGTATTTAGCAGGCAGTGGTGACAATACTACCAAGTATTCACCAGCATTGCACTGGACATTTATTCTGGCCCTGGGTGCAAGTGCTTCTTGAATGACTAAGTTTGTACTGCACAAATATGCCTTGGAGTATCAGAGGCATTCATTAATAAATATTTTTGTTTTCAGACACCAAATAAAAGTTTGGATTCATCACTTTAAAACAGGTTTATAGTTAATACATAATGAAATCTTTTTTCAAATTATACTGGCTATCATAAACTTCCCACTATTATTATTATATTTACTAATTGACTCCCTGTAACGATTTTAAAAGCTGTATTTCCATGTCGTAACATCTCAGTTGGCACAGATTGAATGAAAACCTGCTTGATGCCACCTCCAGAGATAATCAGCACTGAAAATCATTATAGCGCCATTAGAGTTAGTTATTCTCTTCAAGAAATTACATATGTCTTGACTCTAATTCCCAGGAAGGAATCCAGCAGCAAGTACCATAAATTGCTGTCTCTCCAGGTTTTACTATTAGTGATTGACTTTTATATTATAACTGCAAAAGAACTTTCAGCAAAGAATGAAAGACAAACTACTAGGCTGACCCTAGCATACAGAGCTAATTGTTTTGCTTTTTGCCTATTGGCAACTGTTATTTTCTGATTCTGTGTTATTATACACATTAAATTAACCCTGTCTCTGAAATCTCTATGACCAAGTGTGTCCTCCCCCCAAAAAAACATATCCTTTTTCATGGGTATATAGCAATCTAAACTTGCAGCAGCAACCCACCCAGCATTACCAGCAGAGGGAGCTGGGTTATTGGTTTCCTCAAGCAAAGTGTTCTCTATTCTAAGGAATTATGAAAAGAGAATAGGAACACAGTAAAAACAAAAGAGGAAGAAAGCTACCGTTACATAAGGACAGGCAATGAATTGAAACTAAACTGTGTATCCCCAAGTCTATTTATAGCAGGAAAACAATTTTCTCACTGTCTTCATTTGCCATCTTATGAGATTCCTTAGGGCTTAGGTAATTATAAATTAGCTGTCATTTCATTTTAGCTTTTTTTCCTTAATGGGGTTGTTCACCTTCAAGTTAACTTTAAGTATGATGTAGAAAGACAATTCACAATTGGTTTTTATTATTTGTGGTTTTTGAGTTATTTAGCTTTTTGTTCAGCAGTATGCAATTTCAGCCAACCATACTCTAGCAACCATACACTGATTTGAATAAGAGACTGGAATATGACTAGGAGAGGGCCTAAATAGAAAGGTGAGTAATAAAAGGTTGCAAGAAATTGGAGCTTTAGAGAGCATTTGTTTTTCAGATGGGGTCAATGACCCTCATTTGAAAGCTAAGAGTCAGAAAAAGGAGGCAAATTATTCAAATAAAAAAATGAATAATGAAGACAAATTGAAAAGTTGCTTAGAATAGGCTATTTAATATACTAAGGGCAGATTTATCAAGGGTCGAAGTGAAAATTAGAATTTTCGATTCTAATTTTCAAGTTTTTTTAGTGGAATTTGACTAGGGAATAGTTCAAATTAGATTTGAGTTTTTAAAAGAATTTGAATTCGACAAACTCCCATGAACTCTAAATTCGACTCTTAATACATCTGCCCCTAAAATTTGAGAGAAACAATGGTCAATTCTCAGATATTAGATGCATTAGCCAAAAATAAATAAACATAAAATGCACTTGGCATATCTGTATGTAGTACAGTGTTAGCTCTCCACAATAATTAAAAAAAATAAAGAATATGCAAAATTATAAAATACAGTAAAGTCTGTAAAATGAACACACATTGGCAGATCATAGGCTCATAAATGTATTGTTTTTTTAAAACTATAACCCCATTCTAGTTAGTTGCACACTGGGTCTTGCAGGCAGTGAGCTAATAACCTGGGCCCTACTGGGGTCAATAAATAAAAATAGTAAGGTGCCCAAGATTTCCGATAGTGGCCCTGAAGAGAGCTCAGTTTCAGAGAAATGGATGCCTTGTAATTCTATTTTAGTGTTATTAGCGAGGCTGTCTTTTCTGTAAGCCCACACTGATGCCTCAGTGACAGCCAAGTACCACTGAAGTCAATGGCATTTGGCATTTTTCCATTGGCGCAAAATAGTGGTGAAAAAAAAAACACCCCATCTGATGCAATTTCCCTTGTTTTTTCCCTTGTAATTGTGTGAGAATGGTAGAACGTCTTTCAGCATGTTGCGTTGAAGCTGGCATTAGCATATGATTCTCTTGCTTTAGGTCATTAATGTTGATAGATAGTAGAAACCTGGAACTGCTGCCACTTCTAAAATGTTGGTAATTCCTGAGGGTCTTATTGAGTCAATACCCACATAATTAATCTGAATAGGCTGGGCAAGAACATTTACACTGTTAAGTTTAAGGAACATGTACTGCGCTTTTGTATCCATTTAATGCTTTGCATAAGTCTTTGCATAAATTAGGCTGACAAATGTGTGTGTTAGAGACCAAGAGCATAAATCATCTTTTCATTAGAAAGACAAACTGCAATATTCTGGATTATGATAAATATAACAAAACCCTTTTAATCTGTGATCTTGAAACTTGACACCAGCACAAGATTCATTTAGTTGCAAGAGTCCAGTGGCAGACTGCGGGAGATGAATTTTTAAGGTGATGCAACCCTAGGTATGTGTATTCAGGTGCATTTAAAGAAAACATGGTCCTGCTTGACATACAAAATTGAGAAAAACTGCAGATAACTGTAATATTATTATACAGTATTATTGTACTAATATTGTTGTACCAATCATTTATTCACACTGTTTCATAGTGATGTCCAGCCAGACATCTAGGGAACTAAAGAACCACTAAAAGTGGATGAAAAAAAAAGTTTTGGTGGGAATCCTAGATAAATCTATTGCACTAGTGAATACTCTTTCCTTGTTTTACTTAACTTTGCTATAGGGTTTGCTTTGCTTGGTGGACATCCTTGTTTTCTAACAACGCAAGATATCCATTTGGGAGTTAATGAAAGCCTGAAGGATACAGCAAGGTTTGTTGAACAATGTCTGCAATATATTGTCATGGGTAAGTGGGAAATGAACCCAGGTAATAAGAAAATTCTATTGGAATCATACTTCAAGGGGCATCGTGTATTGTCACATGTTGCTTGGGAAACCTAGCATCAGGTACTCCTGAGAATTTGTTGCAAAAGATTTCCTCTGTCCTGTATACATTATCACATTAAGAAAAAAATCCACAAAACTAATATTTAATGATTCATTTATTTACAATAATATTTATAATAAATTATATTTATATATATATATATATATATATATATATATATCAAGAACCGGACTTATTCAATTCAATTTGGGTGCAAGGTCCAAAGCTTTATGTATATAATTATTGAAAAGACCGCACTCCTTTTCTTGCAAAATTCAAATTCTATTGTGTAAAAAAATCCGACGTTTCAGCCCCCATTGGGGCCTTTTTCAAACATCGGATTTTTGTACACAATAAATAGAATTAGAATTTTGCAAGAAAAGGAGTGCGGTCTTTTCAATAATTATATACATAAAGCTTTGGACCTTGCACCCAAATTGAATTGAATAAGTCCGGTTCTTGAGTGCGGCTGCTATAAGTGGACTGTATATATATATATATATATATATATATATATATATATATATATATATATATATATATATATATATATATATATATACCAATACAAGAGGTCCTCTGCGCTCAACCCATTATCAATATATTAGTGCATTGAGACATTTTGTGCCTTCAGCTACTAAAAACTGTCCCGTGTTTGTTTTTAATGCAGTTTACAAGTAAGAAATTGATAAGTATCATATTTCTGCTGCCATACACAAACATATGATATAAGTAAGTCTTTATAAGCACAGTAAGGTTATTTCATAGCATTTGCTTATGACTGATAACTCTGTGCATCTTTCTTCACAGTTTTTTCTTACTTACCAAAGCAGTATAACTTTGATTTCTTACCCCGATGTTGTATGGCAATGCCATGTAACATGGTACTATTTTTATCTTTCCCTACCAGGGTATTATCTGGTATGACTGATGCTGTTCTAGCAAGAGTTTATTGCCAAACTGACCTGGACCTCCTGGCTAAAGAAGCAAAAATTCCAATTGTAAATGGATTATCTGATATGTATCATCCTATCCAAATTTTAGCGGATTACCTCACTTTGCAGGTACAGTATGCAGAAAATGCGAGAATCATGCTAAAATTTACTTTTACTTTTTAGTTTAAAGGAAGAGTAACCCCAAAAAATAAAAGTGTATTTAAGGAATGACAATATAATGTACTGTTATCCTGAACTGGAAAAACTGGTGAGTTTATGTCAGAAAGACTACTATAGTTTATGTAAACAAGCTGCTGTGTAGCCATGAAGGCAGCCATTCAAGCATAGCATAAACAGTAGATAACAGATAAGTTCTTAAGAATCCCATTGTATACTATCGAGCTAATCTGTTATCTGTTGAGTATCCTGTGCCTTTTCTCCTTTTTTCACCAATGAATGGCTGACCCCATGGCTAAACAGCAGCTTCTTTATATAAACTATAGTAGTGTTTCTGAAGCAAACACACCAGTTGTACTAGTGCAGAGCAAAAGAAAATTGCATGTTCAATACTTTAAAACACTTATTTTTTGGTGTTACTGTTCCCTACCCCCTACCCTACATAGACCCCCTCCCTCGCTCCCCGGGGCAAATGCCCCTAACTCTTTACTTACCCCTCGGTGCAGATTCTGTCTAGCGGAGTTTATGGCAGCCATCTTCTTCTCTTCGGTAATGTTCGGAATGGCGTATCGACGCATGCGCAGTTGGAGCAAATTTCTGTTTCACGACAACTGCGTATGTGCCGAAGCTCACGAAAATTGCAAGAAGCATCGGTCTCATTCCAAAGATTACCGAAGCGGCTGAAGATGGAGCCCATGAACTCCACTGGACAGAATCTGCACGGAGGGGTAAGTAAAGACTTATAATCATTTGCCCAAGCAAGCAGCTAGGCTGGGGGGAGGAGTGAGGGAGGTCTATGTAAGGTAGAGGGGTAGGGGTTTTTTAACTTTAGGGTTTAGTTCTTCTTTAAGCAGGTAAATGAGAAAAATGCTTTTAGGCATAAGATATTGATTTAGTAGAACAGTTTTATATAATAACGGCTATTACACACTGTTATCACAGTAACATGGGGCCAATAGAATTATTACTACCGTAAATAGTTCCCTCTGTGGGTATATACAGTATTCTGTAATAGTACAGTCTAATATATTATATACTGTATGTGTATATATATATATATATATATATATATATATATATATATATATATATATATATATATATACATATACAATGAAATAATACAAAGTCAAACATGTTATTTATACCATGTGACAGTTGTTAACAACCAGTCTCCACACATGACTATTAACTACACATGTGCCTCCTATTTGTTCTTAATGAGCTTCCCGTGAATCTGTATAGGTATATCCAAAGCTCCTTTTTAAATATACATATGCCAATTTATACATTCATTTAATAGAAAGGAGTGTGTCCTTTCTCTAAATAATGCATTGCAATAGGAAATTGTGTTGATCCAGAGTCTAATGCCTGTTTAATCTGAGATCTGTGTCACATGGTATAAATAGTATGTTCCACTTTGTATTATTTAACCTTGAATAAAGCTCCAAGCAGGAGAAAACTGTGTGTAACTTATGGAATAAAGCACTTTGAGAAATATGCATACTTCATTGTATGTATTAAATCTTTTGTGGTTCTGTCACCCTAAGAAATAAATCTAAATCCTATTTTATCATGTCAAGCAAGGTAAACTTTACTTGCACTATATAATTTATTTAAATCTTATTCCCTTTAGTCTGGGAATTCACAATCACATTAAGCAGACAAGCACCGTTTTGTAAACCCGGTTATTAAGGCAAGCTTATAAGGTGGATGAAAATGATGTAATGTGAGAAGTGCAGTGTATGACGGTGTAAATGGGAAAATGTCTGTTATGTGTGTATATGAGTTTTGAATCTTTAAAATTGCAATGTTTTAAAAGTGTTCACAGGGTTTGGCCACAAGAGGGCAGTAGGTTCCTATTAGTTAGGTAATGATGTAATTTCTACCACTGCCACTAGACGGGGAAGGGAAGAAAAATAGTATAAATAGGGGCAAGAAACCACGGGTGTGGCAGTTCGTAGGTGGGTGTGGTCCAGTGAAGAACACCTGCTGGAGGGAAGAAGAGCAGTGTCGGACTGGCCCGGCGGGACACCGGGAAAAAACCCGGTGGGCCCCGACCCTCGTGGGCCCCGCCGGGCCAGACCCCCTCTAATAGTATAAAAAAATTTTAAAAAGTTTTCGGCGATGCGCATCGCATCACCGCTTGCGCATGCGCATCGGCGCTTGCGCATGCGTATCGGCGCTTGCGCGCCGAGAAGTGCGCTCGCGCATGCGCGCAGTAGGGGGGCGGGGGCCCTGGACCAGCAGTCCCGGTGGGCCCCGGTCCCCCCAGTCCGACCCTGAAGAAGAGCCCAGCCCTGAAGTAAGTAGTAGGCTTAGCCAGAACTAGGAGAGTTCTGTTATAGTGTGCATTAGGTGCACAAGACAGTTAGGAAAAGATAGCAAGGGCAGTTAAGAGCCCCAACCAGGAGTAAGTGGAACTAGCCTTCCAGTAGATCCTCTAACAATCAGGGATGAAGTGATAGGAAACAGGATAGTAAAAGAGAGGGCTATGTGACTGTGGCCACCGTGAAAGTCCTGTATTTAATAGCAAGGGGGAGCCAACGAGGAGCGTCGGGTTGCTGAGGACAGGTGGGGATAGTGAGATCCCATTGAGGGCAGTGGAACAGGTGCGGCCCATTGGTATTAGAAGGTACTACCTGAAAATTCTGTAGGTAACAAGGAGGCTAGAGTCCTGGAAGATGGGTGGCCAAATGCTGAATAATTGATTGCCTGTTGGTGTAAATTGGATTGACGCATATTTATTTTTAATAACTGCAGTCTACTAGTTATTCACAGAACACCTGCCTACAAGCTTTGCATCATCATTGTTTATGTGCATGGGGACCTGATGCATTTGTCCATGCAATATCTACACAATTAGATGGTAAGGCGGGGGGGGAATTGTGGTGAGTGCAATTACATCTAGAAAGTGCAGAATGGAAAGTGAAAGTAATTGCCTAAGCAATGTCGGACTGGAGCATTGGGGCCCATCGGGTTCCAATCTTCCAGGGCCCCATGCACATGCGCGAATGCTGGTGCGCGGCACCATGGGTGCTCCGCCAATGAGGTGAGTTCAAAACCTCATCTCAGGCAGCAGCGCCAGTTAGTTTACGAAGGTACCTTTAGAGCCGAATTTTTGGTTTGGCTTTACTAGTGCGAGACAGCGCAATTGCGCTCCCTCCCCGGACAGGTAAGTGGACAAGGGGGTGCCTCCTGCATCAGAAACAGCGCTGCACGGTCCGCTTATCATTTTTTTGGAACCAGCCATTCAGGGGAGCGCGTCTGGGCCTCTGGGTTTTTCCTGGTGTCCCGCCAGCCCATTCCAACCCTAGTACAGGCATAGAGGTGGGCCAGACAAAAAATTACTTGACAGCTAAGATTTTTAAATGCATATATAACATGTGTGGATGTTTTAATGAAAAAAGAATTTGGGTTTCATATTCATTTTGAAAATGACTTTTATTATACAGCTTTTATGCCTGGATGACAGGTTCCCTTTAAATGCAACAAGCATTTTATTTCCGCTCACACCAGCCAAGTATGTTCTATCATGAGAATCCTTTGGTAGTATCAGTGCAATTAGAATGCCATAGACTGAAATAAGGTTTCAGCTCAGCGGGAATTGTGTAGCAGAGCCCTGTTGCTAAGCAATCTAATACTGTGACTAATACTCCCTGCAAGTACATCAGTTTTTGCGCTCTGGGTCCAAGCTGAAAATTAGATAGCTTCCCAAGCATGAACTGCACTAGTTATTCAGAACACACATGAGTTGTGTGTTAACACGAGTCTACAAATTCTGCCCTCCCTGTTTTATTTTAATAGTATTTTGCAGCTCTGATCCTTTTTATGAATCAGTTATGTGCTAGAAATCAATAATGTAAGTTTAAATCTAAACTGCCTTTTTGCAGTAATTTTATATTTAGCCCTCCTGCATTCTTTGCACAAGAAAATGCTAAACTAGCCATTCATTTAGGCAGTTTATTCAGCATGCCCTGACATAACCATATATAGAAGGGGTTTGAACTGATTGCAAATGCTATAGTTTGACTTGCTGTGTTCAGTTGCTCACAAGGTGCAAAGTACAGTGTCTACAGACACAAGGAAACATTGAAATTAATAACTGCCTTAAAAAGTTGTTACTTGGTTAAGGCCATGGTTGCCTTAACATGTTACTCCTACACAACCAACGTCTTGCTCTAGAGAATCAAAGACTTGTGCAGTTATTAACACTGTACACAACCTGCAATCAGTTAGTAGACACTAATTTACCTGCAAATTGTAGTGCAAATTATTTGTAGGTAGTGATGGGCGAATAAATTAATCAGGCGTGAATTTGTGGAGAATTTCCACGTTTTGCAGCCAGCAAATAACTTTGCAAAACTGCAGCAAAAATTAGACTGCGAAAAATCCACTGTGTCAAAATAAAATTATTCCTACGCCCATTGCCATAATGGATTTTGACAAAATAACCATGCGTATAAAAAATTGTCGCAGGCGCTGACTCATCAAAATAATTTTGATGCCACTGACTTCAATACGTTTCGCAAATTTTTCGGGATAAAGTCACCCATTACTATTTGCAGGCACTTGCAATGTTGGCAGAATTCAGAAAAACAAAGAATTTCTATTATGGGTAAAAAACATGGGGATATACATCAGTTTATAACATTTTGCACATAGCACCTGTATAGTAAAATAACTAATTAGTGCATAATTTTTGTTCCCGATGCACAGTTGGATGAAGGGGAGTGCCCAAGATCACAAAAGCAGAAATAGAGATCAATCCAGAGCTTTATTGATGCAATCCTTTTGTCTTGCACTGTACAGTCTGAATTTAAAGAAGCACTGAAACTAACCAATGGGAATCTTGTACATATGTAAATGAACATCATATTTCACATTTTAAACAAGTAAATTGTGCTGACTCCTTTATGAGTTTTATATTACACTATTTTCAGTTATTCTAATACTAAATTAGTACAGTACTGTACATGAAAACAAAACAATTATTGCAAAGGATATGTTCTTGTTGATATGAAAAAGATATCCTTTTCTTGGGAAACAAGAATAACTATGTGCCTCACTGCAGAAAATTGAATGACATTTAGATAATAACATTTCCAAAACATAAGGTTTTGTTATGGTTTTCATTTTGCCATCAGATATAATTGATTGAAAATGTTGTAAATTTATATTTAATAGCCTTTTACATGCATAACAACAAGTTAGTTGCAAGATGAAGCACTCAAGTGTAAAAATATTGATATACTCCTATTGTTTATTTTCCATTGGTATTCCCCTTTACAGCAAAGTGAAAATAACATTCCATTCTTTGCAAATTAGTATTCATAAAGAAGAAAATTCTTTTATTTTTTTGCATTTGCTAATGGACAATCATTGGTGACAAAAGTTCTCTTTTATATCTGCAAATGCAATTCTGAGCACAATTGGGGGCACATTCACTCATTCAGTTCGAGTGAAGGAATAGAATAAAAAAAAAATTCGAATTTCGAATGATTTTTTTGGCTATTTCGACCATCGAATTGGCTACTTTGACCTTCGACTACGACTTCGACTTCGAATTGAACGATTCGAACTAAAAATCGTTTTAGTTTAGACCATTCAATAGTCGAAGTACCGTCTCTTTAAAAAAAATTCGAACCCCTACTTTGCCGCCTAAAACCTACCGAGGTGCAATGTTAGCCTATGGGGAAAGTCCCCATAGGCTTTCTAAGGATTTTTTAGTCGAAGAAAAATCGTTCGATCAATGGAATAAAATCCTTCGAATCGATTTTCCGTTCGATCAAACTATTTGCAGTAAATCCTTCGACTTCGGTATTCAAAGTCGAAGGATTTACATTCGGCAGTCAAATATCGAGGGTTAATTAACCCTCGATAATTGACCATATGTAAATCTGCCCCCTGATGTGTTTTCCCACAATACAGAACAATTTCTGTATCATTGCAGCAAGAGTGCAATATGCTTAATCCAGTTATGTCGTATTCGTCAAAATTAATTCAACTGTACACACATTCCATTGCAAATCAGACATGAATGCTATCTGAGCTCAATTCTTTTGGGACAAATGTGCTGCAAATATTAACGCTGGGTAGAAAGAGAACCCTTCACCTGGTTCGGAGGTGGCGGTATCTCCAGGGTTCCCCTGCATCAGTAAAGGCAACATCGCTAAATTTGGAAATGAAGGCAGGGAAGTCTCGGCAGCAAATATATGGAAGTGCAAGGAGGAATTTTTGATGCAAGTACCTTTAATAAAAGTGTTTTTATGCGCAACTGACTGCAGGGAAATTGCAGAAATTGCATCTGTACTTGTAGATGTAAATGAGCCCTATAATCACCAACCAAGTGATGGGGATGTTGCGATAATTATCAAGTATCAAGGTCAGCAAAATGCCATCTCCCACTTGTATAAGCACAATATGCAAGAAAATTATGTTGTATACAATATAAATGTAATATACTCTACTATGCAGGAACATTATGGCCATTTGAACGGACTGACAATATCCTGGATTGGAGATGGAAACAATGTCCTAAATTCAATAATGATGAGTGCAGCCAAGTTTGGAATGAACCTACGTATCGCAACACCAAAGGCAAGTAAAATACTGGAGCTGTTTTAAACATGGTAGTAGCCAAACACAGCCTTGTTCCTTCTCACATGTCCGCTCACTTAAAAATAGTCCACATAGCATATAGTCGACTCTTGCATTATACCACAATCCAACTGTCTCTCTAGTAACACCCTTCAAACCAACTCCATCCACAATCCTTAATTTCCTTTGTCTTGATTTTCCACTGTTTTCTAGAGATGTGCCCAGTATGTAAAACTCTCTTGCTCATTCCATAAGATTCTGACACCCTTTACCCATTTTAAAGTAGTCAAAGATTACAGCTTTTTTTCAGTTCAGTTCTGGCACCCCCCACCCTTAGCTAACTGAAAAGATATATGAAAATATAGTTACAGCTGTCACCTTGATATGGTTCCAGAGAAATCCAAAGGAGTAAATAAGCATCTACCCAAAATATCACCCTAACAATTTGGGCACTTATTTACTGCATTAGGCCTACAATGTTGAGATGGGGGTCCCCCCTAGTGTGGACCCACCAATGCATTTTGTGGTGGTGACATACAAATCTACCCCTATCTGTTTTTGTTAAGCTTCCATGTTGTTCCACAGTTGTGGGGTGTGGTAGGAGGAGAGATTTACATCATTGATGGTACTTCAGCCACACACACAACTTAAACATTATAAAGCTTTTGAGTCACAGATGATTATAATGCTGCAAGTGTATATGGGAAGTTAGGGAGGTTGCTATTATCAAAGGTACTTAAAGTGGAACAATTGCAAAAATGAAAATTTAATGATCTTCATCTCATGGATATAAACTTGATTAGTTCAGAAACCTACAGATTTTTCTTCTGATTGCATTTAGAAAGTTTCTTATTTCCATGAAAGAAAACTCATATTAAATGTTAATTGTCATTATAGTTTTTTACAGTTCCCCTTTTAATCGTAGTCAAAATTTTAATAGGCGGAACAAAGTCAACAAGCAAATGCAACCTGCTCTCCTAGACAAAGCCTATATACAATAACTAGGTATTAAGGTAATGATGATGATCAGATAATGTGTAGGAAATTAATTTATAGGCACAACCAGCAAACACATCAAGGCTAACATATCTGTGTAAATAATTAAGTATTGCACTATACATAACACAATAATAAGTAATATCATTTGGGGAGGGGGGCAGAAAGCCCTTATGTGCCAGTCCTGTTATTATTCATTAAGGTGCAGCTTCACGACCCATTATCAGGTCCTTGGAAATTCATCTAATTTCTATTTCTGTATGGGACCAGGACTACAGAGTGTTAGTTATGTTGTTGTAACCCACTAAGTCTGAAAACTCCAGCAGCACTGCATACAAAAAATAAATACAGATGTCTGAAAAGCCATAGAATTTACCATTGGTGTTTTCAGGCAGCAGAAGATAGAACATATTCTATTCTATACTACAGAAAAACAGAAGTTGTGAAAGCAGGTGGGATAGGGTTGCCAATTGTCTGTTTATGATCTGGAAAGCCTTGTTTTTTTGGGGACACAATTTGGAGGATTTCAGAATGTTTTAAACTGGTCTCTGCTCTCTAGTCTCCCCCTTCCCCCTCAGTATACAAGAAGGTTCTTAATTATAATCTAATTAGTTGTGAAAAGACAAATCCTGTAAGTACATCCTTCTCCTAAAAAATTTGAATGAAAACATGTTTTTCAAGAGCAAATAAAAATATGATATTTGTTTTTAAGGGTTATGAACCTGATTCTGCTGTCATTTCAGCAGCTAAGCAGTTTTCCAAAGAGGTAAGTGTTCCAAACTTTTTATGATTTTTTTTAAGTACCATCTCGGGCAAATGGGTCAATTAAAAAGTGAAAAGTCAACTGAGAAACTGTCTATTATGAGGAGTGACAGTGGCTCATTTTCTGAAATAATGGCAGGGCTGTAAGACATATGTAAAGTAAAACATTTAAGATGGTGGGATAAAATGTTGTAGTAAAATCCCTGGAATATTTGATGCCTGCTTGCTCTCTTTTAGCTCGCAAAAGGCTAAACTGACAGACTATCTACAGAGGTCTTTCATGGAAATGTAAATCTATATCTCCATGCTTTAGGATTTGCCGTGATAGACGTGATTTCTATTAAAGCAGACATGTATGTGTAGAATCAGTCAAGCAATTTGGCCAATTGTTAACCGTACCGTCAGATTGTCTGTGCCTTAGTTGGCACCACTGTGAGCATGTTTGACAAACTACTAGATTGCAGTCAAATTTTATATGTTGAAATAGACTGCACACAAGGCTGGCTGCATTTCATTGGGTTCAAAGATGTGGTAGATCAGCTATTAAGCTTCAGTGATAAGGCTGCTTTAAGAAATGAACTGGTAAGTAGCAAATGGATCAGTAGACAAGACTCGGTCATGCCACTGCTGATATCCCACTAAGGCACCAATTAAATGGATTTCAAATGGGGCTAGTTGTATTCTAGCAGTAATTGGGGAGTGGCTATTGACATTGTCAGAGACACAAGACTTAGGGGAAGATTTCTCAAAATGTGAGATTAGAACTCACCACAGAAAAACTCACTCACTTTCTATTCATTCCTATGGGATTTCTGCACATGTATCAAATGGTGAGCCTTATTGATAGATATGATTCTAAAGACCCTATAGGAATGAATATAAAGTGAGTTTTTCTGTGGTGAGTTCAAATCTCACATTTTGATAAATCGGCCCCTTAATGTAGCCTAACCTCAGACAGTCTTTC
Source organism: Xenopus laevis (assembly GCF_017654675.1). NCBI lineage: Eukaryota > Metazoa > Chordata > Amphibia > Anura > Pipidae > Xenopus > Xenopus laevis. The sequence goes on along the minus strand of NC_054374.1, from coordinate 50,600,434 downwards.
ATTTAATATAAACTGTGCATAGAGTGTGCTTATGACAGTACTGCAATTGAACCCACCTAATGATTTGTCTTCCTGTTCCAAGTTTGGCACAAAGCTTTTTATGACAAATGAACCCCTGGAAGCTGCAACTGGAGCCAATGTTTTGGTGACAGACACCTGGGTAAGCATGGGACAGGAAGAAGAGAAGAAGAAACGCTTAAAGGATTTTAACGGATACCAGATAACAATGCAGGTACAAATTAAAATATGTTTGAAACTAATATTTTACTAGATCTCACCCAAAAATTGAAGGAAAGAACACTTTTTAAAATACAGAGGATAACTTGGGAACTCACAGTCACACCCATTTCCCAATGAACCCAGTGGAGTTTCATGTGCAGAAGCAGGGAAGTATTTCTTCTGAAGAGGGGATCCAGCTTCATTGAGAAAGTTACACAAATTATGTAAAGTTACAAATAAAGTTACGTCAAAACTTATACAGTTTAAAAAAACCTGCAAAAACGTCCATACCTTGCCTAGAAATGTACTTAAAGGGGTGGTTCACCTTCAGACAACTAGTTGTTTTCAGATAGATCACCATAAGAACGACTTTTTCCAATGTTTTTTTTATTCTCCATGTGTGACCGTTTTTCGAATATTGAAGTGTAAAGTTAATATTTCACCTTCTGAAGCAGCTCTGGGAGGAGGGGTCGCCGACCCTGTAAACTGTTCTAAATGGATACATTTAGTTGATACATTTCTTATCTTTATCCCTCCTGAGCAGAATCTCTGGGTTTCAGGCAGCTGTTAGAATTGATACAATAGCTGCTAATACTTCAGAGATGCTGCTGAGAAATGTATCTACTAAATGTTGCAAAATTGTAACAGTTTAGAGTCTGCACCTGAATTACTGAGCTGTCAGACTCCAACATCAGGGACACGAACATTCAAGTTTAAACTTGGATTTTGGAAAAACAGTAAAAAATAAATAATGGAAAGTAATTGAAAAAATTTCTGAGGAACAATCTAAAAACAAGTGAATTGGAAAAAGTGTTTGGAAGGTGAACAACCCTTTTTAAGTAACATCTAAAAAAGTATATAATGACAATATAATGTACAGTCACCCTACACTGGTAAAACTGGTGTGGTTGCTTTAGAAACTCTTCTATAGTTTATACAAATACCCCTGCTGTGTAGCCATGGGGCAGCCAAGTACAGGGTACAGAATAGATAATGATGAACTCTTCGGAATCCTATTGTATTTATCTGTTATCTGCTGTGTAACTTGTGATTTTTTTCCAGCTTTGAATGGCTGCCCCGATGGCTACACAGTGGCTTGCTAAATAAACTATAGTATAGTTTCTTAAGTAAAACACCAGATTTACCAGTGCAGGGCAACACTACACCCCACCCGCGAGTAGTGATGGGCAAATTTGCGCCGTTTCGCTTCGCCGAAAAATTCGTGAATTTTGCGAAACTGCGCCGGCGTCTCATTTTTGATGCCGGCGCCCGTTTTTTTGACGCCGGCGCCACTTGTTTGAACTGGGGCCGCACAGCTCCCTATAAAATGGCTGGGCAGCATGCCGCCCCTAATTTTTTCAAGTAGAAAACTTGCATCATATTAGGGGTGTAAGACTAAAATGATTAAATACATCTAAATGTGCTTTTTATGATAATTTTATAATAATTGTAAATTATACCTGAATGTGTCTTGTTCTGTAATTTTATAATAATTTTTAATTTGTTAAACTGTCTAAATCGAGTCTGTTCAACTGTAAACCCATAGCCTTACATAGACTAATGCAGGGGTGCCCAGACTTTGCCACCCTGAGATCTACTCTCGCCACCTGGCCCCATTACAAGATATACCACCTTAATAAAAAAAGAGGGTTGCCTATTATATGGCGCAATATTATTAATAATAATAATAAATTGATAATATTAATAAAAAAAACATTATTAAAAATATCAAATGTAAGCTCAGGTGCACTAGTAAATGACTGGGCTTGTGTTTATATACCACAGAAACACATGTAGCATAACATAATGTCATAAACATTTATTTTCTTTCTGAACACCTAAAAGTGCTAGGTATACATTGAACAGATACCATATTGCAATTTGATAGTTACCCCAAACTGTCCTGCAGATGTACTCCGCAGGGTTAAAAGCCAGGCACATTCCAGAAACTAGACATCACTACAAAGACATGCTGTGAAAAGAGCAGAGGGGCAGCACAGACACAGCAGCTATCATAGGGGAGAGGAGGGAGAATGCAGCCTAGCCATTTTGCTTCCATACTTTCCCTTTCCCTTCTACTCTCTTCTCCCTTCTCTCAGCACCAGTCACAGTGCCTGTAAGTTGCCAGTAAGAGAACAGTTAGTTTTGCATCTCTCTGTTCACCTTTTTCTCACAGCCCGAATTCTGAAAAGTCTGCTCTTACTGAATGCATTTTAGGACATCCTACAGCGAAGTACATCTCCTTCCTGCGTCAGTTCTGGGGGGTCTCATTATATTAATTTCATGATGGAGGCTGGGGGCCGCTGTAAATTTGAAAAAGGGCCGCAATTGGCCCTCAGGCCAGACTTTGGACATGCCTGGCATACTATAATTGCTCTCTCAGTCCTTCTCAATCAAGTTGCTTTTAGATACAGGCCAAACTACTAAAAAAATCACATAGAAGTAAAAAAAAAAATCTCATTCTAACATCCATCCATGTATCTATGCAGAACATGGAAATATAAATTATTTTTATTTCCTAATTTTCTTTATTCTTCGGAGGAGTTATAGGAGAGTTCAAATTTACACCCAATTTATACCCCTTGTGAAAAAAACTCCCAAAAACAATCCTATTTAAGTGAGAAAAAAGTTGTAGAAACATCTAAAAAATGAATTCATTTATTTAAAGGATATAGAACACATTTTCAAAATATTATCTATTTTGCTTACGCTGCCTGATACAGGTTTATTTTGCCCTTTAAAAGTGGTAGCCCCCATATGAAAATGCATTATTCTAAGACAATTCTGCTTCTTTCTTTTGTTTTTTTAATTCATATCTTTAGCTACAAGGTTTGGAATTTCCCTCGGACTGCTATTTGATTGCTAGGGCTTAATTACTTTGGTGACCAGTTTACCTGTATTTATGGCACTTATGTAATAAAAAGCAACGAAAGCTCAACAACCCCTTTAATAAAACCATCTATAATTGTAGTATTTAATTATTTAAATATTTCCCATTCTGCATTAGACCTTTACTTTTCTTTGCTACCTTGTGTTTGTCATGTATTCATACTGACTCCACATGAACAATCTTAAACTTAAAAAAGGGGAAAAATAACTAAATAAGAAAAAAACCAAACCCCCAAAACAGTAAAAAGTTCCCATTTTTAACTGTAATGACTTTGTTGTAATTCCATTGTGTATAGTACCACATTCCTATGGAAGATCACAATGTTGTGACTGAGAATGTGGACAGAAATGCCAACTCTAAAAGTGTTATTCTGTATTGTCGACTTTGTTGGCACATTGCAGGGAGGATAGAGAGGTTTTTGGGAAACCAACATCCTGGTACCATAACGCAGTTAGATTTTTCCAACAATTAAGACGGCTATGTTTAACTATGGGGCCACATTGTAAAATTGCTTTTACCAGCTGACTGGGCGGTCATGAAAGGGAAAGGGCCATGACATACAGTAAATGGGGGCATGAAAGAAAGTGGATTGAGGGCTAGAGGGTGCATACGGGCAGGTCGATGATTTAGAAGAACTGGCTAGGGGCTACATTTAAGGATATTACAAATTTACTAGCAACTACATTGCCAGTACATTTTTAATAAACCCTGTCCTTGGCGGCCTAGGACAGTAAAATACTAGCCGGATGGTATATGTGACCATTAAGCTATTAATTCATGCAAAGTGTCCATTCAAATCATTTACACTCACCTTTATTTTTCAACTGGTAAACCCCTATGCTAACTCAAAGTTAAAAAGATACTGACATCAGAAAATAACCTTTTTTATTATCTATCATAACATTGTCTTGAATGCTATTTATAATTTTGCCATAAAAGTATTTACATTACCTTTCTTACTATCCTGTTCCTCTATGAGGGGGCTGCCATATTTATGCAGCAGTAGTCTGTTCGCATTAGAAACTCTAACTGACAGGTTAGAAGGGACAGTCAGGTTGGCAAAACAGTCAGGTTTAGGAACTTCAAGTAACAACTACTTACAAAAGCAGAACTATCAGTGAAAAACGATCAACAAGACCTATAGGTAACTTTTAAAGTAAATATTTATTTTGAAAATATTTTTTTTAGTGTCAGTATCACTTTAATGCTTGTTTTTCTATTTATTATAAAGACTGGTAAAGTTGCATCTCCAGACTGGACATTCCTTCATTGTTTGCCAAGAAAGCCTGAAGAAGTGGATGATGCTGTTTTCTATTCTCCCAAATCGTTGGTTTTCCCAGAAGCAGAAAATAGGAAATGGACAGTCATGGTACAGAGACTTTCTAAAAAAACAAACAAGGTTCAGACATGGGGGGGGGGTGCTTTGCTAATGCTTTCTGCTTGAGCAATCATAAAGGAAAAGTAGTTAGCTGGTATTTTTCCCTAAGTGAGCTTTCTTAAGTAAGAAAAAGTTAAGCAGCATGGTTTCCTTTATGATTGCTTGAGCCAAAAGGGTTTGATTTCCTAACATAGGTGCTACATTGAACCAGTATAGTTATCCATTGATTTTTGCATTCATTTTCTAAAGCTGGGCATTCACACGGAAGTCCACTCTTTTGGCTAAGTCAGCAAACAGGGGCCAACAATTAGATCATACCAGTTGTGTAACTACAGGGGGTTCAGGGGGTGCACCCAGGCCTGCAGCCCCTTCGTGGTGTGTGCATTTGCACTGGGAGCATGCTGCCGCATGATTGTTTATAGAGGTGGCCTGTCTAAAACTGGTTACTTTGCAGGGGTACAGGTACCTGTCAGATGAGGACCTCATTAATGATCCGATGCTTTGCCCACCTAACAGAATTTCCAAACCTGCCTGATAGAGATTGATATATTTTCAGCCAGATATCCATGTGGTGGCAGTTCTGAGCACCCAATAAACTGACTTAAATTACCAACTGGGTCTGGATGGGCCAAGATTTTATCAGACTGTGTATGGCCACCTTAATATGTAATATATACTCTATAATTTGCTGATTGGTTACTGTAAGTAATTAAACTAGTTCATTCTAATATAAGTTGTTTTTTTTTTTCATTCAACTTGACTAATTGCTCAGTCTGCACATTGTAACTTTTGTTCTCTGTATATGATATTTTCTTTACTTTACCATTTTAAATTGTGTTTTTTTTTTCATTACAGGCTGTGATGGTTGCTTTGTTGACTGATTATATACCTCAACTACCAAAACCTACATTTTAATCTTTGATTAAAGATATTGATTATAACTGATAAAACTGAGTCTGGAAGCTTCAAGTATAATGGCTAATTTCATTATATATATATTTTTTACATGTTTATCAAGTGGAGTACATATGCAACTAGCCAGCAATCTTTTGATACCTGCTTTAAAACACATGTATGTGTAAACGTTTTAAAGAGGGAGGTTAACTTAAAATAATTTTGTTGTATTCAGCGATTAATATAATCTTTTATTTCTGTCTATATGAATGTATGTTTATAACTCAAGGTTCATGGACCCTGGTGGAAGATTTAGGGCCAGGCCCTTAACAACTGAAATGTAAACACCACAGCCCCTACCTCATTTATGATATCCATAATCCAGCATCCAACCATCTACCATAGCCCACAAGGCCACATTACAGTACACCGTGTAGCCCTTAGGGCTGGATTTACATAGTGGGCGCCCCTAGGCCCACTACCATTTGTCGCCCCTGTCCCCTCCAGGGGGACAGGAGCAATGGGGATTGGTGCATGGGACATTTAAAAACATTATTGTATCTCCAGCGCATCCCCAGTGCTTTTGAACCAATGTGGGTGTGGTTGGGCAGCATGCCGCCCCCTAAAATCCTGCCGCCCTAGGCCCGGGCCTAGGTGGCCTTTCCACAAATCCAGGCCTGGTAGCCCTGAAATGTTTTAATGCATTTAAATCAAATTACTACTACTGGAAAAATTGTGCATTTGCTTAAGAAACACTACTATAATTTATATAAATAAGCTGCTGTATAGCCAAGGGGAACCCATTCAAGTTGAATAGAGCAATAGGGCACACTTTTATACTACAGGTAAGCTCTGTAAAATACAATGAGTTTAGTTATTAAACAGTAGGATAAACGAGGGTCAAATTTAACTCATGACTACCAACTCATAAAATAGGACATTTCTAGACAAGAAATAGATTATTTGTAGGTGCCGGATAAAAAAAATACAAACTTTAATTAAAAAAAAAATGATGGTTAGGGTTTCTGGTTTCGACCCACGCATACCTGTTTTCAGAAGGGATTCATGTAAATAACAGCTAAAAACTGGGATAGGAAAGAAAACTGGAGAGCAAAAGAGAGAAAGGAAAGGGCTGGAGAAGAACTAGTAAACAGAAAAGAACACCTTCAACAATTTACAAATGGTGCAGGTGCAAGTTATGTAACCCTAAGGGGTGCAAAATTGTACATGGAGCACAAACTACTGTGGCAGCTCTAAGAGCAAGCTCATTGTGTACTGCTTGTTGATGAGTGTGATTCTGCACCAGCTAGGACACATAGCATTGAAACATTAGACCCAATTTTTCTTTTTAAGCACAGTGCTATGTTATTTAAAATAAATAACTCAGCCCCTTCTATCCTCACTTTTTTAGCCACCAGTTATCCCTCATCTGCACAACAGCTTTCTGTAACCACAGAAGTTCTGAAGGTACCCACCACTTTTTTTCATTTATCAGACGGAAAACAACAAGGCTGTCATAGACCATTTGCCCTCTACTTAAACCATCTTCACTGCAGTAAGAACATACTTTTATGTAACTAACACTACACAAAAATATTAATTTTGGCTCTGCAGAATGATGATTCGTAAAATCATCATAAATTGTCTATTTCAGACAATTATCATTTTGTCTGTCTTCCATGACTCTCTATAATGTTAGGATAGTAAAGCACCACCTTCAGCTGTCTTCTAATATTAAAAATAATACCACCATACACATCAGTTCTCACCTCACGAAGAGTCTGCTATTTTTATTTCATGTCCAGCATGCCTTGCTGGAGTTTCTTGAACAATATGCCAACACTTTTTCATCAGCTGCCTCTATGCAGGAAATTCGGACACACAGGCTAGGGAGTGTTGAGATATTCAAGGACCTGAGGAGCCATTTACCTACCATTTGTCTATGGCAGATGTTCAAGGATCCCCTGTTCCTAACAGTATTGAGCTCTGCACCTTGCAACATGCTGTATGTTCAGTTTTCTAAAAGGCTAAATCACAAAATGTGATTGCTTGATTATTGGCCTTACATTAAGTTTTTGTGTCATCTGTATAAAGTTAATATTATAAAGTTATTCTTAATGTTTTAAGATATACTACATATTAAGATATCAGTGGAAGAACGCAAAGCAGTGAAGCCCAAACTGTGACGCTGGCCCAGTAGAGGGCAGCAGCTTAGTGTAATGGCCAGTTAGCGTGAGATATAGGGAGAAAGTCTATAATCCTAAGTGGAAGACTGCCACATTTTGCTTCAGTAAAAATTTGCAAAAGCTTGGAAAAAAATTTAAAATGGCAAAAATTTGCCAATTGCATAAGAGTCAATAGACATTATTTGATGTGTTTTTTTTCTGATGCCAAACACATTGGAGTCAATGGGCATTTTTGCCAAATGCACTGAAGTTTTTTCCCCCAGAGTGAAAAAACACATTTTTTTCCAGTGGAAAAAGACCACATGACCACACTTTGAAAAATTTTACCAAAAATCGGTATCAGGGGAAACGTTTGTTTATTCCACATTATCTTATTAACATCTGGGCTAAGAAATGGAAACATTTAGGTGGCTATACCTGCAAAATTTTTAAACAGGAACTAAGCCCCCACCTTAACATCCTAGCTTAATGCCAAATGTTAGCTATGGAGGGGCACACAGTTTTCCCTGAACAAGCGATAAGGTTAGGGAAAAAACGATACTAGTTTTCATCCATAATATTGAAGGAGATTTAAATGCCTAGAAATAGTCCTTCACCCTATTGCGAGTCTTTGTAAGAATGAAAAGGTTGCTGTAAATCACAGAATAGATAGTATATCACCCAATATTGTTACCCAAAAATGAAGGGTGGAGTTCAGGGCTTGATTATCAAGTAGACAACTATGTGAAGGCAACATTAAAGACATTAAGCTGTTACTTAAAACATGTTACTTGATACTGACTGAATCAAAAATGGTTGCAGTTAAAGGACTGACAGTGAGGTACCTTTCCTGATGGGCACTAGCCTAATACCCTTTTTTGCCTTTTGATTAAAGTGGCAAGGGGGTGCACATCTGTTAAATAATTGACAATTATTAAGAAATATGCAATCTGATGTCTTAGTTTGAGCAGAAATAAATATTGAAAAAAAATAATGTGCCGATCTCTAAATCCCAAAGTATGACTGTCATCATAGGTTGAGTGGTGAATTCTGTTCAGAAGATGTGGTGCTAATTCACGGGGCACCCTGGTCCAAACATACATACTGTAGATTTGTTTCACACAGAACAATCTAGTTTGTTTGGAACAAAATAAACATTTATAACGAAAGCCCAACTGACCTAAGTTATTTTAAATATAGATATGTATTCCCCCTGTCTGGGTCATTTACTCATACATTACTAAGAGTATTACCCAAATGATACATAGTCCCATATGCATCCAGACTAGGGATGTCGCGGACTGTTCGCCCGCGAACTAATTCGCCCGAACATCAGCTGTTCGCGTCCGCGGAATGTTCGCGAACGTCGCGCGACGTTCACCAATTTGGGTTCGCCTTAGCTTGCGCTTATTTTTGACCTCTCACCCCAGACCAGCAGATACATGGCAGCCAATCAGGAAGCTCTCCCTCCTGGACCACCCCCACACCCCCTGGACCACTCCCCTTCCATATATAAACTGAAGCCCTGCAGCGTTTTTTCATTCTGCCTGTGTGTGCTTGGAAGAGCTAGTGTAGGGAGAGAGCTGTTTAGTGATTTGAGGGACAGTTGATAGTAACTTTGCTGGCTAGTAATCTACTTGATACTGCTCTGTATTGTAGGGACAGAACTCTGCAGGGATTTGAGGGACAGTGAGTTTAGGTTAGTTAGCTTTGCTGACTAGTAATCTACCTTCTACTGCAGTGTTCTGTATGTAGCTGCTGTGGGCACTGCTTCTGATCTCATCTGCTGACTGCTGTAATAACCCAAAAGGACTGCTTTTATTTTCTTTTTTTGTTTTTTTACTTTGCTACTATAAGAGCCCAGTGCTATTAGTCTAGCTGTGTTGGGGAGTGGGACTGGTGTGCTGCTCCTAGTAGTTCAGCACCAACCAGAGTAATTTTTTTTTTTTAATATATATATATATTTTTTTATTTTACTTATCTTACTGTTCTTTAACGTGTCCAGTGCTGTTTGCTGTTCTTCATAGTAGTGCACCAATAGTAGTGCACTTGCAGGCATTGTTTGCCCAGTGTGTTCTTCAAACAACTGCCACCTAGCTGTGTGAGCTTTTTCACATTCTGTCTAAATATCAATAATAATACCGTCTCCAGAAACACCACCTGAGTGACGTTTTCCAAGCAGCAATAATATATTCCGTATCCACTGCTGTAGTGTATACGTTGACCTTGCAGGCATTGTTTGCCCAGTGTGTTCTTCAAACAACTGCCACGTAGCTGTGTGAGCTTTTTCACATTCTGTCTAAATATCAATAATAATACCGTCTCCAGAAACACCACCTGAGTGACGTTTTCCAAGCAGCAATAATATATTCTGTATCCACTGCTGTAGTGTATACGTTGACCTTGCAGGCATTGTTTGCCCAGTGTGTTCTTCAAACAACTGCCACCTAGCTGTGTGAGCTTTTTCACATTCTGTCTAAATATCAATAATAATACCGTCTCCAGAAACATCACCTGAGTTGTTGTTGTTGTTTTAAAAAAAATGCCAGGCAAAGGCAGGCCGCCACGCAGAGGCACTAGGGGCCGTGCTGCTATGCTATCCTGTGGCCCTAGGAAATTGCCCAGTTTTACAAAGGCAATTACCCTGAACTCCCAAAATGCTGAAGAGGTAGTTGACTGGCTTACACTGCACACCCCATCCTCTACCGTTTCTAACTTTGCCACAACATCCTCATCCTCCTCTGCTATGGGCACCCCACGTAACACTTCCTCCACCACCGACGCCCCTTCTTCACTGGAGTCAGAGGAGTTATTTACACATGAGTTTCTTGAACTGAGTGATGCGCAACCATTATTGGCAGAAGAAGATGAAGGAGATGAGGACGTTACACCAGATATAATTCTGGCAGACAACACAACAGAGATGGACATAATGAGTGATGAGGAGGTCCCCGCTGCTGCTTCCTTCTGTGAGCTGTTAGAAGAAATTGATGCATCTGAGGAGAATGATGATGAGGAGATTGATGTTTTGTGGGTGCCCAGTAGAAGAGAGCAAGAGGAGGATAGTTCAGATGGAGAGATGGAGAGTCAGAGAGGCAGGAGGAGAATAAGACTTAGAAGAAGCAGGGAGGACAGCTCGCAGGGAACAGTAGGGCAACAACATGTATCGGCACCTGTGGTCAGCCGGCCAACGCACCCGCCATTGCCGCCAACTTCTACTGTTACCGCCAGATTGCCAGCTTCAAAAAGGTCAGCAGTGTGGGATTTTTTTAATGTGTGTGCCTCTGACAAAAGCGTTGTAATTTGCAATGAGTGCAGTCAGAAACTGAGTCTTGGGAAGCCCAACACCCACATAGGTACAACTTCTATGCGAAGGCACATGAACGGCAAGCACAAAGCACTATGGGAGCAACTCCTCAAAGGCAGCAGACAAACTAAAAGCCACCCTCCTTCTGGTCCAGCTTCTTACTGCTCTACCTCTGCTGTCCTTGACCTGTCTGAACCACCCTCCACTCCGCCTTCCACCTTGACCACCAGTTCCCAGTCATCTGCCCCCAGCCAAGTTTCTGTGAGGGCCATGTTTGAGCGTAAGAAGCTAATGTCTGCGAGTCACCCCCTTGCCCGGCGTCTGACAGCTGGCTTGTCTGCACTCTTAGCCCGCCAGCTTTTACCATACCAGCTGGTGGACTCTGAGGCCTTCCGCAAATTTGTAGCAATTGGGACACCGCAGTGGAAGGTACCCAGCCGCAATTTTTTTTCCAAGAAGGGAATACCACACCTGTACCACCATGTGCAGAGCCAAGTCACCGCATCTCTGTCACTTAGTGTTGGGGCAAAGGTCCATATGACTACTGACGCATGGTCCTCCAAGCATGGTTAGGGCAGGTATGTCACCTACACTGCCCACTGGGTGAACTTGGTTATGGCTGGGAAGCAGGGAATGCGTGGCTCAACAACAACAGTGGAGTTGGTGTCACCGCCACGGATTGCACGCGGTTCTGCCACCACCTCTACTCCTCCTTCGCTCTCTGCCTCGTCTTCTTCCTCTGCTTCCTCCTCCTCTGCTGCTGGGTCCTCCTCCTCCACACCTGTGCACCCCCAGCTCCCCCTAGGCTATTCGACGTGCCAGGTACGCCGTTGTCATGCTGTCTTGGGGATGACGTGCCTGGAAAGCAGAAACCATACCGGATCTGTACTCCTGTCATCTCTGCAGTCACAGGCCGATCGGTGGCTGACCCCACACCAACTGAAGATCGGAAAAGTGGTGTGTGACAACGGAAGCAATCTGTTGGCAGCACTGAGACTGGGCAATTTAACACATGTGCCCTGCATGGCACATGTTCTGAATTTAATAGTCCAACGTTTTGTCTCGAAGTACCCAGGATTCCAGGACATTCTCAGGCAGTCCAGGAAGGTGTCGGCCCATTTCAGACGTTCCTACACAGCCATGGCACGCCTTGCTGACATTCAGCAGCGGTACAACATGCCAGTCAGGCGTTTAATTTGCGACAGCCAGACTCGCTGGAATTCAACGCTCCTCATGTTTGAACGTCTGCTGCAACAACAAAGAGCCGTCAATGAATACCTGTTTGAACTGGGTGGTAGGACTGGATCTGCAGAGCTGGGGATTTTTTTCCCCCGTTACTGGGTGCTTATGCGCAATGCCTGCAGGCTCATGCGCCCTTTTGAAGAGGTTACAAACATGGTCAGTCGCACCAAAGGCACCATCAGCGATCTAATACCCTTTGCTTTCTTCCTGGAGCGTGCCGTGCGACGAGTGACAGATGAGGCTGTAGACCAGCGTGACGAGGAGCAGGAAGCGCACGATTTCTGGTCGGAATCACCAGAACGAGCCCAGGCACCTGCTGCAACGCAGGGAGAGGTGTCAGAAGTGGAGTCAGAGGAGGAAGGTGGCTTTATGGAGGAGGAGGACCAACAGGAGCAGGCTTCCCAGGGGGCTTGTGGTGACCTTTTGGGGACCCCTGGTCTTGTACGTGGCTGGGGGGAGGAGACCGTGGATGATGTAGTCCTTGATAACGAGGAAGCGGAGATGGATACCTCTGCATCCAACCTTGTGAGAATGGGGTCTTTCATGCTGTCATGCCTGTTGAAGGACCCCCATATCAAGAGGCTTAAGGAGAAGGACCTGTACTGGGTCGCAACGCTACTAGACCCTCGGTACAAGCATAAAGTGGCAGAAATGTTACCAATGTACCACAAGTCCGAAAGGATGCTGCATTTACAAACCAGCCTGCAAAACATGTTGTACAATGCTTTTAAGGGTGATGTCACTTCAGGAACTCATCAACATTCCAGGGGCAGAGGTGCCAGTAATCCTGCCACGAGCGCACCTGCAAGGACAATGCACTTTGGCCACTCTGTAACGTCAGACATGCAAAGGTTTTTCAGTCCAAGGCAGCGCCAGAACCCTTCTGGATCCACCCTCAGAGAACACCTCGACCGGCAGGTAGCGGACTACCTGGCATTAACTGCAGATATCGACACTCTGAGGAGCGATGAACCCCTGGACTACTGGGTGCGCAGGCTTGATCTGTGGCCAGAGCTGTCACAATTTGCCATGAACCTCTTGTCTTGCCCCGCCTCAAGTGTCCTCTCAGAAAGGACCTTCAGTGCAGCAGGAGGGATTGTAACTGAGAAGAGAACTCGCCTAGGTCACAAAAGTGTGGATTACCTGACCTTTATTAAAATGAATGAGGCATGGATCTCTGAGGGTTACTGCACGCCGGAAGACTTGTTCTGACTCCCCATGCAGCTGTCCTTCTCTGCACGCCGCATGACTCCACACACAGCTGTCCTTTAGCGTCCTCCTCCCTCCGCCACCGTTACAAACTAGGGTGCAAACCCTACTGGTTTCATTTTAAGCAAAACTTTTTGGACAGGTAAATCCTGAGTTTTTCTGGCCTCTGTGCTTCAGTGGCTGCAACCAAAAAAATATATATTTTCAGCATTTATATGGCATATTTTTTCTGGCCTCTGTGCTTCAGTGGCTGCGACAAAAAAAAAATATTATATTTTTAGCATTTATATGGCATATTTTTTCTGGCCTCTGTGCTTCAGTGGCTGCGACAAAAAAAAATTAATATTTTCAGCATTTATATGGCATATTTTTTCTGGCCTCTGTGCTTCAGTGGCTGCGACAAAAAAAACATAATTTTTCAGGAAAGTACACATGCCTAATTTTTCAGGGTTCTGCAACAGTGGCAAAATCGCATCTTTTATGGTCACCGCAGGTGATCAATAAAGTAGACCAAAACTGGGCCTACACTGCAGAATCAGTGTTTTTTGGTTCACTTCACTGTACATTGAATTACCTCTGCCTGACCGTGCATGTGCGCACAAGCACGGTGACTGCTAAACACACCACTACAGAAATATTGCCACCAACAGGACGAACATCCTGGAGGTGACAAGCAACTAGTAATTAAAAACTATTATTTGCTCACTTGACGGTATCATTCATTAAAGCTCTTTGCGTTTTTTTGCGTTGCAGTAAGCGCCGCGTTTTGTCTTTGCGTGTGAACAGGCTGTAACCTTTACATGACTTGATTGGCATGTAGACGCCGGACGTTTTAAAGCAGTTTATTACACAAGTTTAGAAATGTAGTGTGATTTCTGCCCTTTACAGAACTCTGCAAGGATTTGATGGACATTTTAGGTTAGGTAGCTTTGCTGGCTAGTAATCTACCTTCTACTGCAGTGCTCTGTATGTAGCTGCTGTGGGCAGCTGTCCTGCTGCTGATCTCTCATCTGCTGACTGCTGCCTGTAACCCAATAGTCCTTGTAAGGACTGCTTTTATTTTCTTTTTTGTTTTTTTTACTTTGCTACTGTAAGAGCCCAGTGCTATTAGTCTAGCTGTGTTGGGGAGTGGGACTGGTGTGCTGCTCCTCCTAGTAGTTCACCACTACCAGCACCAACCAGAGTCAAAATTGTTACAAAGTATCTTATTTGCACCTGTTAGCTGTTCTGAGCTCTCTGCCAAAAGCTAATTAAGTTAGAAACTGTTTTTTTTCTGGCTGTTCAGTGCAGAGAAAAGAGGGACTGGTGTGCTGCTCCTCCTAGTAGTTCACCACCACCAGCACCAACCAGAGTCAAAATTGTTACAAAGTATCTTATTTGCACCTGTTAGCTGTTCTGAGCTCTCTGCCAAAAGCTAATTAAGTTAGAAACTGTTTTCTTTCTGGCTGTTCAGTTCAGAGAAAAGAGGGACTGGTGTGCTGCTCCTCCTAGTAGTTCACCACTACCAGCACCAACCAGAGTCAAAATTGTTACAAAGTATCTTATTTGCACCTGTTAGCTGTTCTGAGCTCTCTGCCAAAAGCCAATTAAGTTAGAAACTGTTTTTTTTCTGGCTGTTCAGTGCAGAGAAAAGAGGGACTTTCCAGTACAAAAGAGGGACAGGGGGTTGAGTGGTCAAAAGAGGGACAGTTGGGAGGTATGCAAGTGCCACCTAGCTGTGTGAGCTTTTTCACATTCTGTCTAAATAACAATAATAATTCCGTGTCCGTAAACATCACCTGAGTGATGTTTTTACAGCAGCAATAATATATTCCGTATCCACTACTGTATTCGTTGCCCTTGCAGGCATTGTTTGCCCAGTCTTTAACCAAGTGCCACCTAGCTGCGTGAGCTTTTTCACATTCCGTGTCCAGAAACATCACCTGAGTGACGTAGTGTGATTTCTGCCCTTTACAGCACAAAACGCAGCGCTGTGTCAACAATGTATTTTTCAGATACATTTTTGCCCTTGATTTTGCACCCTTTAAACAACTTTAAAATCATTTTTCTGGCCAGAAATGTCTTTTCTAGCTTTTAAAATTCGCCTTCCCATTGAAGTCTATGGGGTTCGCGACGTTCGCGAACCGTTCGCATTTTTGGACGCAAGTTCGCGAATATGTTCGCGAACATTTTTTCCGCCGTTCGCTACATCCCTAATCCAGACCTGGTCATAAGGAGATCCAACGTCATATAACCAGTATAATAAGTATATAAGAAAGCAGACATTTTCACAAGGGCAGTGATCCATGACAATCAATAAAATGTTTTCATTCTATGATATACCTGTAGTTGACTGAAAATAGAAAAATCACTGACTAGTTGTTTTGGGTTACTGTCCAGTATTGGTAAATGTGCCAACCCGCCCATAACACTACACTCATGATTTTTAAAAGTAAGAGTAAAAGATAATTGTAAATCCCCAAAGGCAGCAGCACTCCAGTAGTACCAGTAGTACTGTAATTGTAGCCTACTCAAATCATCCCTTCTTTAAATATGTTGCATCTGTGCAATGTGATAACTGATTTTGATAACACATCCACTGGGGGGGGGGCAGTGATTGGGAATTCCACAGCAAAAATTTTTGAGTCTTTTGGGCAGTGAAGTTCCAACTTACAGCGAGTCCTTATCAAGGGCTCTCCCGGGCCCGTATGTAATTCAAATATAAGTAAAGAGGAATCGCTGTATTTCCTGACAAAGCAAAGGAAAAGGGGAACAAAAACAGATATGCGTAATATGGTGCAGTATTTTCTGCTATTTTGTATAAATGCACCTTTAACTGTGCGTGATTAAACGTGTATAATAGTGCAAACACTGTGTGACAAAATTAAAACACTTAAATTGTGCGACTGTGTGTCTATTTTATATATACATATACACCACTGTTAGTTTGTACATTAGTGTGAAAAAAATGATATAAGTGAATTAAAAAAATTTTTTACCAGTGAAAAATAAACAAAAATTTAGCGATAATAATATGTAAAAATACCCTTGTCTCACAGACACCTCTTATACTTAATATAAGTGAGGGAAAGTGGAGAAAATCTATTAACAAATTATTTCTAAAGACACCAAATGGTAACAAGCATAGAGAGTTTGATTTAATTGCTTAATTAGCTCCTTTTAAATGAACTCTTCACCCAGTGCTGGTCTGGTGGTATATTATACTCACAGACGTGAGTGAATCAGCGCTTTTGAGAGAACAGGCCGTGTCCTTCCAACAATCATCTGGCAACCTTCTAGCTGGGCAGAAAATAGAGCGGCATGTACAGTATCGTTTAAAAAAGCTGTTTAATAAAAATATAAAATACACTCACAAACGCCTCTTTTAAAATCACATGTAAAATCTGTGTAGTCCTCTTTTGGCGAAACGCGTCGAGCGGAGACAGATCGTTTGGAGCTGCAGCGCAAGATTGAGATGCGCAGAGCAAAGTAAAGGACGCTACGGCTTCATTTGAAAAGCGATCAATCTGAATGGATGACCTTGCGACCCTTATATATTTATACTAGGGATGCATCAAATCCACTATTTTGGATTCGGCCGAACCCCCGAATCCTTTGTGAAAGATACGTCCGAATTCCGAATCGGAATCCTAATTTGCATATGCAAATTAGGGGTGGGAAGGGAAAACCATTTTTTGCTTCCATGTTTTGTGACAAAAAGTCACACGATTTCCCTCCCCACCCCTAATTTGCATATTAAAATGAGGATTCGGATTCAGTTTGGCCGTGCAGAAGGATTTGGCCTAATCCCGAAACGAATCCTGGATTGCATCACAAATTTATACATAGTTATCATATCACCCCTTCTCCAGCGTTAACATCCCCAATTTGGCCAATCTTTCCTCATAGTTAAGATTTTCAATACCTTTTATCAGCTTAGTTGTCCTTCTCTGGACCCTCTCTAATTCAATAATGTCCTGCTTGACCACTGGAGACCAAAACTGTATGACACATTCTAGATGGGGCCTTACCTGTGCTCTATACAGTGGAAGAATGACCCCCTTCTCCTGTGATTCTATGCCCCTTTTAATACAGCTCAAGCCCTTATTTGCCCTTAATGCTGCTGACTGGCATTACTTGCTACAGCCAAGTTTATTATCTACATCCAAGGTCCTTTTCCATTATGGATTTGCCTTGTGCAGTTCCATTAAGGGTATAAGTGGCTTGGATAATTTTACATCCCAGGTGCATGATTTTACATTTATCAACATTAAATCTCATTTGCCACTTAGCTGTCCAGATCGCCAGTTTGTCAAAATCCTGTTGCAAGGATGCTGGGCCCTGGAGGCAGTGCACTGGAGGCAGCGCACACTCTCATCGGAGCTGCGGTGTGTCGGGGATGGGAGCGGTGTGGGCTTTGCAGCAGTGGGGGCCAGTGGTCTGGAGGGGGGCCCTGGACAGCAGGCCCGGTGGCCCCCAGGCCCCCTGTCCGACCCTAAGCCTGGGAACTCTGACTTCTCTATTGTATACACTGAAGAAAATCTGTTATAACCAATCTGGTACCATTATGCTATGGCATATCTAAAACCAAATTTTGCTATTGGCTCTATGGGGCCTGCTAAATTAGTGTGTACTAGTTCAGGTGATTGTTTAGGAACAGGTGTCAGGCTCTCTGTTTCTGTTCTGAACAAATTTTCCCTGGGTACATATTTATAAGTTTATAAGAAAATATCCTGTGAATATGTGGGGATATGCAGTGCATTTAGTAACATTGTCTTTACTTTGTTCCCCTTGCTGTCAGTCAGTCAGACTTCTGTGTCACCTTTCCTCAGCGCTACACCAGAAGTCTTTTTACTATCCGCCAACTCCATATAGTGGTTCTCCGGCTTGAATGTCAGATCAAATCTTTTAAGCTTTTTAATGTTTGTAAATATATGTGATGTTGCTCCTGTATCCACCATTAGTCCCTTTGGTGTTAAACAGTTTGACTGCCTCTCAGTTATTTTGAAGGCAAATTTTGCTCTGTGTCATCATTTGCTTGCTTTACATTGTCCCGCCCCTTGCGTCTGCAAAATGCCTCTTTATGTGTCGGGCTCTTGCAATAGTTGCACAGCTGTAAAAAAAATTTTCTTAGGTTGCTTTGGCATGCGGTAGCTTTGTGGCCCTTTGATCACAATTGTAGCAGACTGGTTTAATGTAGCCTCTCTCCCTTACTGTTGTAACAGAGGTGCTGACTTGCATCACATTATCAGTGTTTGGGCTGTTACAGTATTTCTCAGTGTCCTCAATACTTCTTAACTGCATTTTGAACCCAGTAAAAGTCACTTTGCCATCACCTTGTGTGATATGGATAGCAAAAGGTTTAAATGATTTAGGTAGACCCTTAAGAATCATTGCAAACCACAGTCCATCACTAAGGGGCAGATTTACTAAGGTTCGAGTGAATTTTCTAAGTAAAAAAAGTTTGAATTTCAAAGTAATTTTTTAGATACTTCGACCATCGAATAGGATACTACGACTCCGAATTTACTTCGACTTCGAAGTAAAAATCGTTCGAATATTCGACCATTCGATAATCGAAGTACTGTCTCTATAAATATAAAAAAAACTTTGACTTCAATACTTCGCCAAATTAAACCTGCCGAATTGCTATGTTAGCCTATGGGGACCTTCTACAAACTTTTTCTAAGTCTTTACACATCGAATAAAAATCCTCCGATCGATAGCTAAAATCGTTCAAATTGTTCGATTTGAACAATTTAATCGTTCAATCGAACGATTTTTATTCGATCGTAGGATTGCCAAATTCGGCAAAAAAACTTTGAATTTGATATTCGAAATTGAAGTTTTTCAATTTTGTACTTCGAAATTCGACTCTTGATAAATCTGCCCTTCCCCTTTGCCCTTTCCAACATTTCTCAGTGCTGTAATAGCTGTTTCTGCACATATTATATAGTCTGTGACATTTTCATTTGCAGCTTTCTAAAGAGATGTTAACTCTGTGTATAAGGTAATTATTTGTGATTTACCTTTGCCAGTATAGTTGTTTCTCAGGATATTAAGTGCTTTACTTATATCCTAAGCTGCTTCTCTCATGATCAGAGAAAGACTTTTATAATCCAAAAATTTAATTAACTCAGCATAAACCTACTCTTTCTTACTTCTGTCCTCATCCAAGTCTGTGTCCTTTGTGGGTTCATGCAGGATGATTTCTTTTATATTCAACAGGCGCATGTGGCCTAGAAACCTTATCTCCCATAGTTCATAGTTCTTTTCCTCTCCATGAAATAGCCTGCTCCATCGTTTTCTTCCCTTTCTCCTGGGCCCATAACCTGTTGCCATTCTGCTTCAGAGACGGAATAACCGGTAGCTCGATCACACGTGAGCCTGCAGCTTTCTTTTAGATAGAGAAGAAACACCATGCTTCTCTTGCTTCAAGAAGACATATCTGTATTAACACTTCTGCATTAGCAGACAACGATCATGTCACATGACACTGTATCAGTATCAGATCAGCATGGAATCTGTATGAAAGCACATACATTGATACATATCTTAACTAGGGATGCACCGAATCCAGGATTAGGTTCGGGATTCGGCCTTTTTCAGCAGGATTCAAATTTGGCTGAATCCTTTTGCCTGGCCAAACCGAATCCTAATTTGCATATGCAAATTAGGGGTGGGGAGCAAAATTGCAACAAGAAAGTAAAAAATGTTTCCCCCTTCCCACCCCTAATTTGCATATGCAAATTAGGATTCAGATTCGGTTCGCAAAGGATTCAGATTCGGTTCGCAAAGGATTCGGGGGTTCGGCCGAATCCAAAATAGTGGATTCAGTGCATCCCTAATCTTAACAGCAGCCCTCAAGGCACATTTACATTTTTGTTGCACCAGTATATATATGTTTTTTGCACCAGACATTAAATTATATAACATTATGGTCACTATTATCCAGGGGTTCAATTACTTGCACATTCACTATACATTCTGGGTCATTAGAGATCACTAGATACATTTTTTCTGATTGGCTCCTCAACAACCTGTGCCATAAAATTGTCATGCAACAAGTTTATAAACTTGTTCTCATTAAATGAACTGGCAGTACTGTACTCCAGTCAATATCTGAGTAATTTAAATCCCCTATCATCATTACTTTACCCAAACTAGCAGCCTTTTCTATATGCATCAGGAGCTTAGCCTCCTCCTTCTCACTTACATTAGGGGGTCTACAGCATGCTCCTACAATTAATTTGCTGGACTCTTGGTGAAGAGTTCCACCCATAAGATTTCAGCCCCCTCATTTTCTAAAATCACCTCTTTATATAAGCTTTTAAATCCTGCTTTTAAATCCTGCGTAACAAACAGACATACCCCTCCTCCTTGTCTATTGCCTCTGTCCCTCCGAAACAAAGTATAGCCACTGATATTAACTGCCCAGTCATGCGACTCATTCAGCCATGTTTCAGCCACACCAATCACATCATATGTGGCCGAAACATGGAGGGGCCCATTTACTTAGTTTCGAGTGAAGGAATAGAGGAAGAAAGTTCGAATTTCGAATGGTCTAATATGGCTACTTCGACCATCGAATGGGCTACTTTGACCTTCGACTACGCCCTGCAACTTCGAATCGAACGATTCGAACTAAAAATCATTCGATTATTCGACCATTTGATAGTCGAAGTACTGTCTCTTTAAAAAAATCTTCGACCCCTTAGTTCGCCACCTAAAACCTACCGAGGCCATTGTTAGCCTATGGTGAAGATCCCCATAGGCTTCCTAACAATTTCCTGATAGAAGGAATATCCTTCGATCGATGGCTTAAATTCCATCAAATCGTTCGATTCAAAGGATTTAATCGTACGATCGAACGATTATTCCTTTGATCGTTCGATCGTAGGAATAGCTGTAATCCTTCGACTTCGATATTCGAAGTCGAAGGATTTTACTTCGCCGGTTGAATATCGAGGGTTAATTAACCCTCAATATTCGACTCTAGGTAAATGTGCCCTGGAGCATCAACAAACAAAATATTATAATCTGCCAAATCCCTCATATGACCAATATCCATAGTACGCGGATATCAATCAGTGGGCCAGTATGCACTCACAGGTAGCATTGTATAAAATCTTGTTTCATTAGATTTTATATGTGCTGGTATAAACACATGTAGGTAGGATTTCCTTAAGCAAAATGCTGATAGTTTATGTGCCTCTCACAAAAAAACTATTCAAAATGATTTTCTATCATGTTAGTTGATTAAAATGAAATGTACTTACACTATATTTATGATTTAAATTTTGTTTAAATCAACTGCCCCTCCTCTATGCCTCAGGCATAGAGGTGGAACAGGCAACATAAGATTGGCAGCTCAGATATTTTAACAGCTTTATAACAGGTTTAGATGTTTTAATAACAAAAAGAATTTGGGTTTCATATTTAATATGCAAAGGACTTTCATTATACTGCTTTTTATGTGTGTGTGACAGGACTGCTTCAAATAACAGTGTTGCAGGGTCTTTTCAGTGTAGCCTGTTATTTCCTTAGGAAAAAATAACTTTCATTTCAGGGCCATTGGGCAATTTGCCCAGGGCCCACCATCAGACCATTCATCTATTGTAACATTTACTGAAGAATTTCCCAGAAATGACAGACTCCACATTTTAGGCAGCTGGGGCTCTACAACCTATTCCTATTCATTGATTTTTATTTTTTAAGCACAAAATAAGAAGGTCTCCTTGCTTTTTTTTAATTTTTTAATTTTTCACGTGCATATTCATTACTAGAGTGCCATAAGACACTAGAAGGAGTGTATGTAGAGACAAGCTGCAGCAGCAAACGTATGGCAAATAGAAAGGGGAAGTAGAACCCATGTATACCTTAAGGACCACAAGGGGCAGTAGACAATATGGTTATATCCCTTAGTTAGAGACCCACAGGGCATAATAACATCTTTTAACTCTTTGCATTGCCAAGCAGTGGAATGCATCAAACTGCAGCACACACATAGCAAACTGCCTCCTACAAATGGTACGTACCCTAATAAAATAACATTTGCAATACTGATGGAACATTTTATTACAGAAACTATTAAGCAACTGTAAAATTAATCATGATTTAACAAATGTCCTTTCCTTAGCACTAAAAATTGATCTTCATGGTCGCAGCTATTATTAATTACATGCTGTTAAACAATTTTAACAGGCAGAACAAAATGCTTTACAATTAAATGCAGTGCTGGTAAGTATCTATCTGAAGGGTGCTTATTTATGAAATTCTATAGTTAAAAACCAGACATTTTGGAAAATACATTTAACACAATTAAGAAGCCCAGACTCATTCCAAGATTTTTTTTTTACTGCTTTAGATTAATTAAGGGCTGTTCACTGCCTCTATCTATCAGGAAAAGTCACTGGCTTCGAGCTGTGACATTCTTGTGAGCAGTGAGAATTAGAATCAAAATTCAAAGCATAGCTGTGAAAATAATATACATATACAGAGAAGAGTGCACCAGGACTAATCAATTGGAACCTTATCTTTGGCGTAGAGCTCTTACACAAGGGCTTTTTAAATGTGTTGAACGTGTGTTTGAGCACACCTCAAATCATAGGAAATTGATTCCATTACATTCAGCCTGGATGTACTCATGAGTGTTCTATAGTGAGTTTTACTCAATTTGTGTTTCATTGCATTTGTTTAGACGCAGTACACTGCATTTTTATGTTGCATAAGGTACATTAAAAATAAGAACGATGTAATATATGCATTTTTCACACTCATAAACTCAAATCATTATTATTAGTATGTTTCTTGTTATTTTTATTGATAATGAAGGGGTATATATGTCTGTTTTTACTGTAAAGCGTTATGTAAATTGTAAATTAAAACTGCCGTTGTATCAGAATATTATTTCATGTTGAAAATAGTATCTGAAAACCAATTATTCAGAAAGCTTCAAGTTATGGAATGTCATCTCTCATAGACTCCATTTTAATCAAATAATTAAACATTTTAAAACATATTCCCTTTCTCTCTATAGTAATAAAACCATACTTGATCCCAACTAAGATATACAGTAATTAATCCCTATTGGAGGCAAAAAATTCCTACTGGGTTTGTTTAATGTTTGTTGTTGTTTTTTAGTAAACAAAGTATGGCGATCCAAATTAATAAAAGATCCTTTATTCAGAAAATCCCAGGCACTGAGCAGTTTGGATAACGGGTCCCATACCTGCATGTGGCATCAGATAAAAGTCAGTCCTTACTTTAACCCTTTAAGTGCCAGCAGAATTTCCCATTTTGGTTACGCGAAATGCCAGCCGTTTTTAAGCATTTTGTACTTGTTCAGTTTAACAAGGTTTTATTGTAGAAAAACCTCCATGAAACTAGGAAAATTATATATTGTTTTTTTCGTTTTAAAATGGGCTTTGACGTGCAAGCGGAATTTTGCTACTTTTCTGGGGATTTAATGTGAATTTTGGGTGAAATATGTAAAAAAAAAAAAAAATTGTTAAAAAATTATGTATATCTTGAGTTTTTTTTCCACAGAAAAGTTAATTTTACATGAATTTTTTTTATGTTTGTAAAAGCCCTAATCCTGCCAAGTCCAACGATACCCAATATGTATCAGTAACCCACTTTTTTTGTCCAGGAGTAACCCCCAAACTAAAACAGCATTTTGTAGAATTTTACACCAGAACAAATTGGATAAGCACACGTGACAGTTGATGCAGCATAACTTATATGTAAATCTAAATTATCCCTTCAAGTTTGGTATTTTTAGAAACTACAGACCTTCAGGTTTCTAGGGGTGCTGTAGTTTTTACTCAAAATTCAAATACATTTTACCAGTGCGTTGTGATATTTAGAGCTTTTTTGTTGAATTTTTAGTTTTTTTCTAAAATGCTAACTTAGACGCAGGAATAAATGTAAATCTGACAAAATAACACCGTTATAAATGCTATAATTACAGACAATTTGAAAGACAAACTTCTCCTGAACAAAATGATACCCCATATGTATGGATACACATAGAGACGCAGCCACCAAACACCCCAAAACAGGAGCAACGCATAAGGGCAATTGCAGTTGAAAATCTGGGGGCTGCGCTCTATGTGTACTACTTGCAGTTTTTCAGTCTAAACACCCCCCAAACTGTGAAATAACCCCCACAAACCTTATATGTCCGAAAAGTACACTTCTTCAGCTATTCAAAGATGCCATTCTTGCTTTTCTACACGGAGAATTGTGGCCGCAGTCATTCTTAGAAGTCAGCGATTTGGTCTAAAATAAAGGAAAAAAGAGTTCCAAAGTTAGATTTCTCCCACAGTTTCCATGGCAACTAACAAAAACCTGCTCAACAACAATCTGCAAGTTCCCCTGAATAGAATAATACCCCATATGTATGGATACACATAGAGACGCAGCCACCAAACACCCCAAAACAGGAGCAACGCATAAGGGCAATTGCAGTTGAAAATCTGGGGGCTGCGCTCTATGTGTACTACTTGCAGTTTTTCAGTCTAAACACCCCCCAAACTGTGAAATAACCCCCACAAACCTTATATGTCCGAAAAGTACACTTCTTCAGCTATTCAAAGATGCCATTCTTGCTTTTCTACACGGAGAATTGTGGCCGCAGTCATTCTTAGAAGTCAGCGATTTGGTCTAAAATAAAGGAAAAAAGAGTTCCAAAGTTAGATTTCTCCCACAGTTTCCATGGCAACTAACAAAAACCTGCTCAACAACAATCTGCAAGTTCCCCTGAATAGAATAATACCCCATATGTATGGATACACATAGAGACGCAGCCACCAAACACCCCAAAACAGGAGCAACGCATAAGGCCAATTGCAGTTGAAAATCTGGGGGCTGCGCTCTATGTGTACTACTTGCAGTTTTTCAGTCTAAACACCCCCCAAACTGTGAAATAACCCCCACAAACCTTATATGTCCGAAAAGTACACTTCTTCAGGTATTCAAAGATGCCATTCTGGCTTTTCTACACGGAGAATTGTGGCCGCAGTCATTCTTAGAAGTCAGCGATTTGGTCTGAAATAAAGGAAAAAAGAGTTCCAAAGTTAGATTTCTCCCAAAGTTTCCATGGCAACTAACAAAAACCTGCTCAACAACAATCTGCAAGTTCCCCTGAATAGGACAATACCCCATATGTATGGATACACATAGAGACGCAGCCACCAAACACCCCAAAACAGGAGCAACGCATAAGGCCAATTGCAGTTGAAAATCTGGGGGCTGCGCTCTATGTGTCCTACTTGCAGTTTTTCAGTCTAAACACCCCCCAAACTGTGAAATAACCCCCACAAACCTTATATGCCCGAAAAGTACACTTCTTCAGGTATTCAAAGATGCCATTCTTGCTTTTCTACACGGAGAATTGTGGCCGCAGTCATTCTTAGAAGTCAGCAATTTGGTCTGAAATAAAGGAAAAAGAGTTCCAAAGTTAGATTTCTCCCAAAGTTTCCATGGCAACTAACAAAAACCTGCTCAACAACAATCTGCAAGTTCCCCTGAATAGAACAATACCTCATATGTATGGATACACATAGAGACGCAGCCACCAAACACCCCAAAACAGGAGCAACGCATAAGGCCAATTGCAGTTGAAAATCTGGGGGCTGCGCTCTATGTGTACTACTTGCAGTTTTTCAGTCTAAACACCCCCCAAACTGTGAAATAACCCCCACAAACCTTATATGTCCGAAAAGTACACTTCTTCAGGTATTCAAAGATGCCATTCTTGCTTTTCTACACGGAGAATTGTGGCCGCAGTCATTCTTAGAAGTCAGCAATTTGGTCTAAAAAAAAGGAAAAGAGAGTTCCAAAGTTAGATTTCTCCCAAAGTTTCCATGGCAACTAACAAAAACCTGCTCAACAACAATCTGCAAGTTCCCCTGAATAGAACAATACCCCATATGTATGGATACACATAGAGACGCAGCCACCAAACACCCCAAAACAGGAGCAACGCATAAGGGCAATTGCAGTTGAAAATCTGGGGGCTGCGCTCTATGTGTACTACTTGCAGTTTTTCAGTCTAAACACCCCCCAAACTGTGAAATAACCCCCACAAACCTTATATGTCCGAAAAGTACACTTCTTCAGCTATTCAAAGATGCCATTCTTGCTTTTCTACACGGAGAATTGTGGCCGCAGTCATTCTTAGAAGTCAGCAATTTGGTCTAAAAAAAAGGAAAAGAGAGTTCCAAAGTTAGATTTCTCCCAAAGTTTCCATGGCAACTAACAAAAACCTGCTCAACAACAATCTGCAAGTTCCCCTGAATAGAACAATACCCCATATGTATGGATACACATAGAGACGCAGCCACCAAACACCCCAAAACAGGAGCAACGCATAAGGGCAATTGCAGTTGAAAATCTGGGGGCTGCGCTCTATGTGTACTACTTGCAGTTTTTCAGTCTAAACACCCCCCAAACTGTGAAATAACCCCCACAAACCTTATATGTCCGAAAAGTACACTTCTTCAGCTATTCAAAGATGCCATTCTTGCTTTTCTACACGGAGAATTGTGGCCGCAGTCATTCTTAGAAGTCAGCAATTTGGTCTAAAAAAAAGGAAAAGAGAGTTCCAAAGTTAGATTTCTCCCAAAGTTTCCATGGCAACTAACAAAAACCTGCTCAACAACAATCTGCAAGTTCCCCTGAATAGAACAATACCCCATATGTATGGATACACATAGAGACGCAGCCACCAAACACCCCAAAACAGGAGCAACGCATAAGGGCAATTGCAGTTGAAAATCTGGGGGCTGCGCTCTATGTGTACTACTTGCAGTTTTTTCAGTCTAAACACCCCCCAAACTGTGAAATAACCCCCACAAACCTTATATGTCCGAAAAGTACACTTCTTCAGCTATTCAAAGATGCCATTCTTGCTTTTCTACACGGAGAATTGTGGCCGCAGTCATTCTTAGAAGTCAGCAATTTGGTCTAAAAAAAAGGAAAAGAGAGTTCCAAAGTTAGATTTCTCCCAAAGTTTCCATGGCAACTAACAAAAACCTGCTCAACAACAATCTGCAAGTTCCCCTGAATAGAACAATACCCCATATGTATGGATACACATAGAGACGCAGCCACCAAACACCCCAAAACAGGAGCAACGCATAAGGGCAATTGCAGTTGAAAATCTGGGGGCTGCGCTCTATGTGTACTACTTGCAGTTTTTCAGTCTAAACACCCCCCAAACTGTGAAATAACCCCCACAAACCTTATATGCCCGAAAAGTACACTTCTTCAGCTATTCAAAGATGCCATTCTTGCTTTTCTACACGGAGAATTGTGGCCGCAGTCATTCTTAGAAGTCTGCAATTTGGTCTAAAACAAAGGAAAAAAGAGTTCCAAAGTTAGATTTCTCCCAAAGTTTCCATGGCAACTAACAAAAACCTGCTCAACAACAATCTGCAAGTTCCCCTGAATAGAACAATACCCCATATGTATGGATACACATAGAGACGCAGACACCAAACACCCCAAAACAGGAGCAACGCATAAGGGCAATTGCAGTTGAAAATCTGGGGGCTGCGCTCTATGTGTACTACTTGCAGTTTTTCAGTCTAAACACCCCCCAAACTGTGAAATAACCCCCACAAACCTTATATGCCCGAAAAGTACACTTCTTCAGCTATTCAAAGATGCCATTCTTGCTTTTCTACACGGAGAATTGTGGCCGCAGTCATTCTTAGAAGTCAGCGATTTGGTCTAAAACAAAGGAAAAAAGAGTTCCAAAGTTAGATTTCTCCCAAAGTTTCCATGGCAACTAACAAAAACCTGCTCAACAACAATCTGCAAGTTCCCCTGAATAGAACAATACCCCATATGTATGGATACACATAGAGACGCAGCCACCAAACACCCCAAAACAGGAGCAACGCATAAGGGCAATTGCAGTTGAAAATCTGGGGGCTGCGCTCTATGTGTACTACTTGCAGTTTTTCAGTCTAAACACCCCCCAAACTGTGAAATAACCCCCACAAACCTTATATATCCGAAAAGTACCCTTCTTCAGCTATTCAAAGATGCCATTCTTGCTTTTCTACACGGAGAATTGTGGCCGCAGTCATTCTTAGAAGTCAGCGATTTGGTCTGAAATAAAGGAAAAAAGAGTTCCAAAGTTAGATTTCTCCCAAAGTTTCCATGGCAACTAACAAAAACCTGCTCAACAACAATCTGCAAGTTCCCCTGAATAGAACAATACCCCATATGTATGGATACACATAGAGACACAGCCCCCAAACACCCCAAAACAGGCACAATGCGTAATATTGGGGCTGCAAATTTATGTACAGTTCTCAAGTTTTTTCATCATAAACTGCCCCTTACCTGTAAAATAACCCCCATAAACCATATATATCCGAAAAGTACACTTCTTCAGCTATTCAAAGATGCCATTCTCGCTTTTCTACACAGAGAATTGTGGCTGCAATCATTCATAGAAGTCAGCAATTTGGTCTGAAATAAAGGAAAAAAGATATAAAAAGTTATATTTTTCTCTAAGTTTCCATGGCAACTGAGAAAAACCTGCTCAATAACAATCTGCACGTTCCCCTGAATAAAATGATACCCCATATGTATAAATAGACATAGATACGCAGCCACCAAACACCCCAAAACAGGCACAATGTCTAATATTGGTTCTGTGAATTTATGTGCAAGTATCCATATTTCATCCTAAACTGTCCCTTACCAATGAAATAACCCCCAAAAACTATAGATTTCTTGAAAATAAACACCTTCAACTATTCAGAGATGCCATTCTTGCTTTACTATGTGGAGAATTGTGGTTGCATTCCATTGTAAAACTCTGTGCTTTGGTCTGAAATAAAGGAAAATACAATGTACAAAGTTAGATTTATCCCCAAGAATTCTCCTAGAGAATTTTGGGGCTACTCTGTGGATCTGTATATGGTTGCTACTACCCCATATTAACCCCAAAACATATTTCACTCACCATTTTGGATTCAGTGGAGCGTCTTTGAGTTTCATCTGTCCTGTGGTGTTACAATACCAATTTGTTTGCTTCTTCCTACACTATTTCAGCAATGACAAAATCTGTACCACATTTGCAGATATATTTACCAACAAAATCCATAGTAAATTTGGCCCATAAATTATGCAAGTGTCCTAAGAAGTTTAGGAATTTAGGTGGCAACAATAAGGATTGGGGCATTAGCAGCGGAGATAAAATTATGCCCAGCAGCAGAAGTTTGTAGAAAGCTGGTGCCCCACTGGTAACAGGTATGGCAAAGTGCTATTAGGGCTGGGACACACTGGGCGATTTAGTCGCCTGGCGACTAATCGCCGCGACTTTTCTCCCCGAATGCCTCCCTTCGCTATGCGCCTGTCTAAAATGAAAAATCGCCTGCGCTAATCACACGCGGCGATTCATTTTCCGAAGTCGCCCGAAGTTGCCTCAGGAAACTTCGGGCGACTTCGGAAAACGAATCGCCACGTGTGATTAGCGCAGGCGATTTTTCATTTTAGCCAGGCGCAGAGCGAGGGGAGGCATTCGGGGAGAAAAGTCGCAGAGATTAGTCGCCAGGCGACTAAATCTCCCCAAATCTCCCAGTGTGTCCCAGCCCTTAGTATTCAGAGAGCACTGCAACTTAGTCTAACCTAAACACTGCTTATATATTCACTTTGTGCTATAAGTACAAAAAAAATGGATTATTCCAACCACAACTTATCAGGAAAAATATGCTGAACGCATACACTAAGAACAAATCTAAACGATAGACCATAGTGTTTCGGTCACCCTGTGCTCAAAAACCTTTGCTATTCAAGAAAACTGAAGACATACTACCCACAAATCCAGAGATGCCTAAATCTACAAAAACAAATGCAAATGTTGCCCAGAAATACAGACAAAACTATAGATAACTGCGCTGATAGATGAGCTTTTGAGGTGCCAGTAAAAAAAAAGACTTGTGGCATCAGCATTAGAGATGCACATCATCCCACGTATTCATCACGCACCACAAGTTCTATCGTGCGCCCTCTCGACCAACCAGCACCTCAGTTCGCTATGGCACCAGCGCAATACAAATGCTATCCATAACACTACAACTGGCCTAAAGCACCGTAGCTCAACACAAAAGCTGAATGCATAGACTAATAACAAACCTATATACACACACAACTGTTTTTACTGCTACACAGCACAAAAAAATTGCACACCCTGTGCCAAATCCTACACCATAAATCAAAGATCATTACTATACAGAAAAAAAACTGCCAACTTTTATTTTGTCAAACTTTTTTTTTCATTACCAATATCTATAACCTATTTATAAATGAAGAAGGGACCTGCCAAAATGATCTCAATTGGGGGCTTGAATCTAAAAAACCACTGCACAAAAAACGCTTCACTTTGACAGCACAAAAAAAGCTTCACTTTGACAGCACACCTAACCAATTACTGCTAGTGTGTGCACAAAAACCTAGAGCGTGAAATGTTAGATCTCAATGGGGGGCTTGAATCTGAAAAAAACACTGCACAAAACACAAAAAAAACAGTGCATGAATCTGAAAAACCACTGCACAAAACACAAAAAAAAAGTGCATGAATCTGAAAAACCACTGCACAACACAAAAAAAAAGTGCATGAATCTGAAAAACCACTGCACAAAACACAAAAAAAAGTGCATGAATCTGAAAAACCACTGCACAAAACACAAAAAAAGTGCATGAATCTGAAAAACCACTGCACAAAACACAAAAAAAAAGTGCATGAATCTGAAAAACCACTGCACAAAACACAAAAAAAAAGTGCATGAATCTGAAAAACCACTGCACAAAACACAAAAAAAAAAGTGCATCACTTTGCCAGCACACCTAACCACCTAAACAGAGAATGCCAAGCTTACTATACAGATTTACTAAATCCTTTTACCACCAACAAACCCAGAGAGCCCTAACCTACCAACACAACACAGAATTCAAGCCCTCTCGTAGTGTACCACAGTGTGGTACACCTCAAAACAGGGTTCGAAACACAAAGCAGGCTTGCTAGGACACTTGGGACAAAAATACCGCACATCTTTTCTAACACCCCTGGAACGACAAACCTTACAAGCTCTCTGGGCATATCTTTTATTAGGTGTTGGTGGAATTTGGGCAATGAAATGCTTACCCACCATTCGGGCAACATTGTCATTGCCAGGCACATCTGGAACCTCCTGTACATCTCCAAACAAAAGGGCAGGGAGCAGTTGCAGCAGAAAATTGTAATAAGACAATTTGGGGCCTGGTACTGCCGCCTTGTAAACGACATAAGAATTATAGAGGGCCATTTGAATCATGTAAATTGCTGCTTTTTTGTACCAGGCCCTGGTTTTTCTGGTGGCGTCATAGTAAGTTTGAATTTGGTCTGTTTTATCGACGCCACCCATATGCTTACTATAATCTTTACAACAGAGTGGCTTTGATTTTGCGGGCCTGCCACGTCTGTGTTGGACAACTACACTCTCATTGTGGATAGTAGTAAGCATAAAAACATTTTTTGTGTCTGCAAATTTTAGGGCCAGGAGCTCATCGGTTCTTAGAGCATGTACTTCTCCACGTTTCAATTTCTTGTCCACCAGTTCCTTAGGCAGTCCTTTGCGGTTTTGCCTAACGGTGCCACAGGCAAGGGTGTCCAAGCAATAAAGGGTCCTAAATAAGAGGATGCTCGTGTAAAAGTTATCCACGTATAAGTGGTAACCTCGGCCCAACAGTGGAGTTATGAGCTCCCAGACAATTTTACCACTGGCAGTCAAATCAAGGGGACAACCGGGGGGGTCCAAATTAGAGTCCTTTCCTTCATAGAACATGAAAAAACTAGTATAGCCCGTGCTGCTTTCGCAGAGTTTGTAAAATTTCATCCCATAGCGAGCCCGCTTACTAGGGATGTATTGGCGAAATCTAAGGCGCCCTTTGAAGAGCAAAAGGGACTCGTCCACACAAATATTTTGGGAGGGGGTGTAGACCTCTGCGAAGCGCTGAGACAGGCTATCTATAAGGGGCCTCAATTTGTAAAGCCTGTCGTGACCGGGCTCATTAGGGGGAACAGCCGCTGCGTTGTCGTTAAAGTGAAGAAACCGCAGTAAAATTTGGTAACGGTTTCTTGGCATAACGGCTGAAAAAAGAGGGATGGAAAGGACTGTAGTGGTATCCCAGTATGAGGCTAAGGTGTTACGTTCTACGAGTCCCATTGCCAATGTGAGTGCCAGGAATCTTTTGATTTCACCGACATTAGTGGGATACCACGCATGGGCTCTTGAATACCCTGGTAAAGGGTGGCTGGCAAGATACTGCTCAGCGTATAAATTTGTAAAATGGACCATGTCCTGTAGGATGGCCTCTGTAATAAATTGATTGAAGAAATCTAGGATTTGAAAGTTAGTGGTGTCCACCTTGACGCCCGCGACTGCAGTGAATGGGGGAATTTCTGGGGCATAATTACAGGGAGGCCCCCACACAGGCGCTCCAACTGCTGCATCACCACTACCCTCACCCTCTTCAACCTCCATGGGAGCATCTGGCACACTGCCACCAGCCTCTGACTCGTCAGCAGTAAGTGTGCCGCCACTACTAGCCTCTGCGCTAATAGTGCTGCTATCACCTACCTCTGATTCCTCAGTAGAGGCATCAGATGGGACATACTCAGAATCTGAATCGCTGAATTCCTCTGAGCTGGAGTCCATGCAAAACCTAGCCGCTTCCTCAGCGGTATAAAACCGTTTGGCCATTGTGCCAGAAATATACAGACAATTGCAAAACTATGAATCAATAGGCAGTCAAACAAATGAGAAAGCAAGACAGCTCCTACTTGAAATATGAGAATAATAAAAAGCCAGCAAAATATGACCAAGCACTGCTAATACAAACAAACAGAACAAAAAAAAAAAAAACACAAGCTAGCAAGATGACCAAAAGTTAACCCCTCCCAATATAAACAACCAGAACAAAAAAAAAAAAACCAAGCCAGCAAGATGACCAAGAATTAACCCCTGCTAATATAAACAACCAGAATAAAAAAAAAACCAAGCCAGCAAGATGACCAAGAATTAACCCCTGCTAATATAAACAACCAGAATAAAAAAAAAAAACCAAGCCAGCAAGATGACCAAGAATTAACCCCTGCTAATATAAACCACCAGAACAAAACAAAAAAACACAAGCCAGCAAATTTCTGGGACAATCAGCTGAATGAAGCAGAATAAGACCACTAAAACTAAGTCACAGCAAAGGGAACGTTTTTTAGGGGCACTAAACAAGCAATAAAGAACAGTGCAAAGAAAACTCTTGAATACAATCACTAAAATGCAATAACACTACCCAAAGCAATAAAACAACAACTGAAATCAGTGGTCAAGGGTCCTAGATGCACTAGTGTCCCTGCAAAGAAAACCTTTTTTGGGGAGCTAAGCAAGTAGTAAAAAATGCAAGGGAAAAACTGAATATAATCAACAAGATGCAGCAAAATTACTGTTATTGGAGTGAAACTGGTGGTCAGAACTATAGATCCACCAGCGTCACTGCAAAGGGAAACTTTTCTAGGGAACTAAATCAGCAGTAAAGGACAATGCAAAGAATAAACTAAAAAAATCACCAAAAGCAATGAAAATTACTGTTATTGGAGTGAAATCAGTGGTCTGGACTATAGATCCACCAGCGTCACTGCAAAGGGAAACTTTTCTAGGGAACTAAATCAGCAGTAAAGGACAATGCAAAGGGGAAACCAGCAGTAAAGACCAATGCAAAGAATAAACTAAAAAAATCACCAAAAGCAATGAAAATGAACAGTTATTGGAGTGAAATCAGTGGTCTGGACTATAGATCCACCAGCGTCACTGCAAAGGGAAACTTTTCTAGGGAACTAAATCAGCAGTAAAGGACAATGCAAAGGGGAAACCAGCAGTAAAGAACAATGCAAAGAATAAACTAATAAAATCACCAAAAGCAATAAAAATTAAGTTTTTGGGGTGAAATCGGTAGTCTGAACTATAGATCCACCAGTATTACGGCAAAGGGAAACCAGTAGTAAAGAACAATGCAAAGGGGAACTAAACCAGCAGTAAAGAACAATGCAAAGGGGAAATAAACCAATAAGAGCAATAAAAAACACAAACCAATGATAAAATGGCAAAAAACAGTAAAAAGCAATCAAATAATTGTAATACAAGATCAGAAATAAAGTTTGAACAACAAATAAAGAAAAACTACTAAAGAAAGCAAAGAAAAAAAAGTAAAGAAAAAAAGTATAGAGAAAAAAGTAAGAGTAAGTGTGAGTGTGAGTGTGAGTGTGAGTGTGTGCTTGGCAAAGTTGCCTGTAAGTGTGTTTTAGTGCAAAAGTGTACTAAGGCCAAAGAGAGAAGAAAAAAAAAAAAAAAGAAAAAAATTTTTTTTAGACAGTTATAAACAGAAATAAACAGAAATAAAGGGTGTAGAGAGGTGTAGTTGAGCTCACTCAGTCGAATCCAGGCAATCAAAGCGACCAACTCGGCAGGAAACCAGCAGAATGGCAGCAGGGGGGCTCCAACTGTAGCAGATGCGCAGCAGGAGTGGAAGGGGCGGCGCTTTCCGGGTGTAATTTATGGGGGGAGCAGTGGAGACGTCATCACTGTGCTCCTTGCGTCTCCACTGCTCCTATTGGCTGCCCAAAACCGATCGCTTACCGGATCGGTAAGTATAACCTTATTTGCTCGTTGCCTAGGGGGTTCTGAACGGAACAGAAGCGGTGCGCAGCTTTTAAATGCGCACCGCTTTCTGCAGGGAGGGAAATGCTGCAGAACGTAGAATCTACGTTCTGTGGCATTTCAAGTACCTTTGCCACAGAACGTAGATTCTACGATCTGTGGCATTTAAAAGGTTAAGTGACTTTTTTGTTATTGTATGGAGAAATGTCTTTTCGGGAAGTTACTCGACTGAAAAAAGAAAGTTGTATTTGGTGTGACCCCCTTGTGCAGCATGCGTTTCCTCACATGAATCACTCACTTTAGGCTTTTCCACCACGTTTCAATCGGATTAAGGTCAGGACTTGACTTGGCCATTCCAGAACATTCATGTTATTCTTGTAACCATTTTGGAAGAATGACTTGTTTGTTTAAGATCATTGTTTTGCTGCATAACCCACTGTCTCTTGAGATTCAGTTCCCAGGCAGGTGTCTTGACATTTTCCTTTAGAATTATCTCGTATAGTTCAGAATTCATTGTTCTATCAATGATGCAAGACGGTCCAGGTCCATATGCAGCAGAGCAGGCCCAAACCAGAACACTCCTACCACAATGTTTTACAGAGGAGATAAGGTTCTTATGCTGGAACACAGTGTTTTCCTATCACCAAATGTAACTCTCCTCATTTAAGTCAAAAAGTTTTATTTTGGCTTTAGCCATCCACAAAACATTCTTCTAGTATCCTTTTGGTTTGTCTACATGATTCTTTAACAAACTGTAGATAGTCAGCAATATTTTAGGGGAGAGCAGTGGCTTTCTCCTTGCTACATTGCCATACACACTGTTCTGTTCTCCTGATGGTGGCCTCAGTATTAGACACCTTGCAGTTGCAGTTATCTTTGATGGTCAACCACTTCTGGGTAGGGTATTAACAGTCTTGAATTTCCTCTATTTTTACACAAATTGGTGGAGTCTAATCTCATTAGCTTCAGGTACCTCCTTTGTTTAAGCCACAGTACACATACTAAATGTGATCTCCCTTTCAAATGATATGATATTCCTAAAGATTCACTTCACAAACTTTCAAACACCACTGGGAAGAATTGGGATATAAATATTCACTGTGACTCATCACCTGATTCCTTTGCAGGTCCATGAGGGCAAATGCTTAGACAAACATCCTTTTGTCTGAGA
This sequence comes from Xenopus laevis, assembly GCF_017654675.1. Taxonomy (NCBI): domain Eukaryota; kingdom Metazoa; phylum Chordata; class Amphibia; order Anura; family Pipidae; genus Xenopus; species Xenopus laevis. Next base: position 50,564,264 of record NC_054374.1, on the reverse strand, counting down.
TAGTTTGTATCCAATGTCCTGGTATCAAACCATACCAGTCAGTAATTTGCTCTTTTATGAATATAACATCACAATTACAAATTATAGACTCTGATCTTCTACCACTACTACTAGTTTGAAAACACATCTTCTACAAGAGCCAAAGGCCCTGACCCCAAGGTACTGGAAAAAAGAGGATTTGAGGGGCACACACCTGGTTAATTTTCTCAATTGCTTGAGTGCACCTCCCGCAGTGTCCTTCCCCACTGGAACACAGGAATCAGAGACGAAATGGGCAGCACTCCAGGATAAAGTAAAAAATTGCCTTTATTTACCAACAGCAGGGCAGCATAGCAACGTTTCGAGCCTCGCACGGCTCTTTTTCAAGCTAGAAAAAGAGCCGTGCGAGGCTCAAAACGTTGCTATGCATCCCTGCTGTTGGTAAATAAAGGCAATTTTTTACTTTATCCTGGAGTGCTGCCCATTTCGTCTCTGATTCCCAAGGTACTGGAAAACATTCTCTCCCCATCTTTTTCTGAATGGATAAACCTTGTTCTGGAAAATGGAAAAAAATATTTCTATCTTGCATAATGAAATATGTGTGTTTTTATTTACAGGGAAACTATGGTGTTATGCAATAAAAATGTTCAACTGACATATTCCCACCCCAGGTATGTTATGCCCTTGACCTTACACACATAGAATGACGCAATCACTATAAGGGGCAGATTTATCAAGGGTCGGATTTCGAAGTGCAAAAAACGTCGAAATTCGACCATCGAATTGCATTACTTCGATATTCGAAGTCAATGTTTTTTTAGTCAAATTTGGTCATATTCGGTTGAAGTCAAATCGTTCGATCATACAATGAAATCCTTCGAACGATTTGATCGATCGAACGATTTTACTTCGACTTCTAAAAACGTAGCCAAATGTTGCCTATAGGTTCTATGAGGTCCCCATAGGCTAACATAGCAATTCAGCAGGTTTAAGGTGGCGAAGTGTCGAAGACAAACTTTTTTAAAGAGACAGTACTTTGATTTTCAAAGTCAAACTTTTTTACTTCGAATCGAAGTCGAATTGAGGCCTATTCGATGGTCGAAGTACCCAAAAATTAGTTCAAAATTTTTAAATTGGAAAATGCCCCCTAGTCACTGCTAAATAAACCTAATTTCTGTAAGAGAACTATAATTGTAATTGTAACACTACATGTTAATATTAAGATATTAAATATTAAATATTTCCTCTCTATTTGTATACATGGTTTCTATCACTGTGAAGATAATGAAAGATCTGTACTATGTTCTCTATATTCTGAATACCTCACTTTTAAAGAAAAAACAGCAGATTCCCATTACACACAACACAAATTACAATACTTCTGTGAGTAATGATAGCCAGTCACAGACAGAATTCCCCGTTGTATTAGTATTGCTGCTTTGTAGCGCTTGGGTTTAATTCCAGCCATTAGTATTGCTTCTTTGTTGCACTGGGGTTTGATTCCAGCCATGAAAACAACCTCAACAATAACTACACATTCTCCCTGTTTCTGCAGGGGTTCCCTTCTCTTTGTGAAGAGCTGCAAAATGTGCTATAAAGGATTGTAATGGTACTCTTGCTACTTTGGGTCCCTATACTATTTGATCATTCACCCCAATACTGATTGGTGTAACATGTAGCTCTTTCATTATATAGCCTTGCTTCTCTAGTTCTCTTACAGCACCCTTGGTCTGCCTATTACTTTCTCTGGTGCAAGAATAATTCATGCTATGGGCACATTTTCTCCTTTTTTAGAGGGAGGGGCCAAGGCAGATAAGATCCCAAGGCAGATTAGATAGATCCCTCCCTGGCTATTAATACATTCCGATCTTTCTACTAGCATTGTTTTGGTGGTGCATTATTTATGTTGCATCTTTACTGCTAAAAACAAACTAATTACTATATATAGAACATTAAACTGAGAATTACATTCATTTAAACATGTTTGTGTATTTAAAAAACAGACTAATGTAGGAACAGACCAGATGCAATGCTATAAAATACATACTACTTATTATTGTTTTGCAGGGGTCAAGTGATCACCCGGTAAAAAAATGGAGCAGTGTATCATTGCATGTATTAAATAAAGCAATTTATAACTGCTGTTGAGTGCATATTTCATATACTGTATTATATTATAAATCTTACCTAAGAGAAAAAATGATTCCTCTGCACAAACCCACAATTAGAAAACAAAATGAAGAATTTGCAGTTCTTGCACTTTTCAAGTAGATAATACATCCATCAAGCCTAGTGCACGTGCAGTTGTCGCAGTCACTAGCCTATGAACTGATTTTGTTACAGGATGGGGCTTTTATGTAAAAGCACTAGGGGCTGTGTGACCATGATGACCTGAATAGTTACCATGTACTGACAGCTTTGGAGGGATTGCAGACAACTGTACATAAAGGAACATAATCATTTGTCACTTTGCAGGGCACATGAATGCCGTTTACTTTGTTTCCTATCGTAAATTGATTTTTTTATGTCATTGCCCATCTATCACTGTTTTGGTCAGTTTAGCAATGATGCCTTAGTCTTATAATTTGCAGGAGTTTTATTCAGTATCAGAGAGATCCAGGTTTATTAAAACTGTCTCCAATGGCAGACAGTTCCCATGTCCCTTTCTGATGGCAGATGGATACTGCTCAGCAATGTACATCTGGCTGTCTTTTAGGCTCTCTTGGGTATCGAAACAGGGTTTGTGCTACTGCCACATTACAGCAAATATCTATAGTACCACGCAACAAATAAATATTAAATCAAAAATACAAAATTGTGGTTAAAATAGTAAAGGAGGATACACTCACAGTTCACCTCAGTCCCAAGGTGCAAAGTCCAAAAACACTGTGTCCAAAAAGGATGTGAGGATCTCCAATAATAAAGAAACAAATGTAAAAATGTATTAGGACATGAGACCTAACGCATTTCGTGCCTATTGGGGCACTTACTCACAGCCTATGAGTAAGTGCCCCAATAGGCACGAAACGCGTTAGGTCTCATGTCCTAATAAATGTTTCTACTTTTTACATTTGTTTCTTTATTATTGGAGATCCTCACATCCTTTTTGGACACAGTGTTTTCTCTAGGGTATCCTCAGAATCCTGTGCTATAATATCTGGTGGAAGATGAATCCCAAAAAAAGAGGACAGATGAAGGCAGAAGAACATGCCAAAACACATAAAAAAACACATATGTATCTTCTGTGTTTTGGTAGTCTTTTATGTTGAACAACCATCAAAAAAGTGACATCACAAGATAAGCAAACACCAAAAAAAACATGACTTCTGCTTTGCTTTACAAAATACAAATCTTGGATAGAAATAACTAGTGACTCAAGCCAAACAAATTTTGTGGTACTTCTAGTCATTTAAGAAAGAGGAGTTTGCAGGAATCTATGATCTGCGAACTCTATTTGTTCTAGGGAATAAGGATAGCCACCCAGCAACAGCTGTTGGGTTAGGCGGCAAGCCTCCCGAATAGATCGCTGGAAACTTCTGATGCTCTGAAAAGAGCGGGAAGAAGTTACAGGAACAGGATCTCTTAACTCTCGCGAGATCTTGTTCCTGTCAGAATTTTTCGGAAGACTGGTGATGACTATCCTTAAGTATACCTGTTTTCAAATAAGAGTGAAAAAACACATTTTTGAAATAAAACAGTGTAACTCTTTATTCCTTGAGAGGAAGAGATAATAAAGAAACTTTTTAGTAAGATATTTGTAATTGTAGCAAATTACTTTCTTTACTGACATTTGAGAACTAAAATTGGTATGAGACACTTTGTAATTCAATTGAAATAAATGTCAGTGTGTATCTTGTTTGACTGAAATATCTTCTATTTTGTTTCTTTAGTAGATGAGTTATTGTCCACCTTAGCTGGTTTGTTGAATCCTGTAGAAAAAAGAAAATCTTTGTGTATTATCTGTTTATCAATTTAACACATGTAAAACTAAACCACCAGTTAAAACTGGTATAAAACCATGGGTCTGTTATGTGGATGAGAGTTAGTTCAGCCCCTCTTGCTGCTAGAGCTAAAGCTAAGAGAGTAGTCACTTTGATAGTAAGGCTTCTCAAGTCTGCATTCTGATTATCTATCGTAGATAGGTACTGCAACAGAGTTGCTGTGTCCCAAGTGTTGTCATATTTAGGACAAATTGGTCTTGATAAACAAGCTACACTGATTAATCTCAAATAGAGTTTACTATCCGTGAAATTTGGAATTAAGAAAGTTTTAAATTCAGCAATGAGGGAATTATTATTTTTTACATGTTCTAGATCGAAGGGAAGAATTTATTAGCTTTATGGTAGAATGTTTCAATGAAGGATTTTGGTATAAAAAATTGGAGCTGCAATCCACATTAGTGTTGGTAGGTTCTTCAGTATCTCTTGTGTACCCTGAAGTGAACCCCAATGGAACCTTCCTGCCTGAAATTAGGGGTTGTATCAGTGGAAACCATGGTTTGGATGGCCAAATTGGATACACCAGGACTAGATCTCTGACTCTCTCCATTAGAATTTTTTGGAGAACATTCAGGAGAATATATGGAGGGCAAAGGCATAAAGGGTTGTTAAGCCTGTCCATGGGAAGGAAAGTGCATCCATTCTCCATGCATTGCTTATCCAGGTTCTGGCTACAAATTTATTTGTTTGAACTGATGTCTGGAATGCAAATAAATCTATTGATCTTTCTCCCAGTCGTGACTCTATTTTGTGGAAAATGTCCTTTTTTAGTGAGACTAGTGATAGTGTTATCTTTTGACGCCATAAAGCATCTGCTAATTAGTTTTCCTCTCTGGGATTGTATGTGGTGTGTAATGTGATTTGATTGGAAAAAGCCCAATCCCAAAGGTCTGACGCCAAATAACAAAGTGTTTTTGATTTTGTTCCATAATCATATGAAACTGTTTACATATGAAACTGCTGTTTTGTTGTCTGACTGAATAACACGGACTTTTGAATATTTAGGGAAATTAGAGAGTTTAAACCTAAAAACTTGGCCTTTAGCTCTAATACATTTATGTGAAGTGTTTTTTCTTTTCCTGACCAAAGACCTCGGACTGCTCCTTTGAGGAGTGTAAGCTCCCCAACCTCTTAAGGAGTCATCGTTGTTATGATGATGTCGTAATCTTTTTTTATAAGTGGCTTTGGGAAAGGCTGGGTTTGCCAGGTTATCAGAGCAAGTTCCCTTTTAACTTTGTTTGGAAGTTAATTTTTTGTTCCAGTGAATATTTTTCCTTATTTTTTTGTGCTAGCCATATTTGTTTGTGCCGACACAAAAGAGGTGCTTGAGTGCATCCTGGGGACAAATCAATTATTTTCCCTATTGCTGCTGCAATTAAACGTAGAGAAACCTGACAAAGTGGTACCAACTGGGCTATGAAAACCTGAATATGTTCCCACTTTTCTTTTGGAATGGAAAGGGTTAAACTTGTTGTATCTACTGTGAATCCCAGAAATGTTATTGATTGGCAAGGGCTTAGTACTGACTTTTCCCAATTTATGGTGAATCCTATTTTTTGCATTAAAGTGATGAACATCTGTCTTTGGTCTATGAGAACTGAAATATCTGGATTTAGAATAAGAATGTCGTCCAGATAAAAAATGCATGTTATCCCTTTTTGTCTTATGTGAGAAATTACTGATTTCATTACCCTGGAAAATGTGTATGGATCGTTGGAGAGGCCAAACACCATTACATTCCATACAGTGGTAAATATTTTGCTTCCACTGGAATCTCAAAAACCTTTTGTGATTTTTTGATATTTTTATAGCATGGAATGCATCCTTTAGATCTATCTTTATGCAATAAGCATTTTCTTTCAAGAGGTATGTGAGATCTGCTTTCCATTCTGAAACGTTTCCTTTTTAAAAATTTATTTAAAGACTTCACATGCAGGACTGGTCTGACAGAATCATCTGGCTTTGGTATTGGGAAAAGATGACTTATCCAGCCTGACTGTGAAAGGTCTGAGAGTTCTATCTTTCCCTCTAGCATAGCCTTTTCTAAGGCACCCTCTAGAACTGCACTGGTGTCTTTGTATTTGAAGTGGGAAGGATTTTAGAGAAAGGTACAAGCCCCTTCTTGTTATGTTTAAAACGCATTTGTCTGTGGTTATTGTTTGCCAAAACTGTATAATTTCTGAATGGGAAAATACAAGAGTTTTGTTTACCTGGCACTCTTTTCTTATAACCAGTAGACCAATTTGGGTTGGTTGCTCATCCACTAGACTCTCTGGCCAAAGAAAGGTCTCTTATAGCTCTGTGAGGATTCACGGGACGACCCCTGAGCTCTGTAAGGACTATCCTCTCCACGAAAGGGTTTTTTGTTGAAAAAGGAAGGTCCCCAAATTATTTTCTTGCCTTATAGTGTGATTTCACCTCCTTAATAAAATCTGGACCAATAAATAATTAATAAATTAGAGTCCTCAAAATTTGGAAATTCATGTGATTTTGGAGCCAGGTCAGACATGCCCAAATTATTTAACCAACAAGCTCTTCTCACGCTTGTGACATGGTTGAAAGTCTGGCCAATCATCAATGCAGCCCTGGTGGGTGCTTTAAGAAGTGCTAATTTTGAGGATTGCAAGGAATGAATATTCTTTCTGGACTGTTGTCCTTCTTGTTCTGCTTTATCAAGCATGATAGAAAATCATAAAAAGCATTGACTGTTTAAGATATAAGGATAAGCTTACTGCTTTCCATAAGGGGTCCGTGTGTTCATGCTCCAAACCCTTAGCAAGGGGAAAAATACATACAAAACCTAGAAAATAGAGCTGGCACCATTCCCATACCCCAAAAATATTGATGAATTAAGTAGAGTCCAGGAGTCTCAAAATATGGATAAAGTAGTACAAAAAGCTTTATTTACATCTTGTATAAAAAAATAATAGCCTGACGCGTTTCATGTCCCCACAGGACACTTAATCATAGGCTAACTAGTTACTGATACATACAAAGTATTTAAAGGAGAAAGAGCAAATAGGAAATCACATGGGTGGAATCATAATTAGTCATCAAGTAGATGTATGTTATTGCCCCTAGTGGCTCATTATTTAAAATACATTTAAAGTACAAATAATTATTCTAGCATAAATAAACATGTATTTTTTATACAAAAAGAGTATGACAATATATTTCTAGATAAGCATAAATACAAAAATATATGAAATCAAATATTTTTTAAAGTTAGATAAAGCAAGATATATCAAAATCATAATTTAGACCCAATGGTTGTCTAGTTCCTAGGTGAAAAATCCATTTAGCTTCCTTTCTCAAAAGGTCCAAAGTTACATTTCCTCCATAAATATTAGGTGTTATTTTTTCAATAGCAAATATTTAAAGAAAACATTGGACTTCTACTAAAAATAAGAAATATACAATACAACACTATATCAATTGTAACACAAGAAATGTGATATATTTACTAACATGTAAAACATGTCAGAAACAATATGTAGGCCAGAAAGGTCGCAAATTGAAAGATAGAATTAGGGAACATGTATCTAGTATTACCAAAGAGAACTGTCTGAACACTGTAGCAAAACACTTTGCCGAGTGTAATAATAGAGATGTGTCATATCTAAGTGTAACTGCTATTGATAAAATAACACCTAATATTTGTGGAGGAAATGTAACTTCGGACCTTTTGAGAAAATAAGCTAAATGGATTTTTCTCCTAGGAACTAGACAACCATTGGGTCTAAATTATGATTTTGATATCTCTAACTTTAAAAAAAACCCTATTTGTTGTTTTTTTCATATTTGATTTTCTATATTTTTATATTTATGCTTATCTAGAAATATATTGTCATACTCTTTTTGTATAAAAAATACATGTTTATTTATGCTAGAATAATTATTCGTACTTTAAATGTATTTTAAATAATGAGCCACTAGGGGCAATAACATTTACTTGATGACTAATTATGATTCTGCCCATGCGATTTCTATTGGCTCTTTCACCTTTAAATACTTTGTATGTATCAGTAACTAGTTAGCCTATGATTAAGTGTCCTGTGGGGACAAGAAATGCATCAGGCTATTATTTTATATACAAGATGCAAATAAAGCTTTTTGTACTACTTTATCCATATTTTGAGACTCCTGGACTCTACTTAATTCATCAATATTTTTGGGGTGTTGCAATGGTGCCAGCTCTATTTTCTAGGTTTTGTATTTATCAAGCATGAGTAACAAAGGACCGGCTGCATCTGCAATTTTAAATTGTATGTTGCGCAAGGACTGATCCACCCTGTCATTATTGGTTACTGTACCAGTAATTGATGATAGTGCAGGGTCTACTTCTGGTGCTAACATAGCCTGTATATCAGGGATTCCAATATGATTTCTTAAAACCAAGTCATCTTCTTTCATTAAAGAAGAGCGAAAGGCATACTTTGTGAAATCATACACCTCAGATTTATCATTAAGTGCCCATCTCAGGGCCGGAACTAGGGGTAGGCAGAGTAGGCACCTGCCTAGGGCGCAATCATAGGGGGGGCGGACTTTTAAGGGGAAGTTGTTTTTTTTAAATACATCTTTATTTGTTTGTATATATTACACCCCCATGGCCGTGTGCGTAGCGGCGGCGGCAATGCTACCCAGTCCAACACCTCCCACTTACTTGCTGGAGACGGCGTCTCCTGCTGGATGCTGCGCTTTTTCTTAATGCGCTGTGGCGAATGCGCTGCAGGAAGCGGTGCGTGTAAATGGTTCCCTTAGTGAAGCCGGCTCCCTTTTCTCTCCAGCACCTTCCTCCCCCAGCAAGGAACAGCAACCCCAGTCCCCCGCCCTTTCTCCATTCCATTGGCTCTTCTTGCACATCCAGCCCGTCACTCCTTGACCTGTGATTGAGCGACATGGCTGTCAATCAAAACTGGGAATGGTCAGGAATGATCCACAATGGCTGGAAGCAGAGGGCGGGAGCATGATGGAAAAAGTTAATGTGAGTTTTGCCGACTGAGTGATGCAGGTAATGTTACAGTTCAGATTTGGGGGGCAATATTTTGGCTGCTGTTGGCACAGATTTGGGGGCAATATTTCGGCTGCTGTTGACACAGGAACAGAAGTCCTTGCCTAGGGTGCCAAACTACCTTGGCCCGGCCCTGGCCCATCTGGCATTAAATAACTTTGGTGGAGGTGTTTTTCCCAGGAGATCAACTCTTAATTTCCCTCTTTCATTTTTTTTTCACAATCCCAGTCCACCTCATAGATTTTTGAATTGCCAGCTACGGGCTCAGAATCAGAAGCAACCTCTTCAGAGTATAATGACGAATGACTGCTGTTATCATAATGTTTAAAATGACCCTTTTTGGGTAGTTTCTATGAAATCCCAAACGGGACCAAATTTCTTTTCTTCTTCTTTTCTTTTTGTCTCAAACGAGACTTTTTTGCTTTAGGAGAGCTATCTGATGAATACTTACCAGAGTCTGAGGAAGAGTCTTGAATATTATAGTTTTTCTTTTTCTTATTTTTTATGAATTCCTCTTCCAAGGATGAAGAATTATCGTCTCCTTTGCTTAAAATTTTGAAACTGTCTGTGAGGAGAAATTTCTAACGACTCAGTAGCCGTTACAGAAAGTGCATCCTCCATTACAGCGCTGTAAAAAATTCTGACAGGAACAAGATCTCGCGAGAGTTAAGAGATCCTGTTCCTGTAACTTCTTTCTGCTCTTTTCAGAGCATCAGAAGTTTCCAGCGATTTATTCAGGAGCCTGCCGCCTAACCCAACAGCTGTTGCTAGGTGGCATCTTCCCGACGAACAAACTAACTGTGCTCTACTCCAAAATCAAAAATACAGTGAAACCTCATTGTGCACCTTATTGTGGCCCCTTCAATATACAGTATATTGCATAAATATACAGTATATAATTCATAATATATTTCCTGATTTAAAATTTCCCCTATTTTACATAATTTTTTCTGGTACTCTGAAAAATGTAAAATTGGGCTTCTACTGTACTTCCTGTAATTAAAGCTACAGTATGCACCCATGAATGAATAGGGCAAGTTCTGAATATGCTTTTGCCTGTTTTAATTAAAAAATATCTATGGTTTCTGTTATTTCTGGTAGTAAAGAATATGAAGTCAGCTTCTCTTTGGCACTTCCTGTAACTTCTGGTGCCAGAGAACTTAAAAGGAGCTGCTAAAACTAATTACCAGTCCACTTAGTGTAAAGGTAGTGTAAAGATGTTACCTGGGCACGGGGATGCCTGCCACTTGCTGTGCTCCCTCCTGATCTGAATTGTACTTCGCTGGCATTTCGTCGGTTCTTGGCTTTATCCTGTGCCTTGAGCCTGAAGGCATAGCGCTGGCACAAAATTCAAATATTTAAAGGTGCAGGCGCCATTTGTACCTTGCCCAACGTAAAGGTCTATTGGTAGTTCCTGGGTATGATTTCATAACTCTTTTATGAGTAGTGCACATTGTAGAAGGGGTGGTTCATCTTTGAGTTAACTTTTAGTATGATGTAGAGCAGGGCTGTCCAACTGGCAGCCCGTGGGCCACATGCGGCCCGCAACCCCCCCCCCTCATGTGGCCCTCCACATCAAAGTGTTTCTGCTGTGTCTGTTTACCATATGTAAACTTTAAAAGGTATCACTACAGATTAACTGGCCCTTGCATTGTCTAAACCTCAAATTCAGACTAATCCCCTGCATTGTTCACACCTGTGATACCCCTGCATGGTTCACACTTGTGACACCTCTATTGTTCACTTCCCTAATGCCCTGTACTGCTCACACCTGAGACCGACTGAAACTGCCCATATTGTTCTCCTGTTCACACTTTATTCAAAATGCTAATGGGGCACCAGCACTGTGCCACTGTATGTAGCACATATTAGACTGGTCCTGATTCCTGTCTCCTGCTCTGTTCTGCCTTCCATATGCTCCCTGTGTGTGTCATACTTTGGTATTTGTTTTGGGGGTTTGTTAGCATTTGAAAATTATTGTTAGTGGCCCCTAAGGTGTTTAATCATATGCTGGGGTACTGTATTATACACAGGGGAGGAGGAGGCATATGGATTTATGGGTATGTCTTAATATGACTTACCTTTTTTCACATATGAGTGACATCCTTGCCAGAGCAGGCACAAGGTAGTTTGGCACCCTAGGCAAGAGCTTCACTCAGTGCCCCCTGTCCTGCATTACCATTTCCCTCCTTACCATGATGTTTTTTAAATAAAGAGTATGAAAATTCTCACCACCGCACTCCTGTATATTCACTCCTCTGCTTCCAGTGGTGCTGGGTCTCCGTGGACCCGGCAAGGTCCCTTATAGAAGAATATAGAAAAATACGGATCCACACACACTTTATCTTCAAGCAGATGGGGGTTAACCCAAGTTTATTGTGCCACCACTAAGATCAACGTTTCGGGGGGGTTTACCCACCCTTCATCACGTGATGAAGGGTGAGTAAACCCCCCCGAAACGTTGATCTTAGTGGTGGCACAATAAACTTGGGTTAACCCCCATCTGCTTGAAGATAAAGTGTGTGCGGATCCGTATTTTTCTATATTCTTTTAAATAAAGAGAGCATGAAAATGAACAACATTTTTTCATTTATATTACTGCCCCCTGTACCTGCAAGCAAGCTCAGCAGCCATCCATCATACAGCCCTCCTGCAGCCATCATATTGCCCCCAATCTTTACCTGTGTCAGCAGCAGCCAAAAATAAATCTGATCACATTGCCCCAAAGTATTTATGTACCTGTGCCAGCGCCCAGCAGCAACAGCAAACATATGGCTCCCAAATCTGTACCTGGCTGTGCCAGCAGGAAGCTTCAAACCTGTGTCAGCAGCAGCCAAAAATAAATCTGATCACATTGCCCCAAAGTATTTATGTACCTGTGCCAGCGCCCAGCAGCAACAGCAAACATATGGCTCCCAAATCTGTACCTGGCTGTGCCAGCAGGAAGCTTCAAACTTTCACAGTAATAGAAAGAATGTCTTGAGTTCAGTGCAACTGTGCAAAGCTGAGAGCAGCGAGAGTGAGCCACACCAAGCAGGCCACCAGCTCTCTGCCTCTCTCTGTCATCACATCAGTGACATCATTAACGCATGTACGCACAGCGGTGCACTGCACAGAAGAAGCTATTACTTGCCGGCAAGAGGGAGAAGGGGAAGGAGATGGATTCCACCCAACTGGGTGACCATGATTACTGAAACATGAGCCCATCCTAAAATAATTGTGGAATGAGCTTCAAATGGTTAAACATTTACCAAAAAATATATTTAAAAGTTGCAACTTTTAAACATAAGAAAAGAAGGCAACATGGATGTTATAGAGTAAGAGATGAGGGTAATTTATGTGATTATTAAGGTGATTAAAGGGGTTGTTCACCTTCCAAACACTTTTTTCAATTCAGTTGTTTTTAGATTGTTCCCCAGAAATAAAGAATTTTTTCAATTACTTTCCATTATTTATTTTTTACGTTTTTTCCAAAATCTAAGTTTAAAGTTGAACGTCCCTGTCTCTGGTGTTTGAGTCTGGCAGCTCAGTAATTCAGGCGCAGACTCTGAACTGTTACAATTTTGCAACATTGAGTTGATACATTTCTCAGCAGCATCTCTGGAGTATTAGCAACAATTGTATCAATTCTAACAGCTGCCTGTAATGAACCCAGAGATTCTGCTCAGCAGGGACAAAGATAAGAAATGTATCAACTAAATGTATCCATTTAGAACAGTTTACAGGGTCAGCGACCCCCCCCTCCCAGAGCTGCTTCAGAAGGAGAGAAATGACACTTTACACTTCAATATTAGAAAAACCGTCACACATAGAAAATAGAAAGTCATTGGAAAAAATCGTTATTTCTGGTGATCTATCTGAAACCAACTAGTTGTTTGAAGGTGAACCACCCCTTTAAGGTACTCTACTACATTGTGTATAACATGTACATTTTACTGTCAGTAGTAGTGTTGAGCCATAATTATGCTGGCCATACATGCCAAAACTTGTTTGGTCAGTCTGAATGATTTTCCAAATTGGACACTGGGCCTGAATGTGGCCAACTTTAAAAGGGTTGTTCACTTTATAATTACTTTTTTTGTAGACAGTAGCACTCTTAAAGCACTTGCAATTAGTAATGTGGTTATCAAACAATTTAAATATTTGTGTGCTACTCTTCTAAGGCCTTGAATTTAGATCTAGTTGCTAAATCTTAATTACTGTAGCAATCAGACCACAGTGTGCAGGTTAAAATGGAGGATAAATAATTTTAGGCCCAAACAGAAAGATAAGCAATATCCAGAGTCAAAAGCTACTTATCCTGCATTTTCTCTTCTAGATGGTCACTATTAATAAGGGGACCTACTTTGTCATTCTTTACATCCCTACACTACTTATGAATATAATACAGTTTCTCTTTAAACATATTGGGGCAAATTTACTAAAAGGGTGAATCTTCCCCTCGGAAGGCTCTGCTTCGCACAACTTCGCTAACATTAATTCGCAGCAAATACGCTTATTTATCAAAATGCAAAGTTTCATCTCGGCAGACGAACGCTGGCAAAGTTTCACCAGCGAAAATTCGACAGCAAGGACAACTCTGTAAGGGACAATGTCGGACGCCACGTCCAGAAGGGCCGCCAAATCCAAAATGGCGGCGCCCAGAGGGGACCACGCGGTCGACGGACGCCAGCGCGTCGATCCGCGCGCAGTGTTGACGCGAATGCGTCAAACATGACGCGAATGCGTCAAACTTGACGCTGCGTATTGACGCTTGCGTCAAAAAACGTGCAGCGTCAGCACGCAATTGGCGCATGGCGCATGACGTCGTGATTCACGTTTTGGCGCCAAACTCTGCCTATTTTAGGACGTCTGATGCTCCACTCTGCGCCCGATTATAGGTCTTACTCCTGTTAAGTTCCTGGGTGTTATCTGCATTGATTGATTCCTGTTTACGACTCCTTGCCTGAATTCTGATTACGTCTGTCTTGCCGCCTGAACTGACTCCAGCCTGTTTCTTGACCACGTCTGATTGCCGCCTGCACCGACCTTGCTTGAACTGACAACTCTTTTGCTCAACCCCTTGTACCTCGAACCTTGGCTTCCACCACTTCCTCCTTGGTCCACACTGCAACTGCGCCTTCGGGCCTGACAGTATAATCGGGCCATGGACCCCACTGAGGAAGTGACTCCTCCTCCGGATTTCGGAAGAGCTTTCCGTGGGTTAGCTTCCTGTATGGAGTCTTACGAGAGTCAACAGGTCCATTTTGGGCAAGCCCTGGAGGCAATCTTGGACAAACTGTCTGTGAATCCCCCTGCTGCCGCTGCTGCTTCCTCTCCTGTGGTCGTTGCTGCTCCTGCTCAGGGTACTGGACCCAAGGTGCCGGCTCCTCCTCTCTACCATGGTGATCCGCAGGCATGCCGAGGATTTGTAAACCAGTGCCAGATCCAGTTCGAGCTCCAGCCTACTCAGTATCCATCCGAGAGGGCAAAAGTGGGGTACGTTATTACCCGCCTGCAAGGAAAAGCTCTGGAGTGGGCATCTCCCTTATGGGAAAAGAATTCACCGCTCACTTACGATATAGACCTCTTCCTGCATTCCTTCCGCAAAGTCTTTGACGCTCCTGGGCGGGTCACTACTGCCGCCTCTCGTCTCTTGCAGATCCGTCAAGGCAACCGCCCAGTCAGTGATTATGCCATTGACTTTCGTACTCTAGCGGCCGAGACCACTTGGAATAACGATGCATACCATGCGGTCTTTTACCAAGGACTTTCCACTCGTCTGAAGGACGATTTAGTGTCCCGTGATATTCCTGACAATTTGGAAGATCTCATTACCTTGGCCACCAAGGTGGACACTCGAATGCGGGAGCATCTGTCCGATAGAGATAAGAGCAAGAGATTCCAGCCTCTCCTAGCTCCACATTTTCAGAAGCCCATCATTCCTACTACCTCTTCTTCCGCTTCGCCCCCTGTTGAACCCATGCAGATCGGGGGGGCACGCCTGACCGAGGAAGAGAAGCTCCGCAGACGCTCTGCCGGCCTATGCCTATATTGTGGAGGCAAGGCACACTTCGCCTTTAACTGCCCGGTGAAGCAAGAGAATCTTTCTCGCCTTGGTAAGTGTGGGGAGACACACTGGGGTGGAATTGTTTCTTATCCTGAACAGACCCCTCAACGTCTTTTGCTTCCTGTACAGCTTCAAGTAAACACTAAGCAGATTTCTTCGCAAGCATTTCTGGATTCTGGGGCTGCTGGGAACTTCCTGGACCAGTCATTTGCCATTCTGCACAAGATTCCTTTGAAGTCATTGCCTACACCTCTTCGAGTATTGGCCATCGACGACAGACCTCTGTCCAATGCCTATATCTCACATGCCACTACAGAACTTTCCGTTACGGTGGGGGCACTGCATGTGGAGAGACTTTCTTTTCTTATTATTAATTGCCCCTCCACACCTGTTGTTTTGGGACTACCCTGGCTTCAACTCCATAATCCTGTCATCGACTGGTCGGAAGGCCAGATTTCTCAGTGGAGTTTGTCTTGCCAACAGAGTTGTTTACCTTCCAATGCTGTTATGAAGTTGTCCTGCTCTTCAATAAATTTTCCTTCACTTCCCCAGGCATATCTGGACTTTTGTGATGTTTTTTGTAAAAAATCCGCAGAAACCCTTCCTTCCCACCGTCCCTATGATTGCCCCATTGATCTCCTTCCTGGCACCATGCCCCCTCGTGGCCGGACTTATCCGCTGTCTCCGTCCGAGACTAAGGCCATGAGAGAATATATACAAGAAAATCTCCAGCGTGGCTTCATTCGTCCTTCTTCATCGCCTGCTGGAGCTGGGTTTTTCTTCGTTGAGAAGAAGGATGGCACTCTACGACCTTGTATTGACTACCGGGGCCTTAACAAGATTACAGCCAAGAACCGTTACCCTTTACCCCTTATTTCAGAACTCTTTGACCGACTTAAAGGGGCTAGTATCTTTACCAAGCTGGATCTCAGAGGGGCATACAATCTGATCCGAATTCGGAAGGGCGACGAATGGAAGACGGCATTTAATACTCGGGATGGACATTACGAGTATCTCGTCATGCCGTTCGGACTTTGCAACACCCCTGCAGTTTTCCAAGAGTTCGTCAATGATATTTTTAGAGATCTTTTGGGACTGTGTGTGGTTGTTTATCTTGACGACATCCTCATTTTTTCCAAGCATCTTGACGAGCATAGAGGTCATGTCCGAGAAGTCCTTTCACGTTTGAGAGAAAATTCCCTCTACGCCAAGCTGGAAAAGTGTTCTTTTGAGACCCCGAAGATTCCCTTCCTGGGTTACATTATTTCGTCTGAAGGTTTTGAAATGGATCCAGCCAAGGTTTCTGCTATCCAAGAATGGCCTTTGCCTACCAGTACTAAGGCCATCCAGAGATTTATTGGCTTTGCCAATTACTACAGGCAGTTCATCAAAGGATTCTCTTCTAGAATTTCTCCTATCTTGGCCCTTATTCGCAAGGGGGGAAGGCCTGATATTTGGACTGCTCCTGCCAAAGCAGCTTTTGAATCCCTGAAGGAATCCTTTTCTTCCGCCTCAGTCCTAAGACATCCTGATCCTCTTCTTCCATTTTTCATAGAAGTTGACGCCTCTGATGTTGGGGCAGGTGCAATTCTCTCCCAGAGGCAACTCAATGATGGGAAGCTTCATCCTTGCGCCTTTTTCTCCAAGAAATTTTCCCCGCCTGAACGGAATTATGATGTTGGCAATCGTGAACTTCTGGCAGTTAAATTGGCTCTGGAAGAATGGAGACATCTTTTGGAAGGTTCCACTGTTCCTGTGACTATTTTTACGGATCATAAGAACTTAGAATATATCCAAACCCTTAAGCGGCTGAATCCCAGACAGGCACGGTGGTCCTTGTTCTTTTCCCGCTTTAATTTTATCATCACCTTCCGACCTGGCTCCAGGAACAAAAAGGCGGATGCTTTATCCAGAAGTTTTTCTTCCGTGAATTCCACGTTTGAAGATGAAGAACCAATTGTTCCATCCGCCAAAATTATCGCTGCCTTATTTCCTCCTATGGCTTCCCAAATTCTGTCTGCTCAAGTCTCAGCACCTGCCAATACTCCCTTTGGGGTAGCCTTTGTACCCCCAGATCTTCGTCAGACTATTTTGCTTCAATCCCACAGCTCCAAGCAGGCCGGTCATCCCGGGGTTAAGAAGACGATTGATCTGCTGTCTCGGCTGGTCTGGTGGCCCTCCTTACGAAAGGATGTTAAGGACTTTGTTGCTTCCTGTTCCATTTGTGCTGCCTCCAAATCTTGTCATACCTCTCCCAAGGGATTATTGTTACCTCTTCCCATTCCCTCCCGCCCTTGGACACACTTGGCCATGGACTTCATCGTGGAACTTCCCTCCTCCCAAGGTTTTACAGTCATCTGGGTAGTGATCGACAGATTCAGTAAGATGGCTCACTTCATTCCGCTCCGTAAACTACCCTCTGCATTGGAACTGTCTAAACTGTTTATTTTACACATTTTTCGTCTGCATGGTTTTCCTCTAGAGATTGTGTCTGACAGAGGTTCACAGTTTATTTCCAAGTTCTGGAGGTCTCTTTGCAAATCCCTCAATATTTCCCTTAATTTTTCTTCTGCCTACCATCCTCAATCCAATGGAGCTTCTGAGCGGGTTAACCAAGCTCTTGAACAATTTCTAAGATGTCATGTCTCATTGTGTCAAGATGATTGGGCTGAATTGCTTCCCTGGGCCGAATTTGCTCACAATAACTCTCTTCATGCTTCATCGGACCAGTCGCCTTTCTTTTGTGTCTATGGACTTCACCCTTTGGCCTTTTCTCAAGATTTTCTTCTCTCCGATGTGCCGGCTGCTAACGATCAAGTTTCTCATATGTCCGCCATTTGGCAAACCACTAAGAAGAACTTGGAGAAGAGTTCCTCCAGCCAGAAGTTTCATGCCGATAAGAAGCGTTCTCCAACCACTCAGTATGCTCTCGGTGATAAAGTTTGGCTCTCGTCTAAGAACATTCACCTCAAGGTCCCGTCTGCTAAATTAGGCCCTAAGTTCATTGGCCCTTTCTCCATAATTGAACTAGTAAATCCTGTGGCTGTCCGTCTTCAGTTACCTCCGGAGATGAAGATTCCAAACGTTTTTCATGTGTCTCTTCTGAAACCAGCCGTGGCGGGTCACTCTTCTCCCTTTCCTGCTCCTGTATCCGTCGACGGGTACCAAGAATTTGAGGTTGAGACTGTTTTGGATTCTCGAATTTCTAGAGGTTCCCTCCAGTATCTGGTGAAATGGAAGGGGTTCGGGCCTGAAGAGTGTTCCTGGGTCAAGCATTCGGACATTCATGCTCCTCTTCTGGTTCAAAGATTTCACAGAAGATTCCCTTCTAAACCCAATCGTGGTGGTCCTGAGGCCCCCCCGTAGAGGAGGGGGTACTGTTGTTAAGGACAGAAGTATGTCCTAAGAGTATCTGACCCTTCCGAATTATATGATAAGTAAATCCAACCGGCTGGCAGAAAGAAAATGACACTGACACATCTGTGCAGTATGCAAAATGTTTCTCACTCTGTCTTTATTTCAAAGTACAAAAGGTTATAAAGGCAAATCGGAGGTTTGACACCCCCCTAAGCTTGCGGTTAAGCTATATAGCTTCAAATGGAAAATTACAAACTACTAAAGTTTAGGTTATATATCTTCAAATGGAAAGCAATAAGGTGTAAAGTCTCTTATGCGGTTTAATTCAGCAGTCGTCTTCAGGAAACAGGTGCAGAGTGGCATAACCACAAACGTATGTGACCTCCTTAGCACAAGCCTGTTTCTATGAAGAGGTTCCTCTTGGTTACGGCCTAGCGAGATATCTGGGTTATAGAGACATCTGAGCAGGAAATATGTTTTGCAAAATAGCTTATGCAAGGAAATATCTCAGACATGCATGCAGTATGGCAGTAAAATAGACTTTTTAAATGATAGCAAACAGAATAGACTGACCAGTCCACCACAATCCCCCCTAAAAACGTCTATTTTGCTGTCCTTACCTAGATAGAAGTTAGCAAGTTGCTCCAGAGGGGGTACACCCTAATGGTGGGTATGATGCTTCAGCGTGGTCTGGAGAGACCTGCACAAAATCAGTGACCAACCCTTCCAACTTAACTAACAGCACTGACCTTAAACTAAGCGAGGGAGGGGGCGGGAGTGGGTGGGGTCTGAGGAAGGAATTGGGATAGGGCAGTAGTAGGAATGTAATGGTGGAAAAGGGCACGAACGAGATCATCAGGGTCCGATCCATCATCAGTATCAGCATCGGTAGCACAGTCCTCAGTGTTCACGTAAATATTGGGTGCGGAGAGTACAAAGGTAGGAGTCAGTTCAGATGCAAGACAAAGTTTGCGAATGCAGGGAATAAAACAGCAAAGGATGAGAGCACAGATAGATAAAAGGATAAGGGAAACTATACCTATCTCAGCAAGCACTTTCTTCCAACCAGTGAGCCAGGTGAAGTACTGATCCCACGGATCAGTGACACCTGAGTTACGCTTAAGTTCCTCAGAAAGTTCCTCTAATTTTTTAATGGCTATTGTGACCGAGCCATCTGGGCCAGTGTTGTCAGGGATATAGGTGCAGCAAGTCGAAGATTTATCAAGGACTTTGCAAACCCCACCTTTCTCAGCTAACAACATATCTAGGGCTAGGCGGTTTTGAAAAGTCATATGAGAGGTAGAATTAAGTTGATCTGCTATACCCCGAAGTGCATCTTTGGTGAAATTAACAAAACGCTGTTGATTATAGTAGATATAGTTAATCCAATCTACATTCTTATTGACTGTAACAAAGAGGAAAAGGGATTCAAATCCAGCAGCAACTTGATCTCTGGCTTTGAATTCATTTGGGACTCCTCGAGGGACACCAATGGCATCAATGTATACATGTGGGTCAAGGCTGCCAAATGGAGTGACATCACGTTTTGAGATAGAATGGTGGGGAGAGGTGGGGGTTGCGGGGGCAAGGGGAGTCCATGGGATTATGTGTAGAGGAATTATGGCTGTGCTTAGGGCACACTCACCATACCAATTTGTAGGCAGAAGATTACGGATCTTCATATCGCCACATATCCAAAAAATATCACTCAACGCTTGGGTTTGGGCTTGCAGGGAGCTGGGAGATGTGGCATTCTGGTAATCTGAACAATACCCCGTTGTGAAGTTACCTAGAGGCTTAGCAGAGGAAGAATAAGGAGAAGAGAAACAGGTATAATTCCCAGGATATATAGTAATACCAGGTGGTGGAGGGGAAGTGGAAGGGAGGATGGGATAATTAAGCTTCCAAGTTTCACAGGCGGAATGATTTGTAGATTTGTTAGAGAATAGGCTGAGGAAGCAATCGAGCTCATCGGCTGGGACGTGCAGGGGGACAGAGCCGAGATGGGGTCTGGCAGCCCCACAAACAAAACAGTTGCTTTTGTTATGTTGGGCTGCCGAATAGTGAATCCATTCCAGCCAGACATTAGAGTCGCTGAACCCAGTTTCAACAGCTAGGGAGTCAGTAAAGGTAGGATTAGAGATTGCAAGCATGCCTGGCACACTGGAAGAGAATTTACGAGGACTAGATGGTTTTGGAAACACTGGAGCATTAGAGCCTTTATAGATAGACATGTCTTGCAATTTAAATCGTATGAGAAAATTAGGAATGTTGTGCCAGTATAGACCAAAAACATAAAGATCTGAGTCTATCGGACTGGGGTCTGTAATAGAGAGAGTGAATTGGGAACTACCTGGACCAGGACGTAAGGTCATGCGGGTGAGAAGGGAGCGTTTATTTGCACATTTGCGTTTTGCGCTTTCTGGGTAATAGCCCCAATTGGAGTCCCCAGAATTCCAACCAACAGAACCCCAGTAATAACAGTCCCGCCCATAGTAGGTGTCGGTAACACAAATGTAGCCAATTGAGGTACGAATGAGGCTGGGGGTCAGACTAGGTGTGTAAAAATTCCCAAATTGATTCCCGAGGCTAAGTGGGGAGAAAGTGAAAGTGGCCACTCTAGTATTTGAGGAATTGAACCAAAAAGTACTGTCACCAGACCCGTCTTTAGTTATGGCCACTTGGCCGGGTGAGCTGTTGTGAATGACCAATTGTCCCCCCCCTCCACAGATGATGAAAAGGATATATAGGAACTTCATGATGATGCAGGTGAGATGGAGTCTGGAGCGGAATCAGAATCAGAATCACAACTTTCTGCCCCACCACCCAAGACATTGAGTCGACCTGGCACCCAAGAAATTGTTGTTTCTACAAACAACAAAAAAACAGTTGCCATCAAGTCTTCTTCATTGACTCCAGCATCTTCCTTGTCCCACCTTAAATCTAAGCAGCAAGTTCCCAGTAAAACTGTATCATCTGGGACACATAGAGCCAAAAAAGTAGGCAGTACAACTAATTCTATGTCAACAGAAGAAGAGTCTCAACCCACATCCTCACACACACATTCCATAGGCCAAAAGAAAACAGAAAGGACAGACCAGTCATTTCAGAATTTGGACTCTGAAATGCCGGATGTAAACCAGAAGAAACCTGTATCTTCTGAAGAAAACACAAGCCCACATTCCATATCTGCTTTGAAACATGAGGTGAAGGCATCATGCAGCATAAAGATTCCAGAACAAGAAGTCGGCAAGTTCAGTCAGCCAGTCATTATCTGTGATATAAGTGAGCTTCCCCAAACTGGGACAGAGGGCAAAACTAATCAAAAGGGTGTGGACATCCCCAGTGACAGTGAAGAAAATGAATTCAGGTCTCAGCCTTTGGAAAGCCAGGAGGATAGCTCCAGCTTGCTAAGCCAGGATGCAATAGATGATACTTCTAACACAGCTATCAATCCTGATTGTGATAGTGAAGGCAAAGAGAGCCAGACTAGTGACTCTGATTCTGATGGGCCCATCCTGTACACAGATGATGACGATGACGATGATGACAGCTCTGAGAGAAAGGGAAGAGGAAAGAAAGTCTGTCCCTGTGCGGAAATCGAGCAGGCTGGAAGACTTGATTATCTAGAAAAAGCGGGACAGGGAATTAATACAAAGAGTCACAAATAACATGTCATATTAAAATCTTCGTTCAAACCCTTAGGATGCCTAGATTGAAGCAGCCATATCCAATAGCATTCACGCTGCAAGAGACGCTTTTTGATATCAAAACCTTGTTTCTGTGTTACCTTTTCTAATATTTGCCAACGCAGCTGTGAAACTCTATGTCCATGAATAAAAAAATGTTTTGCCAAAAAAAAAAAAAAAAAAAAAACTAATCCTGTCTATTTCTTCAGCTTCACACCAGTCTAAACCAGCTGCTGAATGACTGTCACACACCACAGGGTTTTGTCCGGTGGAGAGTACTCTGTTTCTTATATCAATCAGTCTATGTCCCAGATCGTACGGACTCACAGGGAAATGGACGTTGAGGCGATATACTATAAAGCCCGTAAAACCTGGGAGGATTGGTCCTAAACCTAACACGGCAGCAGGATACCCCCCTGGTGTGATTTTGAACAACCTCCACCCTAATTTGGTAATTGTAAACAGTAAACCACACACACAATTAGGACATGACATGGGACCTCCTGTCTATATAACAATTACAGATATTCAACACACAAAAGACACTGTTAACCTCGATACTGGTGGATATCGTGACTGTCTGCAGACCAGGTCAACAGGGAACCTTATTCCCACGTCTGGGAGATATTACCAATACGCTCCTCGGGATCGGTCAACTACTGAACAATGTTGCCGATGGAGAGACACACTAGGAGCCGACTGACACGGCCGGTGCGCTGAAACTGATACCGCCACTCCTCGGGATCGGCCGACCACTACCGACTCAAACGGTCAGTGTCGCCGATGGGGAGTCACATTAGGGGCCGACTGGCACGGCCGGAGTGCTGCTGGACGGTACCAATCCCACGACTATTAGTTGTTTCCTGTTACCAGATCCCTTTTTAATTACCTATGTCCCCATCCACCAGTAGGGAGTCAATGGACAACAAAACATAAACCGGGCACAGATACTCTTATACAGGTCGGGTAAATGACACCAGGCAAGATATTACCTGTCTTTGCTGGCTACTAAAAGTCGATATTGACAACAAACACCATCAGCAGTAGGTATAGGGATGACACAGGCAAGAAACTAATAACATAGGTCTTACCTGTGTCCCGGAGGTGATCAGTCTCCGTCCTTTCCTCTACTGGGCGTCTGTCGTCCGTGGCATCGGCTAGTGGTCAGCCAGAACCTGGTGCCCCACGTTGGGCGCCAATTGTGATGGACAGAAGTATGTTTTGTGATGCCCTTGGTTGTTTTTCTCTGGGGTGGATCATCTTTTTTCTGGCTTGGACTGTGAGTTGTACTTTTGGAAGATGTAGCTGTTTTTTTAGCTTTGAGCTGTGCTGCTCCAGTTGTTTTATTTTGCTCAGTGCTACGGTAAGTTGTTCGATTGGTTGGCTTAGGAAGAACTGCCGGTGGCTGTTTATTAGGTACTGCTACAGTATGTTTTGCAGCTGAATCAACTTTCTTATGACTGCCAGTAGCTGCTACAGTTTTAGGAGGAATGTTAGGTTTTTTTTGTTTAAGCTGAGATGGAGCAGTGGTTGGCAGCATCTCTGGGCAGTTGTTAGGTCTCTCTGTAGGATCTTCCACTTTTTCTTCTAAAGAATGCGATTTCAATGCTACTGTCCCATTTTCAGCTGCTGGACTTTTTTCTCTAGGGGGTTCCTCACTGATTGGCACAGTGTGACCATTGGACTCTCCCACATTATCAGGAACATCGCTATCTTGATCTGGTATCTCCCTTAGGACTCCTCTTCGTATTAACTCTTCTCGACTCTGTCTCATAGATATCTTCCTTTCTAATACTGCTGAAGTCTCAATGAACTTCTCACTAGCCTTCTTCTTTCTCCATTTCCATGGCTTAAAGATTTTACCTATAGAAGAAAGTCTTCCTTTCCTTTTTAGAGGGGGTGTCTGGTTGCCTGAGTTTTGTGTATCACAATTTGTAAAAGTAGCTTTATCCAACCCATCAACTGATCCTGCAACATTCATACTCAGCAACCGGACTCGGTTGAATGAAGAAGTGTCACTTTTAGATCGAAACCTGAATAGGGGCTCCTGGAAGGAAATAGGTTGAGAATGGCCAGGAGAATACATTTCAGGTCCCAAGTGGAATTTGAACAATAAGATTGCTGATTTTTCAGAAAAGTACACTATTTTGTTGTCTTAAGTCATCTGTAACAAAAACCAAAATAGTGTACTTTTCTGAAAAATCAGCAATCTTATTGTTCAAATTCCACTTGGGACCGGAAATGTATTCTCCTGGCCATTCTCAACCTATTTCCTTCCAGGAGCCCCTATTCAGGTTTCGATCTAAAAGTGACACTTCTTCATTCAACCGAGTCCGGTTGCTGAGTATGAATGTTGCAGGATCAGTTGATGGGTTGGATAAAGCTACTTTTACAAATTGTGATACACAAAACTCAGGCAACCAGACACCCCCTCTAAAAAGGAAAGGAAGACTTTCTTCTATAGGTAAAATCTTTAAGCCATGGAAATGGAGAAAGAAGAAGGCTAGTGAGAAGTTCATTGAGACTTCAGCAGTATTAGAAAGGAAGATATCTATGAGACAGAGTCGAGAAGAGTTAATACGAAGAGGAGTCCTAAGGGAGATACCAGATCAAGATAGCGATGTTCCTGATAATGTGGGAGAGTCCAATGGTCACACTGTGCCAATCAGTGAGGAACCCCCTAGAGAAAAAAGTCCAGCAGCTGAAAATGGGACAGTAGCATTGAAATCGCATTCTTTAGAAGAAAAAGTGGAAGATCCTACAGAGAGACCTAACAACTGCCCAGAGATGCTGCCAACCACTGCTCCATCTCAGCTTAAACAAAAAAAACCTAACATTCCTCCTAAAACTGTAGCAGCTACTGGCAGTCATAAGAAAGTTGATTCAGCTGCAAAACATACTGTAGCAGTACCTAATAAACAGCCACCGGCAGTTCTTCCTAAGCCAACCAATCGAACAACTTACCGTAGCACTGAGCAAAATAAAACAACTGGAGCAGCACAGCTCAAAGCTAAAAAAACAGCTACATCTTCCAAAAGTACAACTCACAGTCCAAGCCAGAAAAAAGATGATCCACCCCAGAGAAAAACAACCAAGGGCATCACAAAACATACTTCTGTCCATCACAATTGGTGCCCCACGTTGGGCGCCAAAAATGTTAAGGACAGAAGTATGTCCTAAGAGTATCTGACCCTTCCGAATTATATGATAAGTAAATCCAACCGGCTGGCAGAAAGAAAATGACACTGACACATCTGTGCAGTATGCAAAATGTTTCTCACTCTGTCTTTATTTCAAAGTACAAAAGGTTATAAAGGCAAATCGGAGGTTTGACACCCCCCTAAGCTTGCGGTTAAGCTATATAGCTTCAAATGGAAAATTACAAACTACTAAAGTTTAGGTTATATATCTTCAAATGGAAAGCAATAAGGTGTAAAGTCTCTTATGCGGTTTAATTCAGCAGTCGTCTTCAGGAAACAGGTGCAGAGTGGCATAACCACAAACGTATGTGACCTCCTTAGCACAAGCCTGTTTCTATGAAGAGGTTCCTCTTGGTTACGGCCTAGCGAGATATCTGGGTTATAGAGACATCTGAGCAGGAAATATGTTTTGCAAAATAGCTTATGCAAGGAAATATCTCAGACATGCATGCAGTATGGCAGTAAAATAGACTTTTTAAATGATAGCAAACAGAATAGACTGACCAGTCCACCACACTGTAAGGGACAATGTCGGACGCCACGTCCAGAAGGGCCGCCAAATCCAAAATGGCGGCGCCCAGAGGGGACCACGCGGTCGACGGACGCCAGCGCGTCGATCCGCGCGCAGTGTTGACGCGAATGCGTCAAACATGACGCGAATGCGTCAAACTTGACGCTGCGTATTGACGCTTGCGTCAAAAAACGTGCAGCGTCAGCACGCAATTGGCGCATGGCGCATGACGTCGTGATTCACGTTTTGGCGCCAAACTCTGCCTATTTTAGGACGTCTGATGCTCCACTCTGCGCCCGATTATAGGTCTTACTCCTGTTAAGTTCCTGGGTGTTATCTGCATTGATTGATTCCTGTTTACGACTCCTTGCCTGAATTCTGATTACGTCTGTCTTGCCGCCTGAACTGACTCCAGCCTGTTTCTTGACCACGTCTGATTGCCGCCTGCACCGACCTTGCTTGAACTGACAACTCTTTTGCTCAACCCCTTGTACCTCGAACCTTGGCTTCCACCACTTCCTCCTTGGTCCACACTGCAACTGCGCCTTCGGGCCTGACAAACTCTAAGCGAATGTTCGCTATTGTAACTTTCTTCCTTCCGATACGTCATTAACATATTTGCGCTTATGTTAATCTAATATGGCGGGTACACATAGGTTATTTATGTCGTTATTATTGATTGTTGGTGAAATAGCTTGAAGTGGCCACTTATTTTTAAAGATTTCCAAGGAATCAAAATAAACACAAAAGAGATCCTCTATTGTATTAAACATGAGCCCATCCTAAAATAATTGTGGAATGAGCTTCACATGGTTAAACATTTACCAAAAAATATATTTAAAAGTTACAACTTTTAAACATAAGCCCACATTAAAATATGAAAAAAACACCAGCGTTCTGTTTTATTACAACTTTTCGGCATACAGGATATGATGTCACTGACATAAGATTGTTGAGGATGTAGCTTCATTTTATCAATTCGGCAAGTATAACCTGGTGAAGCAGTATTGATTGTTCATCTGAGTGGAAATTCGCCTGGTGAAAGGGAGCGAAACATAGTTAGCGCTGGGCTCTTTCGCTATAGCATTGTCCTCTATGCTGGTCAGTATGCGATGTCCCTGCAAATTGTCATTTTGTTAGATTTTCGCTTGCTACGACCACTTCACCCTTGCGTAAATCTGCCCCATTGTACCTTCACTCAAACAGAGCCAATGTTACTAAGAAAAAAAATTTACAGATGAAAAAAAATTTTTTTGGAAAAACAATGCTCTTTAAGAGAGAGCAATTTGGAAATGTTTCCCATACTATTTTTTTTTTACCGCTCAGTGCATGTACCCATGAGAATAATATTGCTTGTGCTTAGGAGTGATCCCAGTTTCCTAGCAACATGCAGTTTTGCTGAGATATTCTTCCTTTAAAAACACATGAACTGATTTGCATGCGATTGTCCAGAAACCTTTGTTCTTTGATTCTGTTTCAGACTTTGTCTGCTCGAAGGCATTAAAGAAAATTGAAAAGCTTCACATAGATTTGACTTACGCAGCATTTCACGCTTGGAATGTAATTCTTAGAAATAAGGGGAATTATCTGATCCCCTTAGGGCCCATATGTTACACACCAATCCTGCTGCGATATATTGTTTTTACTCCAGTGTACCTGATATAATTTGTTTAATATAGATATATTTTCCTAAGGCTTCTTATCCAACTAGCATTTATAAGTTTGGACATGGGCGATCATTTTTTTCTAGGTCATCATCACACTCTAAACTCTAAAGAGTAACTCTAAGGTCATACAAAAACTGTGGCTTTCTATGTCTGGTACTGGCATGCTTATTTTACTGTTTACTGTTTATCCATATACTAGTTAGCAGTATCAGTAACTCAGTAAGACACATAGTAACATAGTAAGTTAGGTTGAAAAACGACACAATTTCCTTGCATTAGTTGCATGTTGCGTCCAAAATGCCCTCATTGTACTGCTCTATGATTGCGCTCAGCACCCCTCAGTCCTTTCTGCCTTCAGCTCCGAATTGAGTTCTGCTGAAACAGGGGAACACTGGAGCTACCACCACCTACAGACCAGGAAGTAGGTCCAGGGTTTCCCCTGTGTCCTGTGTCAATCTCCACAGTTCAGTTGCGCTGAAAGAACAGAGTGAGTTTATAGAGAAATTATGCTAATGAACACTGGATTTGACACCAGGCAGACTTTAAATATTTTCTGGGCAATTGTTCCCATTTTAAGATGAAGCGCATGTGCAGTTGCATTAAGTTTGACTAATATGACACAGTTTCGATAGACATAGTGCAATTGCACCAAGCTCCTCAACTGCAATGACTCTAGAATTGTGGGAATTGTGAGAAAAAACAAAAATTGGACATACGTGTTTTCGGGGATTATTTTTTAAGCTAAAAACTCCAAAAAAATAGTCTTTTACTATAAAATCTGAATTTTTAGTGGAAAAAACAACCTCAAATTTTTCAAGATTTATTATACCCAGAGGGTGCAAAAAGTCTGAAAATACTCCATCTTCAACAAGTTGAGGTTCTGTAGAAGTCAATGACAAAGTCTTATTTTCAATTTGAAGATATTACTGTATGTGATGGGTTTCATATGATAATCCGAACATTATGGGCTTTTTCACAAAAAATTTGGACTTGTTGGGCGTCAGTAAAAAAAAAAAATGGATTTTTTTCGAGACAGGCCAAAAAAGTTGTGGTTTTCGTGCGACAAGCCGAAAAAGTTTTTGACGATCTGATTTTTTTGGTTTTTTTCTGATCGGTGGCTATGGGCAACATCTCCAGAAATCTCTCCAGATATGTATCTCCAATGTTAGTAAACATGCCCCTCATTACTAGTGCAAATAACTATGTCAAGGCTAGGTCTTTTATCATATATGGAATATTGCAATATTAGATCAAAGAAACATAGATATAGGGATACTTATATAATCAGTATATACACTACATACATGCACTCGAGAGTCGGACTGGGCCGTTGGGGCACCGGGAAAAAACCTGTTGGGCGCCCAGTTCTTGTGGGCCCAGACCAGATCCCTGCCAAATCTTCTGCTGCCTGCTAAATCTTCCTGCCGTGACCTCCCTTTATTGGGCAGGTCGCGGCAAATATAAAGTGTGCATGTGCGCAGTGTGGTGGGGGGGGCAGCTCGGCGGGGAACCCGCAGTCCAATCTTGCATGCACCTTTTCCTGAATTATTAGTGTTCTTTTCCTTCATTTCCAGTCTGAAAGTAAAAGTGTTAGCTGGTTGTCTGGGTCACTGACCCAAATAACTAAAAACCAGGTTAACTGTGAGGGTTCAAACGTATAGTTAGTTATATTTTAAATTGCTTAGCTTTCTTTTCTCAATCTCTTGTACTGAGCTTCCTTTCTTAATTTTTATTCTGCTGCCTGGTTGTATCGCTGTTAGAGTAGACAGAGAAGAACAATTTCTAAAGAGAATATGGCTGTCTGAGATTAACAGATATGGGTGGATTCTGGTATTGTTATAAAAACATTGTGATATCCTTTTAAGTCCTAACACAAGCTTATAAAGAACACCAGATCACCTACAGATATTTATTGATATTGTACTGTGAGGATGGGGATTTAGTTCAATCATGTAATTGCAGGTAAAGTGGTTGTACCGTGTAATGTGGTGTACTTAATACAGTGCATTAAATGCATAACAGGGGGACTGTATATAGGAGAGCCAGGCAAAGTCTGAGAAAAGAAATACACACCACAAATTCACTGTAACCAATTAAAAATTGGACACACCAATAGGAAATCCATTTAAATGGCCCTCGTGACTTCATAAGGGCAATTTTAAAACAGATAATGAAAGAAAATGTGTGGGTGTACAAATGAATGGAAACTTTCAAATCTCTGAAGAAGGGACTAAACCTAGGTGTCAAGGATTAGGTAAGGGGCGCTGTGGAGACTGATGGGGAAAGGGCGAGTCCATAAGGCAGGAGCTGTAAAGGGAACACGTAAAGGGAAGGGAACAGGTTCATGAGGGCGAGTAGTCAGACTGGATCAGGTGCACAGCAGAACAGGATGGAGAGGGCGAAGATCAGGACTGGATTAGGCAGGATGAAGAGGGTGATGACTCAGGACAGGAAAAGACTGAATGGAGCAGTAGTGGAACAGGAACAGACTGGATGGGACAGGACAGTGCGGGCGTAAATCAGATCAAACTGGGGATAGAGTGCAGAAGGAGACTAGCGCAGGATAGCAGGAGAGGACTGGAGAGCAGGATAGCAGGAGAGGACGATAGCAGGAGAGGACTGGAGAGCAGGATAGCAAGAGAGGACTGGAAAAGGCAGGGCAAGATGCAGAGCGATATGAGGGGGTACAAGGTACAAGGCAGGTCAGGAAGCAAGAATCAGGAACTGGCGAGGCAAGGTCAGTACAAGACGAAGTCAAATTATAGAAAATAGGAACAACATTTCATAAATACAGTACCATAACATCAGACAGTTTTTGCATGTATATAATTTTAATTCAGACATAATGTGCATAAAGGTAGCATATGTTATTGGTGCATACATAGCAACTTTTTCAATAAGTACACTACACACTGGTGCAAACTATAAAATGTGCAATTTGTTTGCCAATGTTGGATAGGTCAGTAGATACTCTGCAACAAGAAAAAGTAAATAATTAGTAAGATAATTGTCTCTGGTTATTTGCCAATAAATCAGTACTGAAATCACATGTCACTTTTTGAACTACATTGATTGTATACTTAGCATAGGGACTATAATGAAGTGTGGACAATTGCAAATTGATTTAAAGGAATAGTTTAGTGTGAAAATAAAAACTGTGTAAATAGATATGCTGTGCAAAATAAAAAATGTTTCTAATATAGTTAGTTAGGCAAAAATGTAATATATAAAGGCTGGAGTGAACAGATGTCCAATAAAACAGCCATAATCCAACTTCCTGCTTTTCAGCTCTATAACTCTGAGTTAGTCAGCGACTTGAAGGGGGGCCACATGGTACATTTCTGTTCAGTGAGTTTGCAATTGATCCTCAGCATTCAGATCAGATTCAAAAGCAACAGATATGACCCATGTGCCCCCCCCCCTCAAGTCTCTGATTGGTCACTGCCTGGTAACCAGGGTAACCAGTCAGTGTAAACCAAGAGAGCTGAAAAGCAGGAAGTAGTGTTCTGACTGACATGTTATACATCAAATCACTCCAGCCTTTATACATTACATTTTTGGCTAACTATATTAGAAACATTTTTTATTTTGCACAGCCTATCTAATAAAGCACTTTTTTAATTTATGGCTTTCGGGTAAGGCAATGGGGGAATGTGATATGTTTGCTTCTGGTCACTTTTGGTCACCTGTTCATACAAGCACATTAAAAACAAATCAGCAGTCCACTGAGAAGTCTCTGTATAATGAGCTGTTCCTTATCTCATAACCTAACAGGCTGCAGCTGGGGGAATGTAGGCTTTTCTTTTTACAAGCTTTCAGTTGATTGGTGATCAGTTTTGACTGTGCTTTAAAGTTCAGATTTTGTTAAATGTTACACAAGGTCCCCTTGCACTAGTGTGGAGCTCTCAGGGGAAGAGACCTAGGCAGGCTAGTAGTTGTCTCCAGCAAACTTTGAAAATCTGGGATATTTCCAACAAGAAATTACATTTGGGTTCCCCCTTTTTCCCGCAGCTCCCATATTTGGTAATCCTCAATTTACCCCGGGCCTCCAGGTTTCACAATTTAAGTGGTGGTTGGACCAGGGAATTTGGGCTGTAGGTCAACTGTAGGTCACCATTAGGCCCACTTTCCCCTCAGCAGGTTACAGATAAGCTTTCTATTCCACCTAGTGAAAGATTTTGGTTGCAACAAATCCTTCATTTTATACCTTCCCAATGGAGTCATGTGAAAAACAAGGATGTTCCCATGACCTTTTTTGAAAGATGGTGTATTCACTCCCCCAGATTACGCAAATCAGTGTCATGTCTATATAACAGGTTCTTTGAATCTCTCCAGCCTCTGGAGCTACCCTATATATTGGCTTGGCATAGAGACCTCTCTAGGGAATTATCTCCCGAGCAGTGGGAGCATGTCTGGTCCACAACTAAGAGGTCTTCTAATAACATCTCCTTACAGGAGGCCAATTATAAGGAACTCTTTAGGTGGTACTTGGTGCCAGCACGTATAGCGAAATTTTCCCCTACTACGGATCCCGGGTGCTTTAGAGGCTGTAGGGAAATAGGCATGATGTTTCATACATGGTGGACCTGTTCGGGGGCTCGGAGAGTTTGGATCTGGGTTTTTAACATGATTTATTCTGTTTTTGAGGTTTCCTTGCAGAGACCCGGCGATAGCCCTGCTTAACATTAAACCTCAAGAGCTCACCAATACCCAGTTTCGCCTGTTCTCCTTTATAATGTTGGCTGCTAAGAGGACCTTAGCGGGAGCCTGGAAACAGAAGCAAATTCCTATTAACCCAGTTAAGTCTAGAGTTGACTGGAGTATGTCCCAGGAAAAAATGACCAGCATTCTATAAGATACCCATCAGACGTTTTTGTTAACCTGGAGCCCATGGATTGAGTACAGATATGGGTCTGGAGCTCCCAATATCCTTTTTTCTCTAAAGCTCTATTAGGGTTTATTTGGTCTCAGTGCAGGAGAGGTATATTATTTTATTACTTTACTTTAATGTTTTACTTTTTGTTTTGCTTTTCATTAAAAGGTGCTTTTGCACTCAATATGTTCATTTACGGAAGTACGAACTTTGGTTCACACAACAAATGTACGTTAACATATGATATATGTCTTATTGCTTATTATATGTACATGTTGGCATGTAGATTTGTGCTGTTTGATAGCAATAACTGTCTGTACACAAATGTTGTGATAATAAAAATGTATTGAAATAAAAAAAAAATGTTACACAAGGCAAAAAAGCATGTTCAATTCAAGTCCTTTTCTTTGAACTAATATTGAAGAAGGGGGTATACAGCTCCTTTAATGTTTTAGGCACTTCAGTTAGCTTTATGTGACTCAAATACAAAACACAAAAAGGAAGGGACAGTGGGCATACTTTACCAGCATAAAGAGTTAAAATAACTGTACCCCTTTATTTTATGAAACAATTGCTTCATGTTTTGTGAACACTTTTTTAAGTCATATAATATAATGTACGTAAGAAACAAATGGAATATGCAGTAAAACAGTGCTGTTCAACTGGCGTCCTGTAAACCCCCCCCCCCCGTTTGTGTGCCCCCCCCACATGAAAGTCTGTCTGCTGTGTCTGCTTACCATGTGTAAACTTTAAAATATATCACTACAGAGATTAACTGCCCCTGCATTGTTCAAGTTAAAACTATAAATCCTGCATTGTTCACACCTGTAACACCTCTATTGTTCACACCCTAAAACCCTGTACTCTTCACACTTCACACTGCCTGCCCTATGCTCATTGTGTGTACCATACTCTGCCTGACCTATGCTCATTGTGTGTACCATACTCTGCCTGACCTATGCTCCTAGGGTGAACCATACTCTGCCTGCCCTATGCTCAGTGGGTGTACCATACTCTATCTTCCCTATGCTCCCTGTGTGTGACATACTGTAATGGAAATGGAAGTTACTACTCACAGTCAAGATGGCGACGGCGTCCAAGATGGCGACTCCTTGCCCTTCCATGTGGCTCCTGCTGGTCGCAGCACTATGACGCCAGCGTCTTCCCGCCTGCCGATTGGTCGCCGGCGACGGAATGGTCGCCAGCGTCAGAACGTGCGCCATTGTATAGATGCCAGCACCAGGACGCCAGCGTCAGCGTCATGATGCCATTGCGCCCAAACTTTGGCGCCAATCCTGGCCTATATAAAGCCTTTTGGACACTGCAGACATTGCCCAAGTATAGGTTTAACTTCGTGTATTCCTGGGTGTGTTATTATTGATTGATTCCTGTGTACCAACCTTGCCTGTTATTTCGGATTGACCCTTCGCTGCCTGGATTGAACTTTTGCCTGGACTTTGACTAGTCTCTTGCCTCACCCTTCTGATACCACAAACTTTGGTCACTATCTGCCTCCTCCTTGGTCCGCACTCCAACTGTGCCTTCAGGCCCTTACATTTTACTTGGGCCATGGACCCTTCTGAGGAGGCCTCAGCCCAGCCTGACTTTGGAAGAGCTTTCCGTGGAATAGCCTCATGCATGGAGGCCTATGAAGCTCGGCAGACTCACTTTGGCCAAGCTCTTGAAGCTATCTTGGAAAAATTGTCTGCCCTCACACCTACAGTCCAGGTTCCTGCCTCTGCTTCGGCCACTATTCCTGTGGCGCCGGTTCATGTTTCCGAGCCTCGTATTCCGGCACCTCCACTCTTCAGTGGTGATTCTGTGGCTTGTAGAGGGTTCATTAACCAATGTGAGATCCAGTTCACGCTGCTTCCCCATCAGTATGTCTCGGAACGAGCCAAGGTGGGGTACATCATTACTCGTCTGACTGGTAAAGTCTTGGAATGGGCATCACCTCTGTGGGAGAAAGAGGATCCCTTAATCGATGACTCCAAGGCCTTTATCCGAGATCTGCGCACTGTGTTTGATGCTCCCGGCGGGCAGCGTCCTCCTCTTCACGCCTGTTCCAGATTCGTCAGGGAACGCGTTCAGTGCCTGAATACACAATTGAATTCCGCACATTGGTTGCCGAGACTGGCTGGAACAATAACAGCTACCATGCCGCTTTCTACAACGGGCTCTCTATGCGCCTTAAGGATGATCTGGTCTCCCGTGAGTTGCCTACACGCTGGGAGGATCTTATTGCCCTGGCAGTCAAGGTGGATACTCGACAAAGAGAGCACCAAGCTGTTAAAGAACGAGTAAGGAAGTTTCAACCCACCCTGGCTCCTCGCTTCCAGAGACCTTTTCTCCCCAGCACTGCTGCATCTTCTTCCTCGGCTCCTGTTTCTTCTCCCACTCCCACTGAAGAGCCTATGCAGATTGGTCGTGCTCGTCTTTCCGAACAGGAAAGATTGCGGAGAAGGGCTGCAGGACTTTGCTTATATTGTGGGGGCAAATCCCACTTTGCCCATGAGTGCCCTGTGAAGTCGGGAAACGCCAACGCCTAGGTAAGTTTGTGGAAACTTACCTGGGCGGAATTGATCATCTTCCCCAATCCTCTGCTCATCGTTTTCTTCTTCCGGTACAGATCCAGCTTGCATCCAAGACCATTTCTACTCAAGCCTTCCTTGACCCTGGCGCAGCTGGAAACTTCTTGGACAAAGCATTTGCGGAATGTCATTCCATTCCTCTACAAACCTTGGCTGTACCACTCCGAGTCCTAGCCATTGATGACCGGCCACTTTCTTCTGCCTTCATCTTCAAATCATCACAAGAATTATCTTTCAAAGTGGGCACCTTGCATACTGAAAGACTTTCGTTTCTGCTGATTGATTGCCCATCAACTCCAGTAGTCCTAGGACTTCCTTGGTTGCGCACCCATAATCCTGTCATTGACTGGTCCGCAACTCAAATTTGTCGCTGGAGTTTCTTTTGTCAACAGAACTGTCTTCCGGCTCGGCCCCTCGTCGAGATATCTTCCATTGTTCCTAATCCCTCCATACCTCCTGCTTACCAAGACTTCTCTGATGTCTTCAACAAAAAATCTGCAGAAACTCTTCCTCCTCATCGGTCTTACGACTGCCCTGTCGAACTTCTTCCTGGCACTATGCCTCCTCGAGGACGTACTTATCCGCTCTCTCCATCTGAAACTGCAGCGATGAAAGAGTACATCCAAGAAAATCTCCTAAGAGGCTTCATTCGTCCTTCTTCTTCTCCTGCTGGTGCAGGGTTCTTCTTTGTTGAAAAGAAGGATGGCAGTCTACGACCTTGCATCAGCTACCGTGGCTTGAACAAAATCACTGTAAAAAACCGCTACCCCTCTACCTCTCATATCCGAGTTATTTGATCAGCTCAAGGGTGCCAGCATTTTCACCAAGCTAGATCTTCGTGGGGCCTATAACCTCATCCGGATCAGAGAGGGTGATGAATGGAAGACCACATTTAATACTCGTGATGGGCACTACGAGTATCTCGTGATGCCTTTTGGACTTTGTAACGCTCCTGCAGTTTTTCAAGAGCTAGTTAACGACATCTTCCGGGACTTGTTAGGTCAAAGTGTAGTCGTTTACTTGGACGATATTCGAATTTTTTCCTCAAATCTCATTGAACATCGGATCCAAGTGCGGGAGGTCTTATCTCGACTGAGGAAGAATAATCTTTTTGCCAAACTTGAAAAATGCTCCTTTGAAGTTTCTTCTATACCCTTTCTGGGGTACATTATTTCCCAACAAGGCTTCAAGATGGACCCAGCAAAAGTTTCGGCGATCCAAGATTGGCCCCTCCCCACCAGCACCAAAGCTATCCAGAGGTTTATTGGTTTCGCCAATTATTACAGACAATTCATCAAAGGCTTCTCGTCCAAGATCTCTCCAACCCTGTCCCTCATCCGGAAAGGTGGGAAACCTCAATGTTGGCCCTCTGAAGCTTTAGAAGCATTCAAAACCCTCAAAGTTTCCTTTTCTTCTGCTCCTATCCTCAGACACCCTGACCCTCTTCTACCATTCTTCATTGAGGTTGATGCTTCTGATGTCGGGGCTGGAGCTGTATTATCCCAAAGGTCTTCGTATGATGGGAAATTGCATCCTTGTGCTTTCTTTTCTAAAAAGTTTTCTTCCCCTGAGCAGAACTATGACGTGGGAAACCGTGAGCTGTTGGCTGTCAAATTAGCGCGAGAAGAGTGGAGACATCTGTTGGAAGGTTCCTCTGTACCTGTGTCTATCTTCACTGATCACAAAAACCTCGAATACATCCAGTCTCTCAAACGCCTTAATCCCAGGCAAGCTAGGTGGGCACTCTTCTTCTCAAGGTTCAACTTTGTTATCACGTTCCGTCCTGGTTCCAGAAACAAGAAGGCTGACGCTCTCTCTAGAAGCTTCATTCCTGAAGACACTTGTTCTGAGGATCCTGGACCCATTGTGCCTCCTACCAAAATCATTGCTGCTTTATTTCCCACCATGGCTTCCCAGTTGCTTTCTGCACAATCTTTTGCTCCTGACGATACTCCTTTGGGAGTCGCATTCGTCCCTCCAGAACTTCGCCACTTCATCCTGTCTCAGTCCCATAACTCCAAACAGGCCGGCCATCCTGGAATTAAGAAGACTACCGAACTTCTGTCTCACCTGGTGTGGTGGCCTTCACTCCGGAAAGACGTTAAGAACTTTGTTTCTTCCTGTTCCACTTGTGCTACCTCTAAGTCTGGTCACTCCCCTCCTAAGGGACTACTTCTGCCTTTACCCATTCCTTCCCGACCTTGGACTCATTTGACGATGGATTTCATTGTGGATTTACCTGTCTCCCTACGGTCATCTGGGTCATGATCGACAGGTTCAGCAAGATGGCCCACTTCATTCCTCTGCGCAAGTTGCCTTCTGCTCAAGAACTTTCTAAATTGTTTATTCAGCATATCTTTCGCCTTCATGGATTCTCGGCTGAAGTTGTGTCCGACAGAGGTTCCCAATTCGTTTCCAAATTTTGGAGATCCTTATGTGAAGCACTTCACATTTCTCTCCAGTTTTCCTCTGCCTACCACCCTCAATCCAATGGAGCTGCAGAGAGAGTCAACCAAGCATTAGAGCAATTTCTTCGTTGCCATGTGTCTTTGTGTCAGGATGACTGGGCAGATCTACTCCCTTGGGCTGAATTTGCTCATAACAACGCTATGCATGCTTCCTTCGAGAGGTCCCCATTCTTTTGTGTTTACGGTCAGAATCCTCTAGCATTCCCTCAAGATCTCCTTCTCACAAACATTCCTGCTGCCAATGATCAAGCCGCTCACATGCTCGCTATCTGGCTCGCCACCAAAGCCAATCTGGAAAAGAGTTCTCTTTCTCAAAAGAAATTTGCCGATAAGAGAAGAATTTCTTCCCCTCAATATAATCTTGGTGATAAAGTCTGGTTATCTACACGAAACATTCGTCTCAAAGTACCTACTCCCAAACTCGGTCCCAAGTTCATCGGCTCTTTTCCAATTCCAGATTATTAATCCTGTGGCGGTTCGTCTTCAGCTCCCCCCAGAGATGCGGGTTCCTAATGTCTTCCATGTGTCTCTTCTCAAGCCTGCAATACCTTCTTCTTCTTCATCCTCTTCCACTCCTGTTCTTGTTGATGGACACCTGGAGTTTGAAGTCAAGAGAATTTTGGACTCCCGGATTTCCAGGGGTGTGTTGCAGTACTTGATTGAGTGGAAGGGGTTCGGTCCCGAGGAGTGCTCCTGGGTGAAAGATTCTGACGTCCATGCTCCCCTTCTTATCCGAAGATTTCACAAACAGTTTCCATCCAGTCCCAGTCATGGCGGTCCTGAGGCCCCCCCTAAGGAAGGGGGTACTGTAATGGAAATGGAAGTTACTACTCACAGTCAAGATGGTGACGGCGTCCAAGATGGCGACTCCTTGCCCTTCCATGTGGCTCCTGCTGGTCGCAGAACTATGACGCCAGCGTCTTCCCGCCTGCCGATTGGTCGCCGGCGACGGAATGGTCGCCGGCGTCAGAACGTGCGCCGGCGTATAGACGCCAGCGTCAGGATGCCAGCGTCAGCATCATGACGCCATTGCGCCCAAACTTTGGCGCCAATCCTGGCCTATATAAAGCCTTTTGGACACTGCAGACATTGCCCAAGTATAGGTTTAACTTCATGTATTCCTGGGTGTGTTATTATTGATTGATTCCTGTGTACCAACCTTGCCTGTTATTTTGGATTGACCCTTCACTGCCTGGATTGAACTTTTGCCTGGACTTTGACTGCCCTCTTGCCTCACCCTTCTGATACCACTAACTTTGGTCACTACCTGCATCCTCCTTGGTCCACACTCCAACTGTGCCTTCGGGCCCTTACACATACTCTGCCTGTTTGTGCCCTGCTCTGCCTGTGGAACATAAGCCTGGTAGGGGTTTGTTCTGTGGGTTTGTTAGCATTTAAAAATTGTTCTTAGTGGCCCCTAAGGTGTTTGATCGTGTGCTGGGTGGTGCTGGCTTAACCACAGGGGAGGAGAAAGCAAATGGATTTAAGGGTATGTCTTAATATAACTTTTAATATAAATTTTTTTGGTGTGCTACAACCATTAATGTGGACATGGTCTTGTGGTAACATGGGTGTGGTTTAAAAACAGGTAGTAGCTAACACTGGCTTCCATTATTGACCCTTCACCATGTAGGCCAGAAAAATTCCGACCCTCTGTACCACAGAAGTTGAACAGCACTGCCGGTAAGAGATGCAATTGCTTTATCAAATCAATACAAATTACTCCTGATACTTGAACTATAAGAGAATATTTTCTAAATGGAATTATATAGTGCATTTATAAAGTGCAGGACAGAAGTACTGTCTATTATATATGTGACAATGTGTCCATCTGCTCCTTTTTTTGTTCATTTCTTCATGCTTCATTTGCTTTGAACTGTTTGGTTGTAAAAATGGAAATTTGGCTCTTAAATTTACCAGAGGGAGCTTTTTGTTGCCACTGGTAACTTGCCACCTGCTGCCACCTGAGGCAAGGTTCACTCCTTGCCTTATGGCAGGAGCAGCCCTTGATACTGCATGAGTGGCCTTACAAAGCATTGCTGCCTTTCTATTATTTAAATTATTCCAACAGACAGCCTGAATGCTCAGAACAGCAGTAAGTGAAAAGTAAGTGCTCCTCACTCTAAATTCTGCCAATTCATTATAAACTGGCTGGTATGGAACATCAGTAGATAGGATTTTTTTTCCAACATGGCAGATCCCTAAACTGACCAATACTGTAAATGGATACTAACAACACAGTAATTTCTAAATATTGTTGCATGCAAATTTTGAACAAGTAGGTACAAGATCTGTAGGGCCAGTATACTGGCCAGTAGGGTTTTCACTACCTCTTGCTTTCCATTTTTGAAAGGATATTCTGTAGTGTATTTATTATACATTTTTTGTGGCAGTAACTAGACTATAACCAGGTAACTAGTGTTGTGATTCCACTGTTGTGATAGAAAGATAAATACGCATGACTTAATTGTGCTGCAGTATAAATTGGTGTTACATGCATCAGTGGGCTATCATATTTTAGACATAACAGGTGAGCACTCACCCCAAGAAGTCCCGTGCAGATGTGAAATCAGCTATAGCCAAACATGTGATTGAAAAACACCAGGGTGCTGAATGTCCAACTTTTCAAATTATAGATAAACCCCCTAGAGATGTGAGGAAGGGGGATCTGGATCGAAAACTTCGGAGGTTGGAGGCCTATTGGATTTATCAATTAAAAACCACGGAATATCATGGGGGCCTTAACAGGGACTATGAGTTATCTTGTTTCTGCAACTAGTGCATTTCCCATCTTAGTATATATGTTTACCAAGGTATTTTTTATATTGATTTAGTGATTAGATATATTTTGAATGGATATTATACTTGGTAGTAAAACGTATTAGTGATTTTGTTTATTCTCCCCCTATATTACATGCCAAATAGGTGATTTGTATGAATAGTGCAGTTTAGTTAGGTACCTTCAAATATTTAATATATTGTATTTTTTATCAAGGTTTAGGGATTAGATCTCTTGGTACCCTTGTGCACATCCATCACATACTACATATTGAAATGTGTGTTTATATATATGTATAATTTTCCCTGTATTAGTGGCAATCTTTATTTGACCTATAGATCAACTTTAACCTGGTTATTGGTGTTATTAGGCTGACTCTAGGTTTACCAATAGGTGATACGTATGGTCCCCTTGTGGGTCAAATGGTTAAATGTTTTTAATAGGTGGGGTTAACTTGGTTTTATAAATGGTGTTGGGGGTGGGGATTCCCTATGCTTCTGAGGAAGTGGCGAGACGCCACGAAACGCGTCAAGTGTGGGGATTATAACATCCATGTAATGTACTGACAATTTTAATGGATATTTAATAAACAGAGTTTATTTCTGGACCACTTACCTTGGCTATCATATTT
Organism: Xenopus laevis; assembly: GCF_017654675.1. Classification (NCBI taxonomy): domain Eukaryota; kingdom Metazoa; phylum Chordata; class Amphibia; order Anura; family Pipidae; genus Xenopus; species Xenopus laevis. Next base: position 50,523,461 of record NC_054374.1, on the reverse strand, counting down.
TGGCTGCTTGTGTTTGGTGTCAGCAACCCGTTATCCAAAAAACTCTTAAATAAAGAACTGCCATTTCCTAGTTAAACAAGTAATTCTTAATTTTTTTATGGTTTTGCTTTTTATCTTTTGTTAACAAATCTAACACTTCTTTATATTGATGGCAAAACAAAAGCTATTGTTTTCTTTTCTAAATGTTTTTTAGTAGCTTTAAGAGCAATGAGAGGCATCAAAGGTACAGTACTTTCAAGCAACTTGTCATCTATTAGAGAGTCAATTTCCAACAGGTGATAAATCCCCCAAAATACCTTCTCCTTGGTGTGAGTTAAAATTGCTGCATGTACAGTAAAAATCGTTACATGCAGTAGAACTCATCTGTATCTGCAGACAGTTGGACTAAAACCATTTTCATTAATGATACTTACATTCAAATACGCTTTTTGCACTTCTGTAAAGTTGCACTCCTTCCTGCCTTCCATTACGAATTAAACATTGATGTGCCTTCTGGCACACTATCTGAGCTCCTGAGCAGGCAATAGCTACAGGGTTCCCTTGGCTATAGGTGTGACACACTTGCAGCTAAAGAATCAGTGCAGATCCCCCACATGCACCCTATGGACAAGATGTAAACAAGCCACCCATATCTTACCCTTAGAATCTATGAAACAGACAGCCTTAAGTTGGATTAAGGTGACTTCTCACTTGGGATTTCACCCTAACAAGTTCCCGCTGATCCCGTTACTTGATAACCATGATTTTCCCCCAGGGATGTCGCCTTCTATTAAGGAACAACTAACCTTGGACAAAATTACCCATCTCCACTCCCTATTTAAAACAACAGATGGTACCTTCAGAACATATAGGGAAATAACAGAAAGAGACGACGGAGGCCTAATTTCTCCCTTTCTGTATATACAGTTAAGACACTATGCTCTAACCATATACCCAGCAGCACGTCTCCCACAAAAACACCCTCTTATTGAATTATGTAAACAATCCCCAACACGAAGGGGCCTTATCACGAGGTGGTATTCAACCATCAATGAAACGGATATTGAAAAGCACCCTCATAAATATATGGTACATTGGGAGGAAATGTTTGGAACTGAGATCCCACTCTCCACTCTGGACAAAATTTGGGAAAACGCAAGGGCGACATCTGTATGTGCCACCATTAAGAAAAATATATATAAGGTTATAATGGGGTGGTATCACACTCCACAACTTTTACATAAATTATTTCCTGATACAACAGATTCACGTTGCTGGAGATGTGGGGAACATGGGGGCTCACTCCTCCACATGTTTGGGACCTGTAATAAACTGAAAAGGTTTTGGGATATGGTCAAAATTTGGGTTGAGAAGGTGGCTATGATAGTGGTACATCTGGATCCGTTGGTATATGTGCTGGGTAATAGGATACCCAAACGAAGGAATCCTATACAAAAAATGGTTAATTGCATACTCACAGCGGCTAGGGGGTTAATAGCAAAGAATTGGAAAGCATTGACCCCCCCATCAGAAAAGGAACTATTGGAAAGAATTAGATATTTCCGAAAAATGGATTATCTAACACAGAGGTAGGCAACCTGCGGCTCCGGAGCCTCATTCGGCTCTTCATCCTGCTTGCTGTGGCTCAGTCTTGCAGCTTTGCCTGTCACGTCGTCTATACAGCCCACACCTGCTGGCGGCTTCTTGAGTGCGCAACAGCGGTAAGCTAGCGGTTAGCTAACCGCGGTCGCACACTCAGGAAGCCACCAGCAGGAGCGAGGGCTGTAAAGACGTCCCAGGAGTGACAGGCAAGACTGAGCCACAGCAAGATGATCCATCATGGTCCTTACTGCGGTCACACACTCAAGAAGAGGGAAGATCAGCATGGAGCGTCAGAAACTGAAGTCACATTAAACAGATGTGAACACTAACATTTAATAGGGCTCTTTAGTGTTTAATTTATTTCATAGTAGGCCTACAGATGCACACTGCACTTCTGTTTGTTGTATTCTGTTGTTGTAATGGTTAAAATTAAAAAAAGGTTAAAACATTTAAAAGTTTATAAGCTATGTTATGTTTTGCGGCTCTAGACTAATTTTCTTTAGTGGAAGAGGTGGCAAAATGGCTCTTTTGATAGTAAAGGTTGCTGACCCCTGATCTAACAGCACTCAGAAATGATAAGGTAGACCAGTTTAATAAGATCTGGGGTAATTGGGATGCTATAGAGGCCATGATAAACACTTAAACTATGGCAGAGTACTGGAGAGGCAAAGGATGAGGGGATGTCAAACAAAATCAAAGAAGGTACATAGGTATGAAAGTTTGGGATATAATATGTATGTATGGTAAAGGAGCAGAATGATGGTGACTTGCCAGTATCACTAGGATGAAAACTTTAACGTCATGCATTAGAAAATTTCTGTTTTTTTTATGTCTGTAATGCAGAAAACCATCTCATGCTGTTTTTTATGTAACTGTGAGAAATGTCATGGCCCATTGAGGCCAAATTGTTCGCTGTTTGTGTGGAAAAATAAATAAATAAAAAAAATGTATTTAAAAAAAAAAAAAAAGAATCAGTGCATCATTTGCACACAAACACTGGAACTGATGCCCAACAGAATTTGCCGATTTTAATCGGATACAGTTAAGCTGGACACAGCGTGCAAAGGTCAGGTGCAGTAGAAATGCATCTAATTCAGTGTGCACACACTGACTCATTAATGCTTGTAAAAATGGTACTTTGGGAGGGGGGAAACTTGGTGCTTTCTTCCCAAAATGCACTTTACTCACTGCATCATGGTAAGTAAATGCGTCCTAGTATTTTGGTGTAGTTGTGTGAAAATTCGTTCTTCCATATTTTTGTGTGATCATGTCATGGAAGGTATTTTTGTAGCCTATGCCTAAAGCACAGTGCTTGAAGTTACATAAAAACCTTATATTTAGAAAAATGTAGGGTCCAAACATTCCAGATAATAGATCCCATACCTATACTTTATCATGTTACTATTCCTTTAACAAAGGCTGGGTACAGGCAATACAAGGAGCTGTGCAGGGTTACGGAAGTGCACATGCTCCTGTTTTGTCAACTTGAAAGCTGCAGAAGTGAAATCAATTCCAGTCAGGTCATGTTATTCTGTCAGACCCTGTCAAATGGAATTGCTGCATCAGCTTTATTAGACTCATATGATAACAGAACTACTGTGCTCAGAGTAACTTAACTTTAAAAAGAGGGTTTCTGGAAAAGACACTTTTTGCAAATAAACATTATGGGTTTGTAAGATATGAAATTGATGGTACTGGGTGCCTTGGAGGAATGATTGTAAGAAGGACAAATATTAAAAACAGATAAATGTATGCTGCATTTTTTTACTAACATTTTAAATTCAGACAATGAGCACAATTTTTTTCCAATATAAAGTAATAAAGAGGAGTAACATATCCAGTATTCTCAATGTTTTTGCTCCAGTATTTGCTTTATGTCCTCCATAAGGACATATGATAATCACTTTATTGATGCAAGATGCTTAAGAGTGATCCTAAGGTACTGTATGGCTTTAATATTATTATGAGCTGTCTATATTAAGCAGAAAGTCAAAAGAATATCAGTACAATTGTTTTGGGGCTCCTACACATGGGCAGTTACTTTTGATTCTGTCTTTCTTATGGGAATGCATGAGTTAAAGGAGAACTAAACTCTAAAATCAATATGGGCTATAAATGCCTACTGTATATACTGGACCTATTGCACCATTGCACAAGTCAGAGAAGCTTATAGGGCAGGCCCTGACCGGCAAATACCCAATGGGCCACTCCATTTATGGTTATGTGAAGCCAGGAATTGGAGCAGAAGCCGCCAAATGGGAGTTGTGGCCACCGAAAAGAGCCAAAGTCCCAGTCTGGCCATGCTACAGGGCTGGTTATTAAATTGTGATGAATATGTTAAATCGGTGCTTAATCAGTCAGTTGGGTAGAGACCAGGAAAATTCCCTTGTAAACCATTTTCTCAAAAAAATCCCGTCAGGGTTCCACACTTAAAATATCTGTAATTTCTGTAATTTTCTTTTTCTATCTTTTTTGTGTGGTAATGTTGGCTGTCTGTTACATCTACTATATGATATCCATCTCTATTTTATGCTGAGAATCTAGGTCACAAAACCAGTCACTCAAAAAATATATTATATTTTATATAATATATTATTCCCTCTGGAGAAGATGTGCTTAAGGGGTGATATGATAATTATGTATAAATATATAAGGAGATCATACTATAATCTTTCTGATGCTTTATTTACCAGTAGGTCCTTCCAGTTGACATGTGAGCACCCTTTCTGATTAGAAGAAAGGAGGTTTTTTACTGTGAGAGTTGTCGTGCTAGCTGATACATGAGATACCTTTAAGAAATGGTTGAATGGCTTTTTAACAAGTTAGGGATTACAGGTTTATGGAAGATAGCTCATAGTACAAGTTGATCCAGGGGCTAGTCCGATTGCCATCTTGGAGTTACAAAGGAATTGTGTTCCTAGTTTATACACTAGTTTATTTGATAAACTAGTATATAACAGCTTCAGATGTTTTTTTTCCTTCCTCTTGGATCAACTAGCAGTTAGTAAGAATTATATAAACTTAAAAGGTTGAACTTGATGGACATGTGTCTTTTTTTAACCTAATCTACTATGTTATTATGTTACTTTAAAAACATTAACTGATGAATGATGTATAATCTCTGTAAAATGCAACATAATATGTCACTGCTATTTAAATAAAGAATAACAATAGAGTGTAATTTTAAAGCTAATGGTCGTCATACATTATTTTGTTTGTTATTGATAAAAGCATTGCAGTACATCAGAGAGACCCTGGGTCACCCACACAGCAGCATCAGTGTAAATTCTGAATGCTGGTTACTATGGGTGGCTACACATGACCATGTTTGTGTGTTAGAAAAACTGACACCTGTTTATCTGAAACTCATTTGTTCACAGGGTAGTGCAAATCTGCTAGGGGTTTAGCAGCTTGCATACTATCAAACCCTATGGCAGCATGTGGCAAACTCTGATTAATTTTTAAATTTGGCCTGTTGGGATGTTATAGCATGCCTGTTACATATTGCTGCATACTAGCTAGAAGTAAAATGCAGCTGATACTTATTTAGCAATAACCTAACATACTGGTTTATGTACTAAAACATCAATCCATAACATGTTGAAAGTGTGCAAACAATTCACTTAGGATGACTCAGACATTCTAGCAGTGATTTGTGCCCTTTACATACTGTATTTAGCAGCCTATTGAAGGCCCGCAACTTAAAAATACTGTAGTTAGACACGTTAAGCTGTGCAGTGGATGGATTTCTAATGAAGTGCTGTGCAACATTTTATGTTGCAAATGTAGTGGGCCAGTTATTTGTAATACTGAATGGCCGTGGGTCAGATTGCATGAAAAGGATAATGTTGTATACAGAAGGCTGTGAAACCCTTAAGCAAAAAACAGGTTCAAACCACCATTTTTTTCGCACTCTGACCACTGTCCTGTGGTTAGGGCCCAAAGGTGCAGATCTGTGAGGTCCATCACAGTCCTCCTTAATTTATCAGAGATGTATTCATCTGTGAAATCTAAGGAAAGGAACATGGCTGTTCCCAATGCTCCCCACCAACCTGCAGGAGCTTTCTGCCATGCAGCCCTGTGCTTAGCACCTGCCTGTTGTTACTTTGTGCCCACAGTGGTGTAGAGGCAATCTGTGGGTTCTGGCAAATGCCAGAGGGGCTGCTGTAAGGTGCCATAGACAGGCACTATTTAGTGGGCTGGTGAGGGTTTTTTTGGTCTCAGTTGGGCCTCTGCATACTTGAAAATGCCAGGGCCCAATGTTGATTCCCAGTCCAGGCCTGGTGGTGCATCTTGCATCAGGCAATGTATTAAACACAAGGTACAAGGCACAGGTTGCACTCAATTGTCTGTCTCATAATGGGTGGGATATTGCACCCCTCCCTCTCCCTGCTCTAGTGGCAGTAAATATGATAAATTACCCTCACTAAATCTGCCAGATGTTGTTGTGATGGCCGATTCTGTTAATGTCTTTAAGACAAATATATATATACATTGCCAAAGAACCACAATCCAAGGACTTGTTAGTGAAAAAATAGAGTGATTTATTTCAACGTTTCAGCTCCATTGCTTGGGCCGTCATCAGGACGTTGGCACCCTGATGGCCCAAGTTTTTCCAGAAACAAGTCCTTGGAGTGCAGTTCTTTGGCAATGTATGTATACTGGTTTTGACCAGCACCCAGCTGGCCCATAGAGGCAGCTGTCTCTATGGGTTGTGAGTTGGACTAGAATATATATTACTATATACTGAGGTTCATTTGGAGTGGTTGAACTTGATGGCCCTCCAAGGCCTCTAGCTGGACAGTCAAAAATCAGAACAATTCAGCTGTTCCTAGTTTATACACTAGTTTATTTGATAAACTAGTATATAACACATAAACTCAATTGTAATAATACAATCATTACATACCACTCAGTAGGGGCACCCCAATGTTTCAACCATCACAATCATTCATTAACTTCTCCTCATTTGGACAGTTATAGTCTAAAGGATATTCCTTAGAACATGCTAAGCTGTATGACAATTTGTTTAATAGTGAACAGTCTTACTAATCTACTGGGGTCAAAGGCATATGACTGGACCAAAGTTACCAATGGACTCCATAATGACCTGAACTCATTGTTAAAGGAACAGTAATGTCAAAAAATAAAAGTGTTTTAAAGTAATGAAAATATAATGCAGTGTTGCCCTGCACTGGTAAAAATGCTGTGTTTGCTTCAGAAACACAACTATTGTTTATATAAATATGCTGCTGTGTAGCAATGGGGGCAGCCATTCAAATGAGAAAAAGCTTAAGTTACACAGCAGATAGCAAATAAGCTCTGTCTGTCTAATGGTGTTATCTGTTATCCATTAGTTAACCTGTGCCATATAGCCGTTTTTCAATTTCCGCCATTGCCCCACAGCAGCTTGTTTATATGAACTATAGTAGTGTTTCTGAAGCAAACAGATCAGTTTTACCAGTACAGGGCAACAGTACGTGATATTTTCATTACTTTAAAACACAAATTTTTTGGTGTTACTGTTCCTTTAAGTATTGGTAGGGATCAAGGAATAGAGGGATAGGAGGGCTCTGAATATTGTGAGAGACTGACGAGGTTCATAGGAAGTGGTTGATGACTGCAAGACCAAGAGTATTCAGTCCAATAAAGTCAAGAAAAACAAATACTAAAAGAAACCTAGGCCAGGTCTGGAGCAGCAGAAGCATTAAGAGACAGGTTAAAGGTACCTTAAACCCAGAGAATTTAAACAGCTGAAGGATGGATCTTGGGAAGGAGTTCCCCAGCTGAAACAAAAGTTCTCATAGCAGTTATACTAAACCATTTTTATAAATTGTTGTGAATGTATTGCAACTCTAGTAAACTGTGATATTGCTAAAGCTAATGTAAATGGTTCTTTTGACAGTTTGAACTAGTGTGATAGGAGTGCAAAGGTACTATTTCACTGGCAGTATGTAACTTCCCCTGCAGATAAAATAGTACCAGGAAAAGGGTTAAGGCTAGGGCCACACAGGGGCCAAAATCAGATAGCCGAAATCTGCTGGTTGATTTCAGCACTACTATGGGTAGTAGCCTTCTCTCTTTTCTACATTGAATCGGCTCAGCAAGTGGGTTTCGGCGAAGGGCCGCAAGTCTTTGCATTTTGAGCCAAAATCTGCCGGTCTGTTCATGAAGAGCCAAATAAAAAATTGCGGTAGGGCTGATTTTGGCCCCCATGAGGCCCTTTATAAAAACATAATGTCATTTTTTTACTCAACTTTCATAGCATTGTGTTTTTTTCTGTCCATTTGTTTATTTTTTTTTAAATTGTGATCAGCACTGTAGGTACAAACACATTAGGAAATACAATGAGCAGTTCATTCATTATACAATCTACAATGCATCACACTGTATATTATTACTATTATGCATATTATTATTATTAATTATTACTAATGAATGGTTCATTCTAATGCCAGAATACACTATTTATAACTGAATGATAGACAGCTACATCAGTGGGAGCATTTGTGCATGATCAGTCAACTGCCTCAATATCAAGGTGTGCAATTCTGACCTGCCATCCTGCTAATGACTGCCCTGCTGCCTACATTTTTGGCATAAACCTTCATGTCTTATGTCAGTCTCTTTCATACTCTCCCCCTGTTCCTGTATTGCCTGCCCAAACTGTGTTAACCCCCCAGGCCCGGACTGGTAATCTGTGGGTTCTGGCAAATGCCAGAGGGGCTGCTGTAAATTGCCATAGACAGGCACTATTTATTGGGCTGGTGAGGTGCTGTTTGGACCTCTGTGTAGCTGAAATGCCAGGGCCTATTTTGAATCTCAGTCCAGACCTGCAACCCCCCCCCCCCAATCGCTTCCCCCTTGTTAACGCCTCCCACATTGCCTGCTAGAAAACACCATTCAGTATGCTGCTCTTGTGTGTCACTGAATCTCAACACTTGTGACAGTCCGATTAAGCACCCCCCACTCTTCTCAGATTGCTTAACTCTTACTGATCCAACCCATTATCACCGATTTTCTCTGAAACTGTTGCAAGTTTTATTTGTGATGCTTGGATAGTCTAACTTTTGTAATACCAATATAAGTTTCCAGATTTACAACCCCCTTTGATTAATATTAACTGTAGCAAAGTAAAGATATATACACAATGTGAAGTAAATCAAAGTCCTTACAATATTCCACAGGTGCTCCGTCTTAGCACCGCAAACAACGATATAGTTTATCCAGAGGTGTGGAAAGAAGGACGCAACTACAGGATTCCTGCTAATGTGCTATTTATTAGCCACACAACATGTTTCGGACAGCATGTGTCCTTTCTCAAGTGTGAACACAAGTGAAAAGCATACAACATATAAAGCCACACAGTGGAGTAAAAACACACCCACTTCCACCTGGCACCTAACTAAGTATCAATTAGGCACAGAAATAAGATGCACTGTGTTAGTGTCAATATAAATATATAACGTTGCAAAATGTCATACAGATACCGGTTGACTCTGAAAAGGATCCTGAAAGTTAAAGAACATAACATTTAGACTGTGATTAAAATATATAAAGTGCATATCCATATATAAACAGTAAAAACCTTTTTAAAATGATTAAAACCAATAGAAACTTGATATAAGGAGTAAGAACTGCCCACACAGGGCCTACTTACCCTCAGACGCATGCAGCCTTACATAATAACAATATATATGCTGTCCCTGCCCAACTTTAAATACAAGGCAATAGCTCTTACCCTTGTGTGGAAAACGTAAGTTTTCAAAATCTGAAAAGAGAAAATTGTATTAAAATGGATTATAGGAACGGTGTTAAGCTCCAATGGTCATTTAGACCCATAGGTAGCAAAGTATTCATTTTTTTAATCCATTTAGGATCTTGTTGAAGCAATAATTTCTGTAAATTGCCACCTCTTTTTGGCAATGTAATGTTTTCCAAAACTAGCCATTTTAATTGCATATGGTTATGTCCCAGCGAGGCAAAATGCCTTGATACAGGTGTATCAGATTGAGTACCTGCTTTAAAATTTCTAATATTGCCCCTGTGTTCCTTAATGCGTTCTTTAACCGCTCGGCAAGTTTGTCCAATGTATGCCATTCCACAGGGGCATTTCAGCATATAAACTACATTTTTTGTTTCACAAGTAGAGAAATTATGAAGACGAATAGGCGTCCCTTTAGTAGGGTGGTTGACTGTATCCCCTCTAATAATAGCGGAGCAACAAATGCAATTCAAACAAGCAAATGTTCCTCTTTCGGAGGACCCCAAAATAATTTGTCCTTTTTTTGTGGGGCAATATCAGAGGGACAGAGAATATCTCTGAAGTTACGACCTCTTGTATAGCTGAATATGGGACTGGACTTAAAGAGGGCACCGTACTTAGGGTCCTGTTGTAGAATGGGCCAATATTTTTGGACAAGATTTTCAATTTGTTTACTCTGTCTGCCATATTTGGACACAAAAGGGATTCGATCAGACTTTTGTCGTTTATTATTAGACTGTTTCAACAATGCCTGTCGATCCATTTTATCAATGTCATTCTGTATTGAACGCAATTTAGAAACCTGATAACCACGTTTAACAAATTTATGTGTAAGAGAATCAGCCGCCTTCTTATACTCAGTGTTAGTAGTTGCTATGCGGCGTGCACGTAGATACTGACTCTTTGGTATAGCATTCAAAATACGTGGATTATGGTAGCTCGTGTGGAGCAAAAGGGTATTGCGATCTGTAGGTTTTGAATACATTTCAGAGGTAATGACATTGTCGCTAATCCTAAATTTAACGTCCAAGAAATTTAATGAAGTGCTGGACCATTCTCCTGTAAACTTTATGGTAGGGTGGCATAGGTTAACTGAAGATAGCATGTTATTAAAATCCTCTTCAGAGCCCTGCCATAAAATAAGAATGTCGTCCACATAGCGCCAATACTTAAAGATGTATTTATTATAGGGACCCTTTAGAAAAATTTTTTGTTCCAAATGGTGTACGAAAATATTGGCAAGGGAAGGAGCTACGGACGCACCCATAGACGTGCCTTGGCGTTGCCAATAGTATTTATCCTCAAATCTAAAATAGTTTTTTTGTAACACCAATGCAAGGCAGTCCAGCAGAAAGAACATTAAATGATGTTCTATGTTAGTTTCTAACAGGGAAGCCTCTACACACTGTAATCCTTCATTCTGGGGAATAGAGGTGTATAAGCTCTGTATGTCTATGCTACAGAGGTGTAAATCTTGATTGGGCAAGATTAAATTATTCAATTGTCTAAGTAGATCAGTGGTATCACGTAAACAAGTTGGTATACAACATACTATGGGTTGCAAATATTCATCAACCAACTTTGATAGCGGTTCTAATACAGAACCAATCCCAGAAATGATCGGGCGTCCTGGTGGATCTACTAGGGATTTGTGAATCTTGGGAAGTAAATGTAGAATTGGTGTACGCGGATGGTCAGTAATGAGAAAATCTTTAGTGGATTTATTAATTACGCCCTGTTCCCATGCTTCAGTAACCAAATGATCTACCTCATGTTTAATGGACAAAACAGGGTCTATAGAAATTGCTTCATAATGTTCTAGTACAGATAGTTGTTTATACGCTTCCTCCAAATATTAATTTTTTTTCATTACCACGATTGCTCCCCCTTTATCGGCAGGTCTAATTATAATTAAGGGATTATTAGTAAGGGAATGTAGTGCCTCTTTTTCCTTTCTAGTAAGGTTAGGCTCATAAGAGCGGGCACCCCTTATATCCCATATTTTTTGAACCTCTTTCCGAATAACGTTTTCAAAGGTTACAATAGCAGGATTATCAATTGTGGGGTTAAAAGTACTAGGTTTTTTAAGTGATGGAGGATTAGAAGCGTTATTACAATCTGTAATAGGATAGTCTGCAAAATACATTTTAAGCTTAAGTCTTCTAATAAATTTTAGAAAATCAATCTCCCAGTCATACACATTGTTCTCATAATATGGAACATAGCCAAGACCTTTGTTCAATAGTGCAATTTCAATGGGAGATAAAGGATAGGAGAATATGTTTATGCACAAGTCCAATACCTCGCTTTGGGTTGAGTTCGTTGTGGGTAGCGTTCCCTTGGTATCGGTGCACGTGGATTCTTGTATTGCCGCTTGGGAGGATAGTGCTGCTCCCTTGTATCCACCTCTAAAAAAGGCTAATATTAACTGTAGTACATTGCATGTGGTACAGGAGATAGAGACTGCACAGACTTGGGGGCATAGTTATTATACTGTGTAAAAAGAAATTCTATGAAAAAATTGTGAAAAAAGCTGTGTAAAATAAATGGTGATGGTGTGTGTAATTTTAGACCATGCGAACACCAGATTCGGCAGAAGTCACATAACAAAAGTGAAATATTTTACGCTGTTTTTTAAACGCCTAAGCCTTGCGATCTGTGGTGTATTATCCTGCCATTTTTTAAAGTATTTTTAGTAGGGGAGCTATTTATTTTGCCAGTGGAACCACAACACTACCTGTTGGTTATTCAAATCAACTTTAGTCACACCTAGACAATGTTAAATTTATGTTAAAATTACTATAATAATTGGGAAAGAATGTTCTGCTCCCTGTTAATTTCCCTGTTATTCCTTGTATTCATTACCAAATCCCAGCTAACTACTTCTTGACCCCGATGATGATGATGGTCAAGGGATCCTGTAATACAGGGCTTCCCAACCTTCTGGCCGTGGACATACCTGAACTGGGCCAACGAGTTAAGTCCACATTTGACGCGGACACACCGAATTTGATGTGGACACACTGAATTTTATGCGGACACACCGAATTTGACGTGGATGCATCAAATTTGACGCTGGCGCACCCGAATTTGATGCTGCATACACTAATTTGACGCGGCTTGGAGACTGCTGTTGTAACATCCATATGAAATAATTAGAACAACATTTGCCCAGATGCAGTAACCCACAGCAACCAATAAGATGTTTGCTGTTATTGAGGTGACCAGTAAAGCTGCCATTTGATTGGGGACAAATGGCGTTGTGGTGAGATGCCTGTGAAGAAGACCCATAACAGCAGAGAAATGAAGTGGCGTAACTACGGGGGGTGGGTTAGGGAACCGCAATAAAACATAGCATGAGTGACAGAGCGGGAGAATTTTTCTGGAGTGTGTTGGACCATGGTGGGGTTTGAGTCGGCATAGGGGGGGCACATCCTGCACCTGGGCAGTGCAATAACTAGTTAGGCCACTAGGGTCATATTAACGCCTGTCACTATAGCTTCTGGGCAGTGTAACATCTATATGTATTAATGGTGGGGTTTGAGTCGGCATAGGGGGGGCACATCCTGCACCTGGGCAGTGCAATAACTAGTTAGGCCACTAGGGTCATATTAACGCCTGTCACTATAGCTTCTGGGCAGTGTAACATCTATATGTATTAATAGACGATGAGGGTCATCTTTATAAAGCCTAAAGCTGGCCACAGAAGTAAAGATCCGATCGTACGAATCAATCTCCCGACCTGCCACTAACCATTCAGATCAAAGTCTTATCATTCCGACCAAATAAAGTAGTTAAAGAACAGATCAGCCGATGTTCTGCCCCTGATGGCAATCGTACGATAGACAAAGCTAGTGACAGTCTTCCACTGAAAATCGTACGATTGGCAATACACGCAGAGATATTATCGGCAACTGACAGAAATTTTCTAACCTGTCTGATCGACCAAACGACCGATCTCCGCCGGACGAAAAATGACGGGACTCTCCACACACGTTCCGAAAATCGTACGAATCCTCGATTTGTACGATGAGATCTTTGCATCTATGGCCAGCTTAAGCAATTCTGGGGGCTATCAAACTAACTGCAAATCGTTTAGAATCTCTTACTCAGCTCGGGTATCTGCGCCAGGGCAGAAAAGAAATTCATAGTAACTATCCTATAATTACTGGCACATCTCTGTAGTGCAATGAAAAGCACCCAGCCCTTATGTAGCAGGATTCCACAACTGCCACTCTGAAGAGAATATTTGTCAGGGACCAAATGAATTCACACATACGTTTTTGGAATGTAGAAGGCACAGCAGAATGGGAGGGGAGTTCACTCATGCACCTTGCTGTGGCATTTCTCCCAGATTCCATACTAAACCCAGGCACCTGCCACCCTAAGCAGCTCTGCCATCTGCCCTGCTGTGGAACAGAGGAGTGTCCGGCTCCTGCCTTATCTGCATAAGGGGCGGGGCCTGACGTGCTTGAGAGACAGGCTCTTTCCTTTGCCTATTTTTTCCCTCCTCTTGCGGATTGGGGATAAACTGCAGGCAGGAGGGGCTGTGAGCGGCAACAGTAACACCCGGCTACCGGATCTCAGTAGCATGGCATCAAGGAGAATGGAGACCAAGCCAGTTATAACGTGTCTGAAAACGCTGCTTATTATCTACTCTTTCGTCTTCTGGGTGAGTCTGATCCGAGTGTGCCCGCCGGCCCTCTTGTCCCAGGCACTGAGGGAAGCAGCAGAAAGCTGAAAGACAGTTTTATAGATGATAATTAATAAGCGAATTTGTTGTCCCTCTGTCGGGTCTCGCCTCCCCTTTTTTTCTGTCCAGTGTTTCTGCATCTCCCGAGTCGTGTTTACTGCGCAAAAATAAGAACTGGTCAGTGTAGGCTGTAGCTGGAAGAGGCTTTGGGGTGATTAAATCGTGTCAATTAAAAGGTTTCGGGAAAAGCTTGCTATTTTAAATGAAAGCAATCAGTGCTAATTGCATTTTCCTGTGTCCTACAATGATCAGGCGCCGTGGTAACGCTGCCTACGGTCCCCACTTTGCCTTTATTCGGGAAATGCCCGGCTAAATAGAAGCGAGAGGGCAGCTCACTTATTATTGTGCTAGTCACGTCTGCGTGTGAGGAGAGCAGGATTAGTGTGTAGGCATCACCTACTTCTGTGTCCTGTGACATTTTCCATTCTCCTGCCAAGGGGCTAAGACTGAAGTGTTAAAGAGAGATTCCATGTCATTTGGCATGTTGTTCTGCTGCCAGCTCTACTTCATATATACTCTAGTTATTATACAATCCATGTCATACATATACTCCATCCATGATACACTCCAGGTCATGATGTATTTGTATACATACTCCAGTCATTATACAATCCATGTCATATATTTACTCCAGCTATTATACATATACCCTAGCTATTATAAAATCAGCGAATCACTGTCATATATATACTTCAGACATTATGCAATCCATGTCATTTATATATATATATATATATATATATATATATATATATATATATATATATATAAATATACCACCATTATAAATTTCATGCTATATATACCGAAGCCATTATACATTCCATGTCATGTACATACTCGTGTCACATATACCCTACCTATTATACAATCAGTGAATCGGTGCCATATATATATATATATATATATATATATATATATATATATATATATATATATATATATATATATATACTCCAGCCATTATTCTATTCATGCAGTATATACTTCAGCCTAGCACAAGGTCCTGTCAGTCAGATTCCATTTGCTTAAACAGGGGACCCCAACCTTTTTTACCCTTGAGCCGCATTCAAATGTAAAAATAGGTGGGGAGCAACAAAATCTTGAAACAAGTCCCTGGGGATGCCAGATGAGGGCTGTGTTTGGCTATTTGGATGCCCCTATGGGGACTGGCAGCCTACAGGAGGTTCTACTTGGCAGTACACCTGTTTTTTATGCAACCAAAACTTGCCTCCAAGCCTGGAGTTTAAAAATAAGCACCTGCTTTGAGGCCACGGAGAGCTACATCCAAGGGGTTGGTGAACAACATGTTTCTCACTAGCCACTGTTTGGGGATCACAGCCTAAAAAGATGCATTTAGGATTTCACAATTGTACGTATGAGTGTGTGCATATAAATTTTACTTCCCTCATATGGTTTACACACAAAGATCTGACTTAAGGTGGCCATACACGGGCCGATAAAAGCTGCCGACAGACTGTGTCGGCAGCTTATTGGCCCGTGTAAGGAGGCCCCCGACGGGCTTCCCCGATCGAGATCTGGCCGAAAGTCGGCCAGATCTCGATCGGATGGGACAGAAAATCCCGTCGGATCGCGGCCGCATCTGTTCGTTGATGCGGTCCCGCGATCCGACTGCCCGTTTGCCGAATGCTAGGATCCGATCGTTGGGCCCTAGGGCCCACGATCGGATCTGCCCGATATTGCCCACCTCAAGGTGGGCATATCGGAGGGAGATCCGCTCGTTTGGCGACATCGCCAAACGAGCGGATCTATCCATGTATGGCCACCTTTACTGAGTGTAGCAAAGGGAACAACTGTACAGTGCCCTCTAGTAATTATAGGTGGTATAGCAGGAAATGGATGCCATTTGTATTGCTTGGCTATTTCAGCCTTGAGCTCCAAGTACCATATAGTATAACCATTCTCCTTTTGCCTACAGTTATGTGCTCTTATCAGGCACAGTGATTTCCAGTGGGTGAATGGAAGTTAGATGTGTCTAATACACAAACCTAGGCATTGTTGTTAAGGACTGTTTTATTATATGACCTTTGTGCAGGTCGCATATGATAAAATACTGCAAAGGGTGGGCTAAGATTCGTTCTGGAAATGCTGTCTTATAAGAATATATGTATTAAACATACTAACATGACAGTTCATAAAAAACGCTTTTTGTTCCTCTCTTCATTTCATATATCTGTTGGTAAAACATTTGTGTACTGCTGGATTGTGTATAATTTTGTAAGATATATTTTCTTAATTTTAATAAAATAGCTGGAGCTTTGCAAATTCATTATTCAGGTTAAAATCCTGAGTACATCCATGGTTAAGGGGTTGCAAAGCAGGCTGTGAGTGCATTAATAGGATCCAGACTAGTGTATAATCTAGTGACTGTTTAGAGGGGAAGCTATTCACTGAAAAAATCTTGGTATAAATAATCAGTTGAAGAATTATGCATATTTTATTCCTAGACAAGTAATAGAATAAGGATATGTTAAAGGAAAGACTTGATTACTGCCCATTGGTTGTAGTGGATGTTGTAAAGATGCCTGCAGCATTCCCTGTAGGAAGGAAAGTATATGCTGTACTTTACATTATACAAGTACATTATACCTGCCCTTATTGTCCTTTTCCAGAGCTATGTTGGTAAGACATTAAATGCCCATATGTAATGAAAGGCACTAAGTTTGCCCTGGTACCGTAACCCATAGCAACCAATAAGATGTTTGCTTTAAAACAGGCGAACAGTAAATAATTACTGTATATAGGTGATTAGACCAGTATCAAACATTGCTCCTTTTATTACATTTGCCCAATAAAAGGATAGGCAATGTACCTGCAAAGTTTGCCCAGATGCATTAAGCCATAGAAACCAATAATTGTTTGCTATGGGTTACTGCACCTGGGCTAATGTTGTGTCTTTTATTACATAACCACCTCTAAACTCTTGGCTTCCCTCCACCAGCTGAACTGGTGCTGAACATCGGGACCCAGTACTTGCAGAATGAGAGGTTGCTTTGCTTCTATGTCAATACTTCCTGGATGTATTGAGAAGAGGCATCAGCAGTGGAAGTAGCAGAAATGAATGAGATTTTTTTTAGGAAACTAACATTGGCAAAAATCTTTTTTTTTTTGCAGAGCTCTACCACCTTGGTAGGACTTTGCAGAAACGCCTTTAAAGGGGTTGTTCACCTTCCAAACACTTTTTTCAATTCAGTTGTTTTTAGATTGTTCCCCATAAATAGACTTTTTTCAATTACTCACCATTATTTATTTTTTACTGTTTTTCCAAAATCTAAGTTTAAAGTTAAATGTTCCTGTCTCTAGTGTTTCAGTCTGACAGCTCAGTAATTCAGGCGCAGACTCTAAACTGTTACAATTTTGCAACATTAAGTTGAAACATTTCTCAGCATCATCTCTGGAGTTTTATAACATGATATATATAAAATATATTAGGGCATTGTTAATGATTACATTTTCATTGTATTAAAAATGAAGCAGTGTCAAATAAGTTGTTGTAATATTTACAGATATACACAATGGCCTTGAGAGTCTATAAGATTCATTGAATCATATGCTTTTTCTTTCAGAATGCTGGCACTACTGTGACTGCTTTATTTGTATGTCATAAAAAGTTTTAGAGGGAATATCAAATTGCCAGTTCTTTTCTCTCTCTCTCCTCTCTCTGCAGAAAGCTGTCATTTGTAGTTGGAATTAAGCAAGTCAGCAAGACTTGTTTTTAGCCTCATTGGAAACAACAAAGAAGAGAGTTCTTTGTCAGTGTAGCTCAGTATAGCCTTTACCACTACCATGCATAACTATATGTTGCCTTATGCATAATAAGTTACTTAATATACCTGTCAGGCATGGGATCAGTTATCTGGAAACCCATTATCCAGAAAGCTTCTAATTACGTAAGGCCATCTCCCATAGACTCAATTTTATCCAAATAATCTACATTTTTAAAATGATTTTTTCTCTGTAATAATAAAACAATACCTTGTACAGGTATGGGATCCGTTATGCAGAAAGCTCTGTATTATGGAAAGAGTGTCTGCCATAGATTCCATTATAATCAAATAATCCAAATCCATTTCCTTCTTCTCTTAATAATAAACCAGTCCCTTTACTTGACCCAAACTAAGATATAATTAATCATTATTGAAAGCCAAATCAGCTTATTGGGTTTATTTAATGTTTACATGATTTTCTAGTAGACTTAGGGCTCTTACTCACTGGCGTTCTGACCTGCGCTCCGTTTTTTGGCGTTCAGTCGCAGGGGAGCGCAGGAATAGACGCATGTCATTATTTCAAATGGGTCTGTACTCACTCAGGCGAATGTAGGCGACGAACGCAGGAAAAATGCAGCATGTTGCGTCTCAACCTGCGTTCGGCGCCTACACGTGCCTGAGTGAGTACAGCCCCATTTGAAATAATGACATGCGTCTATTCCTGCGCTCCCCTGCGGCTGATCGCCAAAAAACGGAACGCAGGGGAGCGCAGGTCAGAACGCCAGTGAGTAAGAGCCCTTAAGGTATGAAGATCCAAATTACGGAAAGATCCATTATCTGGAAAACCCCAGGTCTTGCGCATTCTGGTTCCATGCCTGTACTTGATCCAAACTAAGGTATAATTAATCCTTACTCAAAGCAAAACCAACCTATTGGGTTTATTTATTGTTTACATGATTTTCTAGTAGAATTGTTTTATGAAGATCCAAATTACAAAAACATCTGTTATCCAGAAAACCCCAGGTCCCAAGCATTCTGGATAACAGGTCCCATACCTGTACCTGCATTACATCCTTAAAAACTTTATTGTATTCCTATATACTTTAAGTGCTTCTTATTGTATTAAAGTACCAGCAATTAGAATCATAGGTGTGCAGCAGGGATGCACAAGTGTTACCAGGGTGGGGTCTAGTCTTTTAGGAGCTATTCCTAAAATGTATCCCCTCAAATGCATTTGCAGTATCCTGTTACAGTACCAAGGAAAATTAAATCTATTACATTAAGCTGCCAGGAGATGATATTTATATTTAAAATGAATAAATTCGGGAACACTGGAGAAACAGTGTGAAACAAGAAGTTATGAGGGCCCAAACCTGTGTAAAGATGTGTTTTTTACACACAGATATTAAAATAAAACAATTAAAATTATAGTGTGGATTGCCAGCAGTTCTGCCCTAAACCTCCTTATAGCTGCTGAGTCTTCTGCCTGCTGTGTTATTCCGTGAAGATGAGAATAGGGGTCTTGAATCTTGTTTATGCACCAGAATGGAGGACCTGATGTCCATCCCCATGCACTGATTATACAATTAAACAATTAAATGGTAAAGAGAGAGGGGGAATGTGGGGAGTGCAGTGACTAGATCTAGTAAGTTCTGAATGAAAAGTGAAAGTAAATGAGTACAACTACGAATGCTTTAATAAAGAAAAAGAATTTGGATTTCATGTTTAATTTAAAAAGGACTTTTATTATACAGTTTTTTTTATGTCTGGGTGACCCCTTTAGGTTTATTTGGTAATAAGTAAAGGGTTGTGGAGCATATTGGCAGGAATATAAAAACCATACCATCATTCTGGTGTATGAGAAATATACATTTCTGGCGAAAAGGAAGCGGTGGGTCATGTAAAAACTTTTTATGCCAGTAGACAGGGCAGCCATCTTTTTATTATATATTAACATGTGGGAACCCTAGCCATCAATATTTTTTTTGTTGTTTTACTGTGTGGTGGGGAGGGCGGACCTGTAGGTGGGGTTTGCAGTGTACGCAGCCCAGGGGGCCCAGGAAATGTTGTTGTATGGGGCCCTGCGATTTCTGATGGCGGTCCTGCCAGTAGATCTTCTCTTCTTGAACTTGACCCATTGATTTCAACAGGCTATGTCCTATCTGAGGTGATTTTAAATAGTGGCATTATTTTATTGTTAAGAGACATACTCCTAATTAAGAGAGAATTGAGAGCTTCTTTTACATGAATGTGATACATGGTGTTAAATCACTTGTAATGATAACAACCTGAGCTTTATAAATGCACTCTTTATTTTACACCGCTTTCGAAGATATCCAATTGACCAGTGAGCAAGCTGAACAGACATACTTTAAGATGGACAATACACAGTGATGCCCAAAGGCTATTGTTTAAATTGGGGCAGGTGAACTGTGATCCTGTCATGTCTTAGAATGTTTTTTCTCTGCTGACCTCCAAGGTGATTAACATGCCCAGGCAGTATTGTTTAAATCAGTCAAACCAGGTGATTGTATCACTCTTCTTCTAAATCCGAATGATTCTAAAGTCTGCACAGATCTACATTATGTTTTTTTTTAAGTTATTACACTGCTATATAAAGGGGCTATCGGTAATCCTTGGCAGAACATCACCTTCCACCTCCAGTTTTTCCCAGGTTTACTGTGTCAGCTGAAATGTTACATGTACAACCTACAAAGTTATTTGCATATGTCAGAGTTGTATCAGTCAGATCAGTAAAATATAGTGATGTATTTGCAATCTAAATTCCTGTTTATTTATAAATTACACATGGGGATTTTGTAAGAGATTATCTCAGGAACTTGATATGTTTACACTTTGTGTATTCAGTCTAACTGATATGTTTTAATTAACCTTATAAAATGACTGGTCTTTAACATCTGTTTATGTATAATCACAGGCAGCAATTTCTTCAGAGTGCTCTTACTATGTAAGTAGGTTAAGTGACTTTAAACAACATATAGTTAACCATGTAAACATAGGCATTTAGGGAAAGTGTCACCGTACAGTATGCACTTATAATACACAAAAGCCATGAATATCCTGTAAATTATATCCTTATAAACGGTGAGTTCTGATGTCATCAGTTATAAACGGTGAGTTCTGATGTCATTTCTGTCACGACTCATTGAAATTTGTGTATTATAATAAATAAAGTACCCCCAGTTGTAAAATATGAGGATATTAGAAGTTACCTCGCAGTTCCATGACCTGTATAAAAACACTCGGCCGAATATGGTCATGAAACTCCTCGGTATCTTATAATATCCCTATATTTTACAAAAGGGGGTACTTTATTCACTATATAATACACAAAAGCCATGAATATCTTGTAAATTATATCCTTATAAACGGTGAGTTCTGATGTCATCAGTTATAAACGGTGAGTAGTGATGTCATTTCTGTCACATGACTCACTAAAACTTGTGTATTATATTAAATAAAGTACCCCCTGTTGCAAAATATGAGGATATTAGAAGTAACCTCGGAGTTTCATGCCCTGTATAAAAACACTCGGCCTTCGGCCTCGTGTTTTTATATGGTCATGAAACTCCTCGGTAACTTATAATATCCTTATATTTTACAAAAGGGGGTACTTTATTCCCTATATATCTCACTGTTAAAGGTCAAAGAAAAAAAGCATCCACATCATGCTCCATTCTTAAGGGTTTTTTTGTATTGTAAATTTAAAAATAAATGTTTTGGTGGAAAACTTCTTGAAAAAACACATTAGTATCATAATTTAATGTTCCTTTTTGCTTGGAAAAGAACTTGTATTTTAGCAGTTTGTTCTCATAAAATATAGGAGTCCCTATCTTCCATGTTTGAAGAATCAAATGTTTGCTAGGATGTGCAAGAGATGTTAGAAACATCGCACCTACAAACTACACACAACATGACTGTCGGATGAAGACACACCTTGCTGCATTCACATTCGACAGTCATGTTGTGTCGGATGCATGTAGTTTGTAGGTGCGATGTTTTTATAACTTACATTATATTCAGCCCCTCCAACTGGTCACCTGTGTTTCCTCTCAGTGCGTCTGTTTGGAAGAGATTGCACCGTCGAGTTCGGGCCTTGAAATAAATGCTTTCAAGTCCATTAGGCATACTTAATAATATCAATTGAATATTATAAGTGTTTTGCATTATCATGAATGTATAGGGCAAAACAAAATGGTGATTGGCAGCATTTATGCACCCAGCTCTCTATGTGCTCATTCTCGTATAGTCCCTCCAATCTGTGAAAGGTGCCTGATTGCCTTTTTTCAGTTCTCCCCTGTGCATCCCGTGAGTTGGACTTGTAAATTTTGCCTGTGCATCTCTGTGTAAAAAATGTTGTAAAAATGGTCTAATTTTTTTTATGTTCTTTTTCTTGGAGCAACTTCTGCCGGAAGTTCCTTACAGAGGTCTGAAGAAGTGTAAAATAACAGGGCAATGTGGCGTTTGCATGGTGTAAAAAAACCACACACATTGGTAAATTTGCCACTTATTTTACGCCACTTTTTTTACACAGTTTTTTCTGCGAATTTTGTTTTACACAGCATAATAATATATAGGCCCCTTAGTGTTTAAATCTCACCATAACTGAGCTTTGGGCTGAATCCCCCGCAACTACACCATGCCCCCCGGGGCAGGGGGACAGCCCTGAAGATTGGGGTTAAATGATGTATAATAAAAATGGCTAAAACACCTTAATAATTCAAATGTATTAAAATGTTAATATGCCCATGATTCTTCAGTTTGTAATGAAAAATTCCTCAGATTATAATGAAAATACTGAGCAGTTCATCCCGAAGTCCAGTGTGTATAAGGGCTCTCACACGGGTGTTTTTTTCTGTGTGTTGAAACACAGGTTTGAGTGCAAATAAACAGATTCACTAATTGTGTCCATAATATTCTGCCTGGTTGTACTCAGGAGTGTTCTGAGTTGCGTTTTACTCCGTTTGTGTTTCAGTGCATTGCACTTTCTTGTGCTTGATGGTTGTTTGGCTATCAATAGAATAGAGGGTTGCATTTGGAATGGAAAAAAGTGCACTCAGTTGAGTTAAAGGACGTGTTTAAACGCAATATATGTGTTTTTGTACTCAGCATGAGTTTAAAAAACACCCATGTGTAAGAGCCCTAAAACTGTTCCAGGGACTTGACTGGCTTTCATCTGTCTGTTGCCGGATTTAATTACTTCTGCAGGGGGTGAGTGTACCTTTCTTGCTAAATATAGGCCAGGGATAAATTGTTAAATCATGTTAGATAATCGACCTAGTAACCAGTTATCTGGGGACAGGTCTGTGTAACAATTTCCATTTCTGTCTTTAGCTTGGAAGGATATTGTTACAAAATTTAAAGCTATGTTTTGTTGTTGTTTTTAAATTAAAGCTACTTGGGTGTGGTTCATTCAGTTACACCTATACCCAGAATATTATAGAAACAGTATGGTTACAAAAGTATCAAATCTGCCTCCCTCTGTAGTTTAATATTTTTGCAACTTTGAATCAGTAAATTGCTGGATTTTTTTATAGCGCTCCTGGTGTAAAAATATATAGTTACCATGACAGACCTGGGTATTAGGATATATTGTATCAATAAATATCCCATCACAGCAGCACTGTCATGGTGTTTCTTGAAAACATAAAATCAGTATCCCAGATTTATATTATGTTGCTTGAAGTTCTAACTACAAAGCAAATTAAAATAACAATTACACTGGAAAAAGTAAAAAATATGGTTATCATTACACTTCTATAAAAATTGTGCTTAACATACCATTTTTTACATTATTCAGCTTATTAAGATGCCAGATTTATTCTGTGACAGTTCAGTCCCTGAAATCAGAATTTGTTTTCTTTTTTGGAATAAGACAAATGGCATTCAAAGTTATGGAAACAGTGCAGATATGCAAGTGCTTCCCTGTACCATAGTCATCAACACTGTGGACCTCTAATGGTATTGGGGCTCCTATGAGGATGCAGATCAACAGCTATAGAGCCACAGACAACTATACCATAAACTGCATGTACTAAATTATAAGGCTTATACATTTTTTGATGAAATTTGGAACTCGCACAGTGGTATTGCTGGTTTGTTTGGTTTTCTCCCATACTCGAAATACAGGAAAGTTAATTGGCTTCTGAAAAAAATAGACCTTGTTTTTGTTTGTATGTGTGTGAGACACAGACCTTAGGTAGTAAGCACTGCTTGCAAATCCTTTCTGTAAAAGGGTTTGGAATATGGCAACCATTTAGCCGTGGGTCCAGGTCAGAAATGTATCCTTATATTGCACAAGAGTGATGAATATCCTATAAAATATATCCTCCTAAAATGCTTAGTGATGTCATCAGTTGTAATCAGTTTTTATTGACATTGTTTATGTCACGTAACTCATTAAAATGTGTATCCTAATGTATCTCCTGTTGTAGATGTTTCTACATTCTAAGGATGTTTCTAAGGTGGCTTTAATGTTGTCATGTGACTTTGAGCTGACTTATACTTATATTGTATGTAGTGTCACATAATTCAGTGAAAATTATGTACTATAAGAAATAATGTGCCCCCTACCATTAGAAGCTACCTTGGTGCTCCATGACTTAACATTTTGTAACCTTGTGCCTTATGATCAGAAAACTTATAATTTTCTAAACACATTTGTTAGCCTATAACACAGACTGTGAAATATAAGCTTGCTCATAAATCACCTTGTTATTATATAGTTCCAGCAATTTACATAGGTCCTTACAATAATTCTATAACAAACAGTGATCTTACAATAAATTAACAAACAAAAGCATCCTAATGGACTCGTATTCCCTGGATGTCAGTGCAAAAAGTGGGGTGGACAACCATTTTTGTTCACAAAACCAATTCCCCTCATGCTATCACAACAGTCAGGGGTGCAAAAAGATGAAAAAGTTTGTATAAAAGGTCCCATAGTGGGATCCTAACCAGCAAGTAACATTTTCTGAACTGAAAAGTGAACTGAAGGTAAAGTTTGCCATGAAATTGAATTTCAGAGGTCAATTTATGAACAATCCTGTCAGATTGCTATAAACACTGAAACGCTCTAGTGTTGAACAAAGAGGTTTTCAATATCAGTAATCGGACTATTCATTTGAATTGTGTTAATTGTTGCACAATGTTTTATACATTTATAGAGATTTTTTATTCAGCAGGGTTTTAGAGCTCCGCACTGCTTCTAACACCCAGAAATTATTTTTTAGAATATATACTAAACAAACCCCCAAAGTTTTTATGGTGGGTCACCATGATCCACTGTAACAATATTTAGGTCTGTATTAATTTATTTATTCCCACAATAATTTGCAGTTGTGGTAATTTGTGTCCTATCATTATATGCCCATGTCTCTTTGCCTTTTATTTTGCCTTAGTGACATTTATATACTGGACTGTGGTTACTTGCTAAGAGGATAAGACTTATGATGAAAGAAGCTCATATGGCGCTTCTGGTGACATGTATCAAATTATGGAATGCACTGCTTTATCAGTATTTGCTCAAATTTATGCTACAGGAAAATAGTGAACACGACATATAAATGACCTTTTGAGGCCTGCGGTACTTAACAGAATAGAAAACATAATTCTCTGCAATCTCCCTTACCTTTATCGTTGCCTTTGAAAACAATGCACGTCAGAATATGTTCCCAGGAAGCTAATATTTGTGTTTTATTGGAGTCCATGTTTCAACATGACAACCATAATTTCCAGTTAGCTGCCTTAGTAAAAGGTATTTACTGTGTGTGTATATAAATATAACACAGGTTGAAAAATATTTGGTCATGCCATGTAGGGATTGGACTCCTGCTTATTTTAGTTGATAACCTTTGTAATGTTTTATAGACCACTCTGTACACTGTGGACACTTATCCCTCTTTGTAAGATTTATTGGCATAGGCAGATGGTGATTTTTTTTTGTTTGGGGAGGCTAAAGTGTATATGACTGCAATGACAGTTAATATCCTAGACTTAACAAAACATTTTTTTGGTCACATACATTAACTAAACTACGGGCTAAAGAAAAGATTCTGTTGGTAGTGCAGGGTAACAGAAATACACAATTTTTTTTGTGATGTTGGTCCTTTAAAGTTGAACTTTTTTTTAACTACATTCAGCCCTATAGCTCTCCCTCTAAATAAGAACCCAATGTTAGATGAATTCCATACCAACAGCTACTCAATTCATTTTTTTTCAGACCCCACCCTTTTGCAATTTCAATCAGCCCCCGCCCTCCAATAACCCCTGCAGCCAGACAGTACTCCATACACCCCAGCAGAACTATATCAACCCATCCAGCCCCTGACCCAAGACTTTTCACTCTGTAGCTCAGTATTACAGGATTTTATAGAAATCCAAGGTTAATTACGGTTAAAGAAGAAGGAAAGGCTAAAATTAAGTAAGCTTTATTAGAAAGGTCTATATAAATATCAGTAAACCCTCAAAGTAATGCTGCTCTGAGTCCTCTGTCAAAAAAAACACAGCATTTCTTTCCTTCTATTGTGTACTCATGGGCTTCTGTATCAGACTTCCTGTTTTCAGCTTAAACCGCTAGGGCTTGAGCATGCTCAGTTTGCTCCTCTCTTCCTCCCTCCTCCCCTCCCTGCTGTAATCTGAGCCCAGAGCTATGAGTGAGCAGGGAGAGACTCAGGCAGGAAGTGAGGTTACACCAAGCCAATATGGCAGCTGCTATCCTAAACAAACAGAGACAATGTCTAGAGATGTTTACTCAGGTATGGTAAAGCATTCTGCAGAATAAATATAGTGTTATAGCTTGTACTATTGTGGCTAATCTATTGGCAATAAACTGCTTCAGTAGCTTTCCTTCTCCTTTAAGAAAACCTTGCAAAAAGCATCTTAAAAAATGGATATATTAAATGCACACTATACCTTCATTTAAAAAAAAAAAAAAAATTGTTGGAAAAGTTATATTTCAAATGCTGCCTGACATGTACATTGACCATGCTTAAGCTGACATACCATGCTTAAGCTGACATGCTTGTCTCCGTAAACCCCAGTAATCCATATTATGTTCATTAATGGAAAGCAAAAGTATATCACCCATCCTAGCCAAAAAACAAAAATGTGAATGAATTGCATTTCCTGAGCAAAATAGATGTCACATTCACATGGATGCAAAACATACATGCGTGCTTTGCTCAGAGGTATTTTATGTAAGCAATGAATAGATCCCTTAAACTGGTAATACACAGAGAGTAGTGAATTAGAACATGTGTGAAGGGTACACTCTCACCTGCATACTGTAAAACCATGAACCCCAACCATTGGCTCCCAGTGGATTCAAAGCAGATGCTTATTTTTGAATTTTAGACTAGGCAAGTTACGGTATAATTGCATAAAAACCAGGGATACTGCCAAACAAAGCTTTCTGTAGGCTGTCAGTCTACATACAGGCTACCAATAGCTAATCATACCCCATACTTGGCACCCTCAGGAAATTTTTGCATGCTCATGTTGCTCTCCTACTTACTATTTGAATGTGGCTCACAAGTAAAAAAAATTGGGGACCCCTGCTGTAAGATCTGCCTGCCTTCCGATGTTTTTATTTTTCTTTCTTATTAATAAAATTAGCAGCAAGCTTTATTTTTAACTGCCAAGCTAGTAAATATCAGCCAGGTGGCAACCGTAGTGGTTGCAGATGGCCATCCACTTTTATGAACATATTAAACTGATCAAGCTTTCAGGACACTGGACTAG
Source organism: Xenopus laevis (assembly GCF_017654675.1). Taxonomy (NCBI): domain Eukaryota; kingdom Metazoa; phylum Chordata; class Amphibia; order Anura; family Pipidae; genus Xenopus; species Xenopus laevis. The sequence goes on along the minus strand of NC_054374.1, from coordinate 50,495,872 downwards.
AATGTAGTTTGGGTACTAGAGAGCCCATGTGCCATCAAGCTTAGACACACAAAACAAAAACAAATTATGTGATCACATGCTCAGTGGTGTGATCTAACTGAACCAAAAGGACTTGTTTTTAATTTTGTTTGCTTAAATTGCGATTTTACAGCTTTTATCTGTTCATCACTCCAGCGTGACAGTAATGGCCTAGATTACTGGTTCTGTTCACTGAATAGCTCCTGAAATTATCTGCAAATGGGTGTGTAATGTTTAGCACCAAATGAGTTCTGCATCACATGGCATAAGGAAATGGACCCTATTGCAACAAATTTAGTAAATTGAAAAATAAAAACATTTTTATCCTGTTAACACAGGTAATGTGCCTAGGTTCCAGTTGCCTTAAGGTGGCCATACATGGATAGATCCGCTCGTTTGGCGATGTCGCCAAACGAGCGGATCTCCCTCCGATATGCCCACCTTGAGGTGGGCAATATCGGGCAGATCCGATCGTGGGCCCTAGGGCCCAACGATCGGATCCTAGCATTCGGCAAACGGGCGGTCGGATCGCGGGACCGCATCAACGAACAGATGCGGCCGCGATCCGACGGGATTTTCTGTCCCATCCGATCGAGATCTGGCCGACTTTCGGCCAGATCTCGATCGGGGAAGCCCGTCGGAGGCCCCCCATACACGGGCCAATAAGCTGCCGACACAGTCTGTCGGCAGCTTTTATCGGCCCGTGTATGGCCACCTTTAGAATGATTTCTAAAGACAAGAATGAGCCAGGAGTTGCCTCCATTATGTTAACAACATTTCTAGAATATTCACTTTTTAGGTGCCCAATGAAAACGCTATTTTAATTTGTTGCTAAGTATACAGGCATGCCCCAAACCTCTCTGTATTGATACAGAAATATGGAATAGCCATTTAAAAGGCTTTCGTTTGTATTATTAATGTTACCTGTGCACAGAGCAAAAAAAAAATGTTATGGGATGCATTAATTTATGGGGCTATCCTCTAGGCTAGGAACTACTAGACTGCTAGTCTTTTTTCTCATCACTTAGGCAGTTTCTTCTTTAGTTCAGGGGCCTTATTTACTAATGTAAGTGCTAACAGTTCATTTACTTGCAAGCGTTGCAGGAACTGCAACGCTTGCGTAATTAATGGCACTTACTGCAAGGCAAATTTGTCTCATTGCACTTCAGTAAACATGCAAGTGGTGTTAATCTTGTAGCAAGAATAAACTCAGTGAAAATAGGTGATGGGTTATAGACAATTTTTACAAACTTTAAACTGACTCATAGTCCTTTGAATTATGGGCATACCCAGCAAGCTGTGATACTTTAGGGGGTTGTTTTTCTCACTTTTTCATTAAAACAAACCCGACCATATTCCCATCCACTAATTTGGCTAATTTACTAATATTTTTTTTGCCCTTTCAGTAGCTTCAGGGCATAATAAACCTCTAAAAAAAAATTTTTCACATAAAAAACTTGACTAGAAAAAATCAAGTTTTAATAAATAACCCCCTGTGTGTTAGTGATCACACTGAATCAAGGGAAACCTGGAATTGCTAGTAACCTGCATTTAATTCAACAGTTTCATTTGAAGGTATTCACCACATTAACTAATGTATGAAATAACATGCACCACAACTTGTGGTTTACCAAAGCAGATTCTCCATTGTGTTTCAATTGGTGCTTCATTAAACACCATTGTTAATCTTCCCCAGGAGTGGTGGACCAGCTAAGATCACACACCATGAGCAGGGAGTGTAACACTCACAGAATCTGTGCCCTCCCTTGTTTTAATTAATCTCAGTGTTCATGAGTTCACCATCAGAACACTGAACAGCAATAAATAGATTAATTTGGGCAAACAAGCCCTCATGAATTGCATTCAGCTGTGCACAAATACCAAAAAGCTCAGGTGGGCTGGGGTTTCCCAATATAAAAATGTATTATTTTGTAACAATGTTAGAAGTGGTAATACGTTTACATTCTCCACCAGGTCTTAGAAACTTGGCTCTCTAAACGGTACAGACATCCTAACATGAACTTGCTACCGACAATACAGGATTTGCTATGTTTATGGGACATTATGGTAAAAAAACTCAAATTAATAACCTTTCCATCACCAATGACTCCTGTCATAGCACTGCGGTATTTAATTCCGAATATCAATCTTCAAGTTGGGGATGCCAGGGGAATCACCACTATCGGACAGCTGTACTTTGCATCCTCCCTGCAGCGGTTTGAAGACTTAGTTGAACAGTTTGAGCTTCCAAGAACTCAGTATTATACTTATCTCCAAATAATCTCCTGCAATCCTATCTCCCGAATGTGAAAACCATGAAACAAAAGACAAGAATCGAACATCTCTGCAGTAAAGCATGGGACGGTAAGGCAATCATCTAAGATTGCTATAGACAACAACTCCAACTAACGGAGGACTTAAATTTCCTTATATGCAAAAATGGGAAGAGGACCTTCAGATGCAGTTCACTCCTCAACAATGGCAAAGAAACCTTTCAGCTCCCAAAGAAGCCACCATGTTGAAACACATCAAATTACACACCGCTGGTATCTCACTCCAAAACGTTTCGCAAAAATTAATCCCCAGTATTCCCCACAGTGCTGGAGAGGATGTGGAGAAATTGGTGGCAATTCCCACAGTTCAGCCATTCTGGATTCAAGTATTTGATCTATTGCAGAAAAGTTTATATTGCATACTTCCTTGCCAGCCTCAAATACAACTCCTGCAAGTCTACCCTGAAAAATTCTCATACAATAATAAAAAGTTATTATTTCATATATTTAACTCAGCGGCTACCTTGATAGCAAAATCCTGGAAACACAAAGTAACCCCTAACATACATTGCCTAATCCAACAATTAAATCTCAGAGAAGATATGGAGAGAATGGCGGCAAGGACACCAGAGACAAAAACTAAATGTGCCCAAATATGGAAATCCATGGCACCCCCTGCAACATACGTAAAGGTATACCCCAAACCGTCTTCAACCACAGTAACACAGAGTACTGTATACTAATACTTGTCGAGATTTGATACCAATCAGTGCAAGTTACCTTATAGACCATTTACTACCTTAAGCTCACTCTTATTCCTTTAAGTTTTTGCAATCTTGTTTCTGTATTTATTTTTTTTTCTTCTTCTTTTCTCTTTGGTTAAAGGGTTATATAAATGTCCATTATGATCATATGTGCTTTGTATATGTAAATTATGAGAAAAGCATGTGTGTACTTTGAGTAATAAATAATAAACCTGCAATTATAAAAAAAAAAGAACACTGAACAGCAATGCTGTGCATACAGCAATGTTTCCAGGCCTTGAGTTCATTGTTTCAGGTTCCTTTCATCCACTCCAACCCCTGTGCAATTCATAAAGCAGACAAATGATCAAAACCCAAAGTGCTTTTTAAACTGCAATTCCCTTTATTTGAGACAAGCAGCATATTTTGTGCTTGGTCTTGAATTATTTTGCGTTGTCTTGGGTGAACAACAGATCTTGTTTTAGGTCATGTTTATGCTGAAATTTTGAAAATTCATTCAAGGGCTCACAAAGTTTTAGGAACCACTGTTACAAAACAGATTAAATCTTATGGGGCATTTGCAAAGGGAGGATGCAGGGAGGATGCAAAGCAGCGAAAATGCGCTAGCGACGCCTTCGCCGCACTTCGCCAGGGCGCCGCTAATTCACTAAAATCCGAAGTTGCGATCAGGAAGGCGAACACTAGCAAATTTGCGCTAGCGTTAATTCGTCAAGCAAAGCAAAGTTACTCTAGCGATGCCTAATTTGCATTTGGCGCCAAGTTAAAGTTGAATGGACGTATATGTAGCAGCAAATACATTACACTACACAAGCTGGGAAAGCTTCATAAAATAAAATAGTTATTTTGCCCTATACATGTGCCCACTGTATAGTTTAGGTGCCATATGTTAGAAAATGTAGGGGGGAAGGAGGGTACCCCCAAAAAAATGTACGATCTTTTTCAGCCTATCACCCTTAAAAAGGAAAAGACGCCAGCGTTTTTTGGGACATAGAATATAATTTCAGCATTTTTTGAAGCAATCTACTCTATTGCACTTTGCCTGGTCTCAGTTGGCGAAGGCAAGTCTGGCGCAAGAGTTAACCTTCAGTAAAATCCGCAAGTTAGTGAATTAGCATAGTTACGTTCCTTCGCCATAGCTCAACTTCGCCTGGCGTAAGGGTGTGAAGTAGCGATATAGTAGGTCCACTTCGCTAGCGAATTTACGCCAGCGCCCGTTAGTAAATCGGCGAAGTAACGAAATAACGTCATGCTGGCGAATTTGGAGTATTGAAGTATTTTCGGATTCTGACTTTTTGAAGCCTCGTGGTATAAGAAATCTCGAAAATTTTGGTGTTTTTTTCCACTAAAAATTTGAATTTAATAGTAAGACATTCATTTTCCATTTGAACTTTTATAAATAATCCCCTTATACTTTAGTCCCATTGTGACCAGTGTCACAAACACTGTTCATACAATTATGAATTCTTTGATTTATTTGGTGGGTTGGAGCAGAAGTTAATTTATGTAGTCTTAACTTATTAGAGAAAAGATATACAGAGGCTGATATTTTTGGTGTAATGAGAGATGTAGAGGCTTAATTATTGGGATCAGGGGCTGAAAAAGTTTGTGTAGTGAGAAAAGGAAACATTTTCAGAATTTCTTTTAATATTGGGAGAGTGTCCCAAATGAGTGTGCACAATGAGACAAATGTGCTGAGGAAGATGTAGCAGAAGTAAGAAAAATGTTACTGATGCTTCCTGATAGACCCTCGATAAAATGCTCTCTAGTTTGTAGTTTTACTGTTCTGGTTATTCATTTTTCTATGATGGTATTTAACATTAATAGATACTGTATGTAAGCAATGTGCAACCACCTGTAAAGCTATTTGTGTGTGAAGTCTTTAGGGGTTCAAAGACAGAAAGCATGTGAGATCATAGTGGAAAAATTGTGAGAACCTCTGATGTGGAGCTTTACTTTGTTCATTTGGGAAATTAGAGAAAATGTGTCTACATAACACTGAAAGATAATGTCAATTAGGTAAGGTAAACAATTATTATTTGCTTCAGCAGCAGCGTAATGATATATTAGGAAGCTGCAGCTGGGAGGATATAGAGAAACTGCAAGGAAAACTGTGCTAATTAAGCTTTATTATACTGTCTACATATAGCCGTAGACCAGGATTAGATATTAGAGTGGAGTGCACAAATATTGAAACATGAAAGCAGGGTCCCTATGGAAGTGAAGATACATTCTCTTTATGTTTATGGAAGGCCCTTTTACAGTAGACCCTAGGTTTTCAGTGGACAAGGGTGAATGTAATTTGTAGATAAGTGTAAATTCTGTTTATTTAATATTGAGGTTCATCTATACTAAAGAGGCTTGCAGTATATAAGTATTTTAAGTTGCTGTTGTTTAGGTTGATGGTACACCACATGCTTGCACATAAGCCTTTGAAATTGATATCATTCATTTAAACTAAAAATGTATTATGTCTGTAGGGACCTACTGACCAATGAAGTGTACTGGTTTTCTAGCAGGTTAGGTCATTTGACAGGAGCCAAACTGTTATTTCCAGGAGTTTTGTCAATGTTAAATCACCCAAAAATGTCTTCCTCTTGCCTAAACTTTTGAAAAAAAACATTACTTGCAGCAATTTCCTGCAATTAAGCTTGTATTACATAGAAATTATGTTATTAAATTATGTTTACCGAAGATGAATTGAACAATCTGCCTTTCTGTAAATCTTTTATTGTTTGAATATTGGAATGTTGCTAAAGGTGGCCATACACGGGCCGATAAAAGCTGCCGACAGACCAAGTCAGCAGCTTATTGGCCCGTGTATGGGGGCCCCTGACGGGCTTCCCCGATCGAGATCTGGAAAGTCGGCCAGATCTCGATCGGATGGGACTAAAAATCCCGTTGGATCGCGGCTGCATCTGTTCGTTGATGCGGTCCAGCGATCCGACCGCCTGTTCCGTTCATTAGGATCCGATCGTTGGGCCCTAGAGCCCACGATCGGATCAGCCTGATATTGCCCACCTCTCCAAATCGGAGAGAGATCCGCTCATTTGGCGACATCGCCAAACGAGCGGATCTCTCCGTGTATGGCCACCTTTAGACTGTTTTTCGTTCTTTACTGTGCAAAAAACTGTTTTTGGGTGTATGACCCCTTTACACTGGAAAGAAATAGATCTTTGCAAAACAACTGGAAGGTTGTATTTTCTATAGGGGTATTTAATACAAAGCAAAGTGTCTTATCTTGTCAAATGAAATAACCACAGTTTTCCATTGATTTAACTCTCTGGGCTAAGTAATTTTGTTCTCATAATTATGATTAATAATTAGTTTAGATTCATAATTATATTGCTAGATTGCAAATCAATTAAATGTACATACATTCATAGTCATTATTTTACCTTGAGGGGCAATACAAATTGCATCAGCTTTTATGAAAGGTAATTAGAATGAGAAATATAATTTGCATGCTTATATTTGCTGGTAGTTTTTGTATAAAATATTTACTTAAATGTACTTTCATGGATAGCAAATAAAAGTCATATCTTAGTGTTTCATATAAGGGTTTAAAGCAGATTCAGGGAGATTTAGTCGTCTGGCGACTAATCACCCCTTCTGCGGGGCGACAATCTGCCCA